>NW_022436976.1:10133033-10606105 GCF_009761245.1 Sapajus apella | reverse complement strand
AGCTGGCTATTACAAGTCAGTTGCATCCAGTGTTTTTTGATATATAGAATTTATGGCAAAAAAAACAAAAAATAAAAAAAAGAATTGCTTAATTGATTAGTTTGCTTTACATACTATATACCTTTCTCTTTCAGTGGATCCCTCTGACCTAAGCAAACATAAGTGGGTTCATAAGCACCAAAACACGTTTTTATTAAGTATTTGTCAGATCAGAAAGAAAAACTTAAGTTATAAAGCGGTGTTTTAATAATTTGAGTTTTGTCAATTTTACTATCAAGAAATTATTATACACATTTACTTTATGTCTGTAATTTTAGATCTATTGTTGCACAGGATTTCTGGCTATTACAAGTCAGTTGCATCAAGTGAATTCTGATTTACTTGGTTGGTGGCTTTGTGAACGACAGTTACCCTCAGGTGGACTCAATGGAAGGCCAGAGAAGGTATTGTTTGATGAGCTGTGTTTTGCTAGCCTTAGAACCTTGAGTTATTGCTGCTTTGTGTTGCCTATTCAATATTCTTGTAAATTGACCATGAGCTTATTTATTACCTTTCCCCGTTGTAATTCTTCAGTAATACCTCCTACATGTCAGAATTTTTTTTGAGACAAAGTCTCACACTGTCACCCAGGCTAGAGTGCAGTGGCGTGATCTCACTCCATTCACTGCAGCCTCCGCCTCCTGGTTCAAGTGATTCACCTGCCTCAGCCTTCGGAGTAGCTGGGACAATGGGTGCATGCCACCACACTGGGCTAATTTTTTGGTCTTTTTAGAGACTGGGTTTCACCATATTGGCAAGGCTGATCTTGAACTCCTGACCTCCTGATCTCCCCCCCCGCCCCACCTTGGCCTACCTGAGTGCTGAGATTACAGGCATGAGCCACTGTCCTTGGCCTGTATTTTTATTTTTAAACCTCAATATTACTAAATAATAATGGATAGAGAAATGTCCGTAGTAGCTGTCTAGAATAGAGTGGAATAAAAACCCTGGGGAACTGCCAACAGAAAAATGGTGGCTATGGGGAGCAACAGGTGCCTGCACTTGCACACAGTCTTTTCAGGGATCTCATTAAAATGCAGCCTTGGGTGGGATTTTCTTCTTTATAGACTTAGGTTACCATAATTTGAAGAGTTAGGCTTTAGGTGATTTTTTTAAGCAGGTGTGTACCCACCTGGACAGCACTTAGAAAAACGGAACTGTACCCATGGATTTCATGATGCTGTATACTACTGGTTTCATGGTTAAGGGGCTGAGTTAGGCATTCATTATAGATAGAAATAAGGTAGATGCATGCTTATCAGTGAGTATTGAAATATTCGGCATGGCTACCTATGAATTGGAATTTTGTCTCTTGCCCATTAATTATCTTTTATTCTAAGCGAGTATTTCAAACACTGCATGTCAGTATATCCCTGGATTTTGTCCTTCCGCATGGTTTGATGCTTTGAACATCAGATTACCTGAGAGTGAGACTTAACACACTTTTAAATTGTTCTCAAAATTAGGGAAATAAAAGAATGAAATTGGCAACTTTTTTCCCCTCCTAGTTACCAGATGTATGCTATTCATGGTGGGTGCTGGCATCCCTAAAGATAATTGGAAGACTTCATTGGATTGATAGAGAGAAACTGCGTAATTTCATCTTAGCATGTCAAGATGAAGAAACAGGGGGATTTGCAGACAGGCCAGGAGATATGGCAAGTAATATTTCTGACATTTATATAAATTTTGTTTTTTAGTGTTGTATTACTTCATGGTTATGGATTTCCAGGGTGGCATTCCAAGTGTTGCTTTGAAAGCAGTATTTTTTTCTACTTATTGTAGAATATATGAAGGATATAGAACAATCTTACAGAAATTTCTTGTTGCTAACAAAATTAGTGTATGGCAAAGATTGGGTATTAATAACAATTTGGTTAAGTTTTCATTTTGCAATCTCTATAAATTCTTGTTATAGGTGGATCCTTTCCATACCTTATTTGGAATTGCTGGATTGTCACTTTTGGGAGAAGAACAGATTAAGCCTGTTAATCCTGTTTTTTGCATGCCTGAAGAAGTGCTTCAGAGAGTGAATGTTCAGCCAGAGCTAGTGAGCTAGATTCATTGAAGCTAAAGTTGCAAAATGTAGTTTTGCCATTTTAACATTTCTGTATTTGAAGTGCTTATTGAATCTAAAAATGACTACTGTTAGTATTTTGTATATTGTGTTACATTAATTATGATAAATTATATAATTATACATATTGTAAAATAAAAACCTGTATTTTATTTTCTGCTTTTTATTGTGAAGTCCTGTTATTCTGACTACAGTTTTTTTGTGTATACTTCTGTGTCTGTTATTTTTGTTTCAGTAACTGAGCAAACTTAAAAAAACTCGTGGTTTTTACCCATGTATACCTTTCATGTGTTCTATAACAAGTTGATGTAATATTTGTGTCAACAAGAATGTTAACTGGAGAGAATTCATACATGAATTAAATGGTGCACAAAATAAATGGCTGTTGAAATTTGGGAATGATTGACAGGTTTGAATACGGTTATTCTGAATTGGTCACAGGCTTAATTTAGGTTAAATGTCCAGCCACCATCTTAAATTGGGGTTGTGATTTGGACTGTAGAATTACCCAAGGAAGGGGTTGTCTTCAAATAAGGTAACACTAATGGATAAGATGGTTACCACAGTGTTTTTTGCACTTGTCTTTTTCCAAAACTAAAATGGGTATAATCACTCTTTAAGGGCTTACGGTTTTGTTGAAAAGTCTTATTTTGTTTCCCAGGCTGAAGTGCAGTAGTGAAATCACAGCTCACTACAACTTCCAACCCCTGGGCCCAAGCAATCCTCCCACCTCAGTCTCCTGAGTACCAGGCAGTACAGGCATCTGCCACCACGTCCACTGTGCCCAGCTGATTTTTAAATTTTTGGTACAGGCAATTTCTTTCCCACTCTGGTCCAAGGTGAAATGATTCTCTGGCCTCAGCCTTTTGAAGTACTGGGATTACAGACAGGAGCCACTGTGCCCCGTCTGAAAATTTTTTTGATGGAAATTGAGATTTTAAGTAGTTTGCAACACCTTGTGCAATAGTCATTCCAAGAACAGAGACATTTTTAAGGACTTCTCACTGCTTGTGGGTGAACCAGGCTGTGCATGACTGAGAAAAGACTTAACAGTGGCAGGATTTCAGTAGTGGTGTAAATGTCTTCTAATAGCTTTTATATGGTGGTATCCAGAAATTTTTGTCATGTTTAATCCATGCATCTCTGATAAATTGGTATTATTGGTCATATTTAAGTAATTTTCTGAAGGTCACTATTGCAAAGCTGGAGTTTGAACTTCTAGTGTGCTATTAACTGATTTATGTTTGAAAGTACAGCATTAGAAATGGTGGATGGGGAACTATCAACTGTCGGGGAGATCTCACCCTGTCTTTCCCTGGTTCCTACTGGACTATGCACAGCCATGTGTGTACTGTCTTGTGATAATATAACTGGATATTTCGTGTATTTGGTCACAAGATCAACCTTAGGTGGGTTATGCTGCGAGCATTACATGTTCTCACTGTGTCAAAGGCACTGGGTGTACTGTGTTGGATGGTTTCTACATTTAAAGATAAGCTAGTGTGCTTGGAGGTGTGGGAAGTGCATGTAATGTTTTACAATAAGGGAGATGGAGTGCTGTGAGAATAAAGGGGGTAACAATTTGGGTGGTAATTGATGGGCCTTACAGAATTCTGTTCAGTCTGATACCTGCAGGCTGAGGAGGTTCCTATGAAGTTCATATGGAAAGTAATGGGTTTGGGAATGGCTGCGAGCAGGGTCGTATACCTGAAGCACGTGAACCTATGCGGAAAGCGGAGGCCTGCGTGCGCCTGCGCAGTGCAGCTTAGTGCGTCGGCGTGCAGTTCTCCCGCCCTTTTCAGCGACGCAGCTTCTGTAGTTGGGTTGCGGGAGCTGGCCCTCAGAAACCTATACTTACTGGGTTAGGGAAAGTTTTGGAGGATGCTGAGGCCTGAGGTCTCATCAACCTCGCCTTCTGCCCCTGCGGTTTCCCTCTCATCGGGAGAAACACGCTCACCTCAGGGTCCCCGCTACAATTTCGGACTCCAGGAGACTCCTCAGAGCCGCCCTTCAGCCCAGGCCGTCTCTGCATCCACCCCTCCCGGCACGTCGGGAGCCGCGGGCGACCGGAGCAGCAGCAGCAGCCTCCCCTGCCCTGCGCCAAGCTCCCGGCCAGCTCAAGGTAAGTAGTTGGGTGGAGGAGTCTCCTCGAGGCTAGGGGCTGGCAGCTCCTGGAGGCTCAGGGACGCCTGGGTGGTGGTTACCACAGTGAAGTTCAGTTGTGGTTTGGTTGGGGCGTGAGATCAGAGTACCCTGGGAATTTGGTGAGTCTGGGATATTAGAAGCCTTGACTTTTCAAATTGGTTCTATTGCAAGACCTTGATGGTGGATGGCTCAGTCCTGAGGTAGGCTGAAGTGTCACACGTAATGTCCCTGACAGTGTCTGACAAATGACCGTTTGTGTATGAGTTTACTGATACAAGTGGTGAGCTGATCTTTGGTTGCCGAATTTAATTCTCCAAATCTTGCTAGGCTGGGATAAAATAGATTAAATTGAACATTTCATATTTTAGGAAAATAATATGTTTAGTTTTAAAAGATGTGAGCCTGACAGGGTGACTCACACCTGCAATCCCAGCAGTTTGGGAAGCCGAGGTTGGCAGATCACTTGAGGCCGGGAGTTCCACACCAGCCTGGCCAACATGGTGAACCTCCCACCCCCATCCCCATCTCTACTAAAAATACAAAAATTGGGTGGGTGTGATGGTTTGTGCCTGTGGTCCCAGCTACTCAGGAGGCTAAGGTGGGATGATCTCAAGTCCAGGAGGTTGAGGCCACCTTAAGCTGAGATCCTGAAATCGCACCACTATATTTGAACCTGAGTGATACGGTGAGACCCAGACTCAAAACAAGCAAAAAAGATGCATGTCCTTCAAATCATTTATTATTTTGTTAGTCTCCATTCATGACAAAGCATCACCATTTTTCACACACGATTGCAACACAATGGTAAAGTAACAAATACCAAATCCGGTGGTCATTTTTCTGTTCATCTCATGTGACCTTTCTGCTGTATTTAATGTTCTTAATTTCTTTTTTTTTAGAAGCAGAGTCTTGCTATGTTGTCCAGGCTGGTCTCAAACTCCTGGTCTCAAGCGCTCCTCCTGCCTTGGTCTCTCCAAGTGTTGGGATGGCAGACATGAGCCACCACTGTCTGGCCCATTTTTTGTTTGTTTGTTTGTTTGTGTATTGTACTTTGGGCTTGGGTACATGGGCACATCCTGCAGGATTGTTGCATAGGTACATTCATGCCATAGTGGTTTGCTGTCTTCATCCCCCACCCCCCACCCTGGTCACCTACATCAGGCATTTCTCCCGGTGTTATCCCTCCCCATCCTCCCTACCCCCCTCCCCTCCCCTCCCCTCCACCACCCCCACCTAGCCCAGTGAGTGTTCACTTCCCTGTGCCCAAGTGTTCTCATTGTTCATCACCTGCCTATGAGTGAAAACATGCAGTGTTTGGTTTTCTGTTCTTGTGTCAGTTTGCTGAGAATGATGGTTTCTAGATTCATCCGTGTTTCTACAAAGGACGCAAACTCTTTTTTTATGCCTGCATAGTATTCCATGGTGTATTTATGCCACATTTTCTTTGTCCAGTCTATCATTGACGGGTATTTGGGTTGGTTCCAGGTCTTTGCTATTGTAAACAGCACCACAACGAACATGTACACGTGTCTTTATAATAGAACAATTTATAATCCTTTGGGTTTATATCCAATAATGGGATTGCTGCGTCAAATGGAATTTCTATTTCTAGATCCTTGAGCCCATGTTTAATGTTCTTGATTTGCCTTCTCTTAAACTCTTAATTTGCCTTTCTTGATTCCACTTGCCCCTGTTTTTCTGCTACCTCCCAGAGAACTGCTATGCTCACCTTTGTTCTCAAATTATGGGCATGTCATTAAAGCTTTTTTTCCTAGGCCACTTCTGTCTCCACAGCTCAGATCTCATCTGTACTGCAGACTCTTATTTCAAACTGTCTTCTGAAGTTTTTATCTATGGACCAATGGATACCTGAGACTCACTATATGATTAATTAAATTCTTCTCTGCATTTTTCTTTTTTTGAGACAGGGTCTTGCTCTTTTGCCCAGGCTGGAGTGCAGAGGCATGATCATGACTCACTGTAGCCTCAAATTCCTGGGCTTGAGCAATCCTCCTGCCTCAGCCTCCCAGGTAGCTGGGACCACAGGTGTGTGCTCCTACAGATGGCTAATTTTAAAAATTTTTTGTAGACACAGTGTCTTCCTATGTTCCCCAGGCTGGTCTTGAACTTTTAGGCTCAACTGATCCTCCTGCCTCAGCCTTCCAAAGTGCTGAGATTACTGGCATGAGCCACTGCACCTAGCCCTCAAACTCCTAAGTGTTCTTCCTTCCTTCAAGCTTACTTAACTGTACTACCAGCATTATGTAGAAAATTATTTTATCATGACTCTTGCCACTTAAATCAGTAGCCCTGTATCTGCAGGTAAAAGATAAAACTCTTTAGAAGGATATCCAAAGCAATTGGGATCAGTTTCTAATCTTTACACCTTTATCCCCCATCACTTGTTAATATTTACCCTGCTTTCTAACAAAACTGAGCTACTTGCACAAGTTCCTCTAAGGCAACATGCATGTTCACATTGTCAGTATAATCCCTCTCTTCATCAGATGCTTTGTCATCCACTTACTTTATCAGTAATGATAACATTCACTAATTCATATGCACCTACTTTGTTCTGGCTTTTTACTAGGCAGATGGTCTCTTTGATCCTCACAGTAATTCTGCAGAGTAGATTTTTTGTTCCAGTTTTATGGACAGAACCAAGGTCCAAATAGGTGAACAAAGGCCCAAATAGGTGAACAAAGCCCAAATTATGTTAGCAGCTGGGGATAGTAATCTACATTTTCAAGGAACTTAAGGTCTTATAGAGAAGACAGACTTAAAAATCAACAAATACACATTTAAGAGATAACTATTTGAGGTATTTATAATTTTTGAGGTATTTATAATTAAAATATGGGGAAGAAAGTGAGAAAATACATTTTACAGAGTAAGCGCACCTTGAACTGGTCTTGAAGAATAAGTAGGAAGAAGAATGCCAGCTGAAAGGAAAGAGGAGAGAAGAGAAACTGGAATGCATTCTTGAGAAAAACATGCAAAGGCACAGAATGTAGAGCTGTAAATAATTTTGCATGGCTAGAGCTGGAGAGTGATCTGTGTAGATAAACTTGGATGTAGATACACTTGTGGGAGTTAGATCTGGGAGACAAATTTTGTCCAGAGAGCCCCATGTTCAACACCAGGTCTCTGGCTTTGGTGACTGGATAGATGGTAGTAGTATTTTCTGATACTGGGAATTTTGTAGGCAAAGCAACTTTTAGAGGGAAGATGATGAGTTCTGTTACAGACATGCTGAGTGTAAAGAGCCTGTGGGATGTCCATATATTTATATCAAGATAATTAAATGTAGGAAACTAGGACTAAGAAGAGAGAAACTTGAGGGAAATATAGATTTGAAAGTTTTAGTTCATCTGAGAACAAGAAACAGCCCACTCCATCTCCAGTTTCTCCATGTCCAGTTTCTGTCAACCACTCTCATCCTTAGCTCCCCAAGAACTAGGAATGCTAATGGAGAACATTTTATGTTGGTTCTACAAACTTCTTTATGATAATAGCCCTACACCCTGTCCACATCTTTGTAAATATTCTCTATATCAAATTATCCCAGTTTGAGTATATCATTGATTCCTGCTGGAACCCATATAATGAAGTTATATTTTACTCTATGGTTTGGGGAGACACATGCGAATTGTAAGAAAGAGAGATACTGATCAGATTTGTTTTTCAGAAAGATTACTGGTGATGTGAAGAATAGATTAGAGAGGTATAATACTGGAAGCAAGGAGAAGGAGAAGAAGAAGTGAGACTTGCGTAAGGACCAAAGAAGATACAGGCTTAAAATGGGCTGGGAGGAGTAGAGAGGGATTTAAATGTTAGCGATGTTAAAAAAGAAAAAAGAATTCTGAGTGGGGAGGGGAGGGGAAAAAAAAAAGAAAAGAATTCTAGGACTTACTCACTGAATGTTAGGGCTGAGGAAGGAGGAGTTGAGAATGTCTCCTAAGCTTATGACTTGAGTGACAAGGGACAAACTGGTACAATTGACTATACTGGTAATAAAGAATTAATTTTTTTTTTTTTGAGTCGGAGTCTTGCCCTGTTGCCCAGGCTGGAGTGCAATGGCGCCATCTCAGGTCCCTGCAACCTCCACCTTCCAAGTTCAAGTGATTCTCCTGCCTCTGCCTTCGAGTAGCTGGGAATACAGGCCTGTGTCACCACGCCTGGCTAATTTTTTGTATCTTTAGTAGAGATGGGGTTTCACCATGTTGGCCAGGCTGGTCTCAAACTCCTGACCTCGTGATCCACCTGCCTCAGCCTCCTAAAGTGTTGGGATTATGGGCGTGAGCCACTGCGCCCGGCTAAGTAATTAATTTTGAGGGACATTTAGAATGCTGGGAAGATACCTAAAGGTTTATGGCCAAGAGATAGATATAGTGACCTATACATTGTCTGATTGAATATTCTGTGATGATAGAAACATTTCATACTTATGCTGTCCAATATGGTAACTAGTAACCATATGTGGCTTTTGAGCATTTGAAAATGTTGCTAGTGTGACTGAGGAAATTTAAATTGCATTTAATTTTGATTTAATTAAATGCCCATATGTGCTGCTTTATTGAACAATGCAGCTGAGAATGTTTTTTGTACTTTTAAAGGATTAAAAAATCAAAATAATATTTTGTGATATTAAAATTATATGAAATTTAGAATTCAGTATGTAGAAGTAAAGTCATTTTTAATTGAAACATGTCATTCTCATTTATGTATTATCTATGACTGCGTTTTTAAGATAGTGTCAGAGCTGAGTAATTATGACAGTGATTACATGGCCCACAAAGCCTAAAATATTTGCCATCTGGTCCTTTTATTTAAAAGCTTATGGGCCAGACATGGTGGCTCACCATATCCAGCTAATTTTTGTATTTTTAGTAGAGGCAGGGTTTCACCTTGTTGGCCAGGCTGGTCTCGAACTCCTGGACTCATGATCTACCTTCCTAGTCCTCCCAAAGTGCTGGGATTACAGGCATAAGCCTCCTTGCCTGGCAGGAAGTAGATGTTAATAGAAACAAAGAGGAGAGATGAGATGCTCAGAGGAAATGTATAATGTTGATTTATGAGGGAAGGCTTAAAAATATGAAGCCCTGGAGGCCAACAGTTAAGAGGCAGAGGAAAAAGGAGTTGGCAAAGGAAACTAAAAGTGGTTTTAAAGAGAATCAAGATACAGAGTTGTTGTGGAAATCAAAGAGAATAAGAGAACAGAGCCTGAACATTTTTAATTTTTTCTAGAACTTCTATGTGCCAAGAGGCTATGCTAGTTTGTTTATGTATGTTATTTAAAACTTTTTTGACAACGCTGTAAAATAGGTAATATCTTACATCAGTAGGTAAGTACCTAAATAAGGAACCGAAGTCAGTTCAGTCTAAAACTCTACAATGCCATTTGAATGGGAGGAGAAAATTTCAATAAAGAAATCGACAGAAGGTTAAAAGAGGTCTAATAATTATTATACAAATGAAACATATGTCTTAGCTTGTTTTCTGTTGCTTTTAACAGAATACTTGAAACTGGGTAGTTTATAAAGAAAGAAAATGTGTTTCTTGCAGATCTGGAGGCTGGGAAATCCAAGGTCAAAGGAGGCACATCTAGTGTGGGCCTTTGTGCTGGTGGAGTCTCTGTACAATCTTGAAGTGGTACAGGGTATCACATGGAGAGGGAGCTGAGCATGGTAGCTCAGGTCTCTGTTCCTCTTCTTATAAAGCCACCAGTCCTACTCCCATGGTAACCTACTAATCTATTAACTCAAGAATGGATTAATTTATTCATGAAGACAGAGCCCTCATGACGCATCGCCTCTTAAAGACCCCACCTCTCTACTGCCACATTGGGGATTAAATTTCAATGTGAGTTTTCTAGGGGACAGATATTCAAATCATAACACATCTGGTATACTTGAAGATTAAAGGGTAAATTATGATTTTAGCAAGAGTAATTGTGGTGAACTTGTAGAGGTAAAAGCTATATTAATATATTTTAACATAAGATTATTTATCAATAATATCATTAATTTTGTTATAATCTGTTATATTTTAAAAAATCATTTTCACATGATGTTTTATAGAAAGTAAACATGGTATAAATTATAATGATTAATATATCATGGTATAATTCAAATCTTTAGGAATTGACTCTTAATTTTTCAAATTTAGGTTCACACTTTGGAAACAAAAGACCTTATGTAGAAAACACACTTGCATCAAATTTTACTTTTGGCGCAAGCTCATCTTCTGCACGAGAAACTAATTATCCTCAAACACTTAAAACTCCATTGTCTACTGGAAATCCTCAGAGATCAGGTTATAAAAGCTGGACACCACAAATGGGATATTCAGGTAAAATAAGTGGAAGATTAACCTAGATGATCTTTTGAAACCTAAAAGTTTTATAAGTTATAAATTAGGGTTGTTAGTTTTGTTCATTTGAATTTATCTATAAATGATACGAATGAAAAATAAATACATTAGTTTACCTGTATCCATGATTTGAATCTAGATTAATAAGGCAACATAGTTTCTGATATTTTTTTTGTTAATAAATGCAGGTCTATATTATTTTAGCCATTCTGATGAAAACCACACAAGAAAGAGAAACTTCTTCCTTTTATACATGATGTTCATTTAAATCTAAAAGTTGACCCTGATCATACTGGGTTTGTTATACCGTAATTTTTATCTAAATCTACCAGATTTTCTTGAAGAGTAGATGGATAAGATAGGTTTTCATGTATAACAGTTTTCTAAAGTATATACAACAGAATTTCTTGGTTACAGGGTATGTTACTTGAATGCATATATTTATAAGATAATGACGAATTGTTTTTTAAAGTAGTTCTACCAATGTATAAATGGTTAAATTTATATTAGATCTACAGAAGTCAGTTTAAGCTCTGTAGTAGAATATGACCTTCTTATTTTTAATTAGAAAATAAATACCAAGTTCCAGTGGAAATTCAGTAGACATTAAAGATATCTCCTCTAAGGTTCTAACAGTATGTTTATGCTGTTATCTCTCTGTTTTAAATAACATAATAATGAGCACCTTAATGCATAAAGCTTTTTTCTGGGTCTCTTTATTGTTTCCTTAAAATGCTCCCTTAGAAGTCAAATTACTGAAACAAAGGGAAGTTACTGTTTAATTTTTTTGAAATAAAGTCTCATTCTGTCACCTAGGCTGGAGTGCAGTGGTGCCATCTGGACTCACTGCAACATCTGTTTCCTGGGTTTAAGTGATTCTCATTCCTCAGCCTCCTGAGTAGCTGGGATTACAGGCATGCACCACGACGCTTGGCTAAATTTTGTATTTTTAGTAGAGACGGGGTTTTGCCATGTTGGCCAGGCTGGTCTCGAACTCCTGACTGCAGGTGATACGCCTGCGTTGGCCTCCCAAAGTGCTGGAATTACAGGCGGGAGCCAGTGTGCCTGGCCAAAATTACCTTTTTTTCAAGGATCTCAGATATATTTCGAAATTTCTACTGAGAACTGGACTAATTTTTAATTCCATCAACAGTGTATGAGGAAAGCCAGTCTCACTGTATCCTCATCATTACTAACTTCTAAAATTTATTATGATTATGATTATTGGCTAATTTAATAATAAACATCATAATCATAAGGTTATCAAATTAGCCAATAATCATAATCATAATAAATTTTATTGGTTAATTTACTGATTATTATGGTATACTCTTAATAATATATAGAAATCTACTTCATTTGATATTGTCAGACTCTTAAAATATTTTTCAACATAACAGTTGTAAAATACTACATATATGAGTTTGCATTTTCCTGATTACTAGTGAGATTATCTTTTTGTGTGCTTTGGGACTATATATTTTTAATATTCTGTGAAATTAATGTTCATGTCTTTTACTCATTTTTATTTAGGCTTATGTTTCTGGATTTCTAGCAATACTGTTATATATTCAGAATACTAAATATTTTGATTAATTTCCTGTTTGTTTCTATGTTTCCAGTTCTCTTTTAACTTCCCTGGGTCATTATGTCTAGCTGTGTGCCAATATCACATCATCTTTAGCTTTATAATAAATCTTGATATTTGATATTTAGTAGGACAGCCCTACCACCCTTACCCTCCACAAGCCGCCTTCTTCTTTAGAGGAGTCTTGGTTCATCTTGGTCCTTTGCTCTTCCATATAAATTTTGGGCCAATTTTACAAGTTCTACCAAAAAACACATTGAGGTTTTGGTTGAGATTATAGTTGTACTGAACCAATAGATACTTTACAGAGGATTGAAATAAGAAGCTAACTGATATTTTATAGGTTGCATTATTTTGTTCTCTTGATTAAGAATTTCCTCTTCAGTGGATGTCCTTTGGTGGACATTCACATAGGATGCAAATATTTTAAATTTTATGATCGATCTTAGAAATCCATTTATATACTTCTTCCTCAAATGTTCTTGTCACCAGTCTTTCAATCATGTTCCTTCCAAGTCCAGCCATCTAGGTAAACCATTAGCAACTGCTTATAAATGAATCTAAATCTGTACTTCTGACCATTTCTCATTCTGGTCGTGATAAACAACCAAATGTACTGCTGAAAGATGAGAGATCAAAATGAACAGGCTGTGCATGGTGGCTCATGCCTATAATCCCAACACTGGAAGGCTAAGATGGGAGGACTGCTGCTTGAAGGCAGTCCAGCCTGGGCAACAAAGTGAGACCTTGTCTCTACAAACAAATTAAAATTAGCCTGGTGTGGTGGCACGCCTGTGGTCCTAGCTACTCAGGAGGCTAAGGTGGGAAGATCACTTGAACTCAGGAGTTCGAGGCTGCAGTGTGCCATGATTACAGGCCATTGCACTCCAGCCTGGGTGACAGAGCCAGATCCTGTCTCAAAAAAGAAAAGAAAAACTCAAAAAAATTATAAGAAAATAATAATGAGGCCAAGCGTGGTGCCTCAGGCCTGTAATCCCAGCACTTTGGGAGGCCGAGACGGGTGGATCACGAGGTCAAGAGATCGAGACCATCCTGGCCAACATAGTGAAACCCGGCCTCTACTAAAATATAAAAATTAGCTGGGCGTGGTGGTGCGTCTGTAGTCCTAGCTACTCGGGAGGCTGAGGCAGGAGAGTTGCTTGAACTTGGGAGGTGGAGATTGCAGTGAGCTGAGATCGCACCACTGCACTCCAGCCTGGCGCCTGGTGACAAAGCAAGACTCTGTCTCAAAAAAAAAGAAAAAAGAAAATAATAATGAATGTTGAATATCTCAATGAAGGAGGAATTTCTTAGCAGAAAAGCAATGAGAGAAATTATACAGAGAAAGATTGTACAAAAATGGAAATTTTTGAGATAGCAAAAATATCAAGATTGGTAGAAACTATATATTATTGTCATTGATTTATACAATTCTCATAAAAACATACTGAAAAGGCCGGGCGCGGTGGCTCAAGCCTGTAATCCCAGCACTGTGGGAGGCCGAGGCGGGTGGATCACGAGGTCAAGAGATCGAGACCATCCTGGTCAACATGGTGAAACCCCGTCTCTACTAAAAATACAAAAAATGAGCTGGGCATGGTGGTGCGTGCCTGTAATCCCAGCGACTCAGGAGGCTGAGGCAGGAGAATTGCCTGAACCTGGGAGGCGGAGGTTAGCCTGGGTAACAAGAGCGAAACTCCGTCTCAAAAAAAAAAAAAAAAAAAAAAAACATACTGAAAAACATTAAGACCTAGTAAACATTATATAAAATGTTATAAACATCTCTAAAAAGAAAACAAAAGAGATAACAATGGATAGATTAAACTATGTTCAATTTCAATAGTACTTTAAAAATATAGATTTAAGTGGCAGTCCATTAAATTAGCCAATACTTATATTCACAATAAATTCTAGAAGTTAGTAACGATGAGGATACAGTAAGATTGGCTTTCCTCATACACTATTGATGAAATTAAAAATCAGTCCATTCTCAAAAGAAATTTGACAATATATCTGAGCTCCTTAAAAAAAATGATGTTTCAGTAATTTGTTGCAGTAATTTGAGTTCTAAGGGTGCATTTTAAGGAAATAATAAGAAACCCAGAAAAAAGCTTTATGCGTTAGGATGCTTATTATTATATTATTTACAACAGAGAGATAATAGCATAAATGTGCTGTCAGAACCTTAGAGGAGATGTCTTTTTTGTGTACTAAATTTCCCCTGGAACTTAGTATTTATTTTCTAATTAAAAATAGGAAGGTCATATTCTATTACAGAGCTTAAACTGACTCCTGTAGATCTAATATAAACTTAACCATCATTTATTACATAACGTTCATGGGGAAAAGGTTTCTGAGATTTGAACACATAGATTTTTAAGTGAATCCTTAAGTTTACTGCTGACTCAGGTAGCATAAATATCTAAGTTTTTCATGGGCATTGTAATAGAAGAATGGAAGAAGAAATGAATCTAGGTCAGGGAGGGAAAAGAAGGAGGAAAAGTAGTTAATTAAAAGGTTGACAAGGGAATAAAAGACTATTTTGCTTCTTTTAAAATAAAATTTTAGAATTTTTTAGTCTGACTTTTTTCATATGTGAATAATGCCCATATTTTTGCATAATTTCCCATACTTTATAAAACATTTCTATATGATTGCATTTAATTCTTATAATAATCATGGAAAAGTTTGGTATTTCTAGTTTATAGATGAAGAAATGGTAGCTTTAGAAGTTTAAAAAATTTACCTAAGCATTCATAGTTTGTAAGGCACAGATCTCCAAATCAATAATGTCTGTAGTGGTTCATAGCACAAGCTGTGGAGCTAGACTGCCTGGCTACAAATGCTGTCTCCACCGGTTACATTCATGCCTCGGTCTCCTTATAACTAAGTGGAGAAAATAATGGTGCCTATCTGATAGGATTGTTGTAACAATTATGTGAGTTAATTTAATCAAAGAACTTAGAACATTCTTGACACTTAGTAAGCACTAATACATGCTGGATATTTCATTATATCACACAGATATCTCATAATTGGAATTCATAGTTATATAATGTTTAATATTTTTTTTTTGAGAAGGTCTTGTTCTGTCACCTAGGCTGGAGTGCAGTGGCATGAAACACAGCTCACTGCACTTTCAACCTCCTGATCTCAAGTGAGCCTCGAATCTCAGCCTCCTCAGTAGCTGGCACCATGCAGGTGCACAATACCACACCCAACTATTTTTCAATTTTTTTGTAGAGGTGAGGTCTTATTATTTTGTCCAGGCTGGTCTCAAACTCCTGGGTTCTAGTAATCCTCCCACCTTGGCCTTCCCAAGTACCAGGATTGCAGGTGAGCCACCATGCCCAGCCCCAAATAGCTTTTATTTTATTTTTTCATTTTTTCATTTTATGAGACGGAGTCTCGCTCTGTCGCCCAGGCCGTAGTGCAGTGGCACGATATCAGCTCACTGCAACCTCTCAACTCCAAGCAATTCTCTTGCCTCAACCTCCCCAGTAGCTAGGATTACAGGCATGCACCATCACGCCTGGCTAATTTTTGCATTTTTAGTAGAGACGGTGCTTTGCCATGTTGGACAGGCTGGTCTCAAACTCCTGACCTCAGGTGATCCACCCACCTCAACTCCCAAAGTGCTGGGATAATAGACATGAGCCATTGGGCCCAGCCTCCAAATAGCTTTTAAATTACAGAGTAATAAGGTAAATAATCTGTTTTCTGACACCAAGTTTAGTGTTCCTTTTATGACTCCATTCCAACAAAATAGAAAATAAGACAATGTAAAATTTGTTATTTCTTTTTTTTTTTTTTTTTTTTTTTGAGACAGAGTTTCACTCTTGTTACCCAGGCTGGAGTGCAATGGCGCGATCTCGGCTCACCGCAACCTCCGCCTCCTGGGTTCAGGCAATTCTCCTGCCTCAGCTGGGATTACAGGCACACACCACCTTGCCCAGCTAATTTTTTGTAGTTTTTAGTAGAGACGGGGTTTCACCATGTTGACCAGGATGGTCTCGATCTCTTGACCTCGTGATCCACCCGCCTCGGCCTCCCAAAGTGCTGGGATTACAGGCGTGAGCCACTGCGCCCGGCCAAGATTTGTTATTTCTAAATGTGAAGTCAAATTTTGGTAAAATACTCTGAGAATTAACATTTTTATTTGTTCTGGTAATGAAAAGTTATTTTTTGATGAGGAAAAGAAATGGTTATTTCCTTGTCAAACAGTAGCTATGTCATAGACTAGGTGCTTTAAGAAATTATGTGAAAGAATTAGAAATAATTATTATTAGGCCAGGCTTGGTGGCTCATACCTGTAATCCCAACACTTTGACAGGCTGAGGCGGGTGGATTACCTGAGGTCAGAGGTTCGAGAACCGTCTGACTAACATGGTGAAACCCTGTCTCTACTGAAAATACAGAAATTAGCCGGGCATGGTGGCGCATGCCGGTAATCCCAGCTATTTGGGAGGCTGAGGCAGGAGACTCACTTGAACCCAGGAGGCGTAGGTTGCAGTGAGCCATTGCACTCCAGCCTGGGCAATAAGAGCAAAACTTCATCTCAAAAAAAAAAATACAAATGATAATTATCAATGTTTATATATTATTTTATTTAAAAATTTACAGCTTCATCCTCATCTGTGATTTCTGCACACTCCCCATCAGTTATTGTAGCTGTTGTAGAAGGGAGAGGACTTGCCAGAGGTGAAATAGGAATGGCAAGTATTGATTTAAAAAACCCCCAAATTATACTATCCCAGTTTGCAGACAACACAACATATGCAAAGGTAAGTATTAATAATCCTAGAAAATGGTTGCTCTGCTAGGCAGTATCTAGATTTTAAAGTCAGGTTCCTTATTAGTTTTTTGATAGAATAAAGGTTATTCATTATTACGTCAATGTAAATACTCTGAATTAAAATAAAATTATATTTGATTTTTATTTTTAAACATATTTTGTCCTAAAAAGAATGTGTTTTACTGTTGCTTGAATAAGCTATTGCTACTATTAGTTTTTAAAATTAACATCTTCAAATTAATAATTTCTGGATTTATTCCAAAGGTAATATATGTGATAATGCGGTACTGATCACAATCCTTAAAGACAGTCCCAAATGTCATAATCCCGATGGTCAATCTTGAAAGATCAAAACCCTTACTGTTGAAATCTTAAAAGCTGAATTCAGGAAAGTCAAAATTAGGAAAGTCATAATTTAGCCTCTTAACTAGGAAAGTCATAATTTAGCCTCTTAACTTTTTGCTGTCTCCTCTTATTTTGCCTTTTGCCTTTATTTTATATCACTCATCATTAATTTGGGCTACTTGCATATTGTCATGGGAATTTGCATGATCTTTCAGGTAGAGGTAGATTACCTCCTAATTTCTATGTTATTTGACCCAATTATTATTTTATTTTATTTTTGGAAGGTCTTGCTCTTTTGCCTAGGCTGAAATGCAGTGGCATGATCATGACTCACTGTAGCCTCCCACCTCAGCCTCTTGAGTAGCAGGGACCACAGGCACTCACCAACACACACAGCTGATTTTTAAATTTTTTTGTATAGATGAGGTCTTGCTCTGTTACCCAAGCTAGTCTCAAACTCCTGGACTCAAGTGATCTTGCCCCCTTAGAAGTTGAATTGCCCCCCTCAGGTTCCCAAAGTGCTAGCATTATAGGCATGAACCATCGAACCTAGCCAATTATGATTTTGAAGATGTGATCTAGTGTTTTATTTCTAGTGTTTCATTATTTTTTCTATTATCTTCCTTTAGTTTCTCTTTATGGTCCTCTAGTATGTACACTTCCCTTTCCTAATAATTTTTTATTATAGCTAACAACCTTAATGATATTAGTATTGCATACTAACTTCATCTGTGGGTATTTTATACTTTAATATAATTTCAAAAGAGTAGGAAAAGAGTTTTTAAAAAAACAGGAATGTTAGAGAAATTGAGAATTTCTGTGTTTAGAATAGAATAGTTCTAAGAAATACAACCTATTTCATGAAAAGCTAAGGCATAAGGCAGACATTTTTCATTTGTGTTTCTGTACTTTTCAACACTTAAACTGTACCAGTGTGGCCATACTGATTGTGTTGCCATAGTTCCCCACCCTCCCTTTTTTTTTTTTTTTTTTTTTGAGATAAGGTCTTACTTTGTCGCCCAGGTTGGAGGGCAGTGGTGCAATCTCGGCTTACTGCAACCTCCGCCTTCTGGGTTCAAGTGATTCTCCTGCCTCAGCTAGTCCCAAGTAGCTGGGATTACAGGTGCGTGCCACCACACCTGGCTAAATTTTGTATTTTTACAGAGACAAGGTTTCACCACGTTGGCCAAGCTGGTCGTGAACTCCTGACCTCAAGTCATCTACCCACCTCAGCCTCCCAAAGTGCTGGGATTACAGGCATGAACCACTGCACCCAGCCCTTAGTTACCCTTATTGGATATATATATATTTTTCATGGAGATGGAGAAAATATTAAGTATAAGAATTTATTTACAAAAGTTTTATTTTGGGAATACATATTTGATAAGTTCAAATTAGCTTTCAAACTTAACGGCTATTACAAACTATTGTGAGTAAAACAGCCTATTTTATGACAGTATTTTATATTAGTAATTATATAAGATATATATGTTTAATATATTACCATTAGAAATATATATATTTGCATATATATTATATATTTTGTTGATGGAGGTGGTGGAGGTGGTGGTGTTTGTCTGTTTCTTTTTGAGACAAAGTTTCCCTCTGTCGCCCAGGCTGGCAGTGGCGCCTGGTGTGAGCTCGGCTCACTCCAACCTTTGCTTCCTGGACTCAAGCATTCCCATACCTCAGACTCCTGAGTAGCTGGGATTACACGCATGCAACACCATGCCTGGTTAATTTGTGTATTTTCTTTTTTTTTTTTTTTAGTAGAGACGGAGTTTCACCGTGTTGGCCAGGTGGGTCTCTAACTCCTGGCCTCAAGTCATCTGCCTGCCTTGGCCTCCCAAAGTGCTGGGATTACAGGTGTGAACTACCGCATCTGGCTAGAAACATATTTTAATTGAAATATATCCTTAGAACAGATATAGTTTTGTGTATCTATGAATTAATTTTGAACACTTATCTCAGAAAAATATGAAACTTTTTTATTTCCTAAGCTTATATTTAAGAAACTGTTTATTCAAATGATTTCAGGTGATCACTAAACTCAAAATTTTATCACCTTTGGAAATAATAATGTCAAATACTGCTTGTGCTGTGGGGAATTCCACCAAGTTGTTCACTCTGATCACAGAAAATTTCAAGGTAAGTGATTTTTATTCTTGTTTGTAACATTTTATTTAAAATTTATTTAATAATATCATTATAAAGGACAATAATTTTAGTAACTTTGTATTCAGTGTCCTAAAGTAGTCACTAAATATAAATCCTAATCTAAGGGGACTATTAATACAGATAATAAAAATGATAGGGAATTTTCTTATTTGATTTGACACCCTTGATCTACTTTAAACAACAGAAAAAAATGTTTTAGGTAATAAGGAAGTTTCTCAGAGTCTACAAGGGGCAGGCCAATAGAGAAAACATAGGTTTCCCTTACGTGTAGCTTCCTGGAAACTACTTATTGTGCTGTCAGACTGGTTGAAATTGAAGCTCTTCTCCTTCTAGGGGATAGCACCTATCAGCACCTTTTTTCTGTTGGGAATTTAATTTGTATTACAGCATTGTTTCAGCTTCCCCTGGTAACATGTACTGCTTTACTATTAGCCTGCTATTCTAGTCTCCATCTGTGGGACTGTGGTGGGTAATCACTGTGGAACCTTATCCAACAAATGCCCTTCTCCTCAATTAGGGCCTTCCCACCACATATTAATAATTTATTCCTTCCCTCTAGCAAAAATCTCTGTTTCCTAGAATGGGGCTGTGGTTCCAAACCAAGTAGACAGCATTGCAGTTGGAATAATTTCTTAGGAGTGCAAATTATTTTCAGCATATACTATATTTTGTTATGTTTGTAGACTTTTTACTTTAACACCAAGCTGAGGTTTAGAGTCCAGTGAGTTCCTTTCCTGTTTCTAATATATTCAGCATTTGCAGTCATATAAGATTTGCCATGGTACTCTTAGAGATCCTGTATAGATGAGCTGTCTCTGCCTCATTGCCAGAGATGTTCTGTATGCTAAATCTATTGTCTCTATTAGACAAATCACTTCATCTGTTCTTTTTCCTTTATAACTTTATACTTCTTTTCATCACCCCTATTTATCCATACCTTTCCAACTTTCATTCATATTTTATTGTTGTTGTTACAATTAGGCCTTATAATTCTTTTGGCTGTAAATAACAGAAATCTAATGGAAACTAGCTTAGGCAAAAAAGGAAATGTATTGCCCTATGTAACTGGGAAGTCAATGGTTGAATAGATCTTATTCCTACTGTCTAAGGTAAACAAAACCAAACACTAGCTAAATATTTTAATCAGTATTATGCCATTGCAATAGAGAAAAGAGTCCAGTGTGGACTGAACTGAACTTCAGTTTGTACTGAGCATTTTAATGGGAGAATAAGGGAATAGGGAGGGGTAAAAGCACAGGAGTCAGGGAAATAAAAAAATTATTATACAAAAAGTAGAAAGGTGGGATTGGTCCATGTGAAACCTATCTGGGTTTGCTAATTGGCACTTATTGAAGTTAGGCTCCGACTCTCCCACAGAGGATAGGAGACAAGGATCCTGTCTTTAGGTGCTAAGTGGAATGAACAGTAAATTGTTATTGGCAGCCTGAGTTTTCTTAGGCAGGCACTTTAAGAACGCTAAGATCTCCCAGGGATGTGGCTTTGAGCAGTTAGAAACAATGTTAGTGTTTTCTTAAAGTCTTTATAGGTCAGATGGAGGATTAGTTTAGAAGAAGGCTTATAGTAGCCCAGGTAGAGTTTGGTCAAGGAGAGAATCTTTATCACTACTCTCATTCCCGGTATCATCCTTTATCTACTGCAGATAGTTTACTTCTATGAGATTTAAGAAGATGATTGCTGATGGCTCTAGGCTGATATCTCAGCTTAGCTAATCCAAAGGGAAAATAACTTCTTTATTCCAGTGTCCATGCATGAATTCCAGGGAAGGATGCTGATTGATCTTGCTTTGTTCATTTTTCCCACACATTAGATTAATCACTATTTCTGGGGGTAGATACACTATGATTGACTAATCCTTTTGTTGTGGGACACAGAATACTATAATATATAGGCCTACCAGAATCACATGGAATGGGGGATAAGTCCTCCAAAGGCAAAAACAACATAATTTCAGTACATTTAAATAATAAGGCAGTATAGCATAGTGCTTAAGAATAGAGAACTCAGATTGTCCCGGTTGCAAATCTTGACTCTAAATGACCTTGTGCAAGACACTTAACTTCTTTGAGCTTCAAGTTTTTCATCAGTAAATTAGGGACAATAGGAGGTACCAACCTCCTAGAGAATTTATATTTTATATAGGGTAATCAGAGATGGCCTCATTGATAAGGTTACATTTGGGCAAAGCCCTGAATGGAGGAGGGAGCAAAATATGGAGACATTTGAGGTAAAAGTATTTTAAGCAGAGGGAATATTCAATATTATTATTATCATTATTGCTATTATGACTACACTTACCTTCATTAGCCAGGTACAGTGACATGTGTCTGTAGTCCCAGCTACTTGAGAGGCCAGGGTGGGAGGATCACTTGAGTCCAGTAGTCCAAATCTAGCCTGAGCAACATATATTGAGACTCCTTTCAAAAAAAAAAAAAAAAAAAAAGACCTTCATTAAATCAAAAGCAATATGAAGTAAAAGGAAAATGGACTTCAAGGAAATCTAAATTTGAGTCTCAGCTTTGGCAGAGATCAACTGTATGATATTAGAAAAGTTACTTGATTTTTCAGAATTTTATTTATGTGAACACTGGAGTTAATAAGATATGTCATAGGATTATTATGAAGATTAAATGAGATAACTTTTAAAACAATCTTGGCACATAACACATTCTCCACTTGGTCATGATTTTTTTCATTCTTAACATCTCTTACATAAGTCCACTAATATAATATTACCTTTTCTTACCCGTTAGTTTTATTGAAAGGGGGTAAACCTTTTACTTAACAGCTTCACACTTTTTAAAAGTTTCATTATCAACCGGGTGCTGATGTCTCACACTGGTAATTCCAGCATTTTGGGAGGTTGATATGGGAGAATCACTTGAGTCCAGGAGTTTGAGACCAACCTGGGCAACATAGTGAGAACTTGTCTCTGCTTAAGAAAAAAAAAAATAGGCCGGGCGCGGTGGCTCAAGCTTGTAATCCCAGCACTTTGGGAGGCTGAGGCAGGTGGATCACGAGGTCAAGAGATCGAGACCATCCTGGTCAACATGGTGAAACCCCGTCTCTACTAAAAATACAAAAAATGAGCTGGGCATGGTGGTGCGTGCCTGTAATCCCAGCTACTCAGGAGGCTGAGGCAGGAGAATTGCCTGAACCCAGGAGGCGGAGGTTGCGGTGAGCTGAGATCGCGCCATTGCACTCCAGCCTGGGTAACATGAGTGAAACTCCGTCTCAAAAAAAAAAAAAAAAAAAGAAAAAAAAAAATTAGCTGTAGTCCCAGCTACTCAGGAGGACGAAGCAAGCAGATTGCTTGTACTCTGGATTTCAGGTTTGTAGTGAACCATGATCATGCCACTGTACTCCAGCCTGGGCGACAGAGTGGGACCCTGTCTCAAAAAGAAAAAAGTTTTATTATTGTTTTCTCTTTTTTCTAAATAAATTCCATTCACTTTATGTAAATAATGTATCATAGATTTGCTGGGCAGAATTGGTGTTTTCATCTTTTTACCTGGCGCATTATAAGAATCTACCCTTTCTCAATTATGATAGACTATGGAAAGATTAATATAAAACTGTGAGATGTTGTCTCTATACAGTACAATTACTAAAAGGCATAGACTGTCATGTTTATTTTTTATTATTGTATCTAACATATTCCATTAAAACTCATAAGAGTGAGGTCTAATTAGAAGTACAAACTGTACTATGATTCACTTAGCAAGGATAATCATTCTTTTTATATAAATATCTAAGAAAAGTTCTTAAATATTAAAAAATATTTATACAATATTTAAGCCACCTCCCTAGCTACCAGCATGTGCCTAAGAAAGCAGTTCTGAGCAAGCACATGGCACTTAAAAGTTTAATTTGAAATTAAAATTTCTTTTCAGAATGTTAATTTCACTACTATCCAAAGGAAATACTTCAATGAAACAAAAGGACTAGAGTACATTGAACAGTTATGCATAGCAGAATTCAGCACAGTCCTAATGGAGGTTCAGTCCAAGTAAGTTAGGTGTTTATTTATTTTTTTACTAGCCCACAGCTACCAATATCACATCAAGTAAGTTATAACTTAAGGAAAGTAAATAAATCCCTAGTGCGAGTTCCACAAGGGCAGGGACTTTTGTCTGTTTTGTTCTCTGCCGCATTCCTACCACCTGGAAAATCACCTGGTTCATAATACATAGTAATTACTGAAATAATGAAATAGTTAACTAAAATTTATACACAAGGCATATATTGCTAACTTAATTTATACAGAATTTCTCCAAATTTGTCATAATCTATTAATTATGGTTGCTGCTTACTTTACTTTGGAATGAAAAGCTGAAGTAGCTACAGTAAACTGCAAACGTGTGGGCATAGAAGTGAAACACAGGTAAACTGTGTTCCTGTTACTTCCTATCTTTACTCCAAAAAGATCCAGCAGGAGATGGAGAATGTTATTTTTGGATATCATTTCATAGAACATACCAAATGTTCTAGGAAGCATACCATGTTATTTCCTAGAACATACCAAATAGATACTTTCTTTGAGCCAGATTGGATTACATGTTTACTCAGCTAATAACAATCATTATTCTCACCGAGATCATAACATAGTTTTCTATACATTGGGAACTTCTGATTCTACCTTTAAAGTACCGGATTTTTCCAGGCCGGGCACAGTGACTCAAGTCTGAAACTCCAGCACTTTGGAAGGCCAAGGAGTTTGAGACCAGCCTTGGCAATGTGGCAAAACCCTGTCTCTACCAAAAATACAAAAATTAGCTGGGTGTGGTGGGACATGACTGTCATCCCAGGTACTTGGGAGGCTGAGGCAGGAGGATTGCTTGAGTCTGGGAGGTGGAGGATGCAGTAAGCTGAGACCACGCCATTGCACCCCAGCCTGGATGACAGCCAGACCCTGTCTGTGAATAATAAAGTATCAGATATTTCCAATATTTGAATATTTAGAATGGTACATCAAAAATGGATGCAAATTACCTTTGGTTGAATGTTATCCTTAACACAGGATTTATTGGAATCTAAAGTCCCTTAAGTGTCAGACTTGAATAAATTATTTATTTTCATTAATTTTTATGATTTAGAGGTTATTTACCTAGTTTTCAAAAAATATGAAATACCTACTGTACCTTTTCCTTTTGAGTTTAAGCAATGCTATGCAAATATTTATAATTTTTCTTAAGGTGAAGTATATAATTTTTTATACTAAAGTCTTATAGTGATGTATTATTGGTCATCTTTTAGGTATTACTGCCTTGCAGCTGTTGCAGCTTTGTTAAAATATGTTGAGTTTATTCAAAATTCAGTTTATGCACCAAAATCGCTGAAGATTTGTTTCCAGGGTAGTGAACAGACGGCCATGATAGATTCATCATCAGCCCAAAACCTTGAATTGTTAATTAATAATCAAGACTGTAGGTAAGATCATCCATTTTTTTTCTTATAAAATACATTGGTATATTTTATTTTATTTTTCTATAAATAGTTACTTTAAAGTTCTTTTTTTTTTTTTCTTGAGTCAGAGTCTAGTTCTGTTGCCCAGGCTGGAGTGCAGTGGTGCAATCTCAGCTCACTACAACCTCTGCCTCCTGGGTTCAAGCAATTCTTCTGTCTCAGCCTCCCACGTAGCTGGGACTACAGGCATGTGCTGCTATGCCTGGCTAATTTTTGTATTTTTAGTAGAGATGGGGTTTCACCATATTGGCAGGGCTGGTCTCAAATTCCTGATCTCAAGTTATCCACCCACTTCAGCCTCCCAAAGTGCTGGAATTACAGCCATGAACCACTGTACTCAGCCTAAAGTTCTTTAAATTATTTGATGGATAATTTTATTTAAGAGGTGGGGTCTTGCTATTTTGTCCAGGCTGGTCTGGAACTTCCAGGCTTAAGTGATTCTCCTGTCTCAGCCTCCCAAGTAGCTGAAACAATGGGCACAAACTGCCATGCCCAGCTAATGGTGGAGAAATATTGAATAAGCATGTTTTAGATTATTATACTGTTGTTGCTGAACTGGTCAGATATTTCACCAAAATCAAGCTTTAAAAAGATATTTATACTAAATAAATAATAAAAAAAAAAAACAGTTCAGAACTGGGTAAAGGATCTTAATAGATATTTTCCCAAAGAAGGTAAACAAATGGCCAGTAAATACTTGAAAATATACTTAACATTACTCGTCATTAGGGAACTACAAATCAAAACTACAGAAGTTATGACTTAAAATTACTCTTGTCTTTGACGTTACGATATCCTATGTTATCATACGATAACATAGAAAGTCAATGACCAACCCTGATAGTTATTACAGAGTGTTTTATATTCAGTTTTACCTTGTCATGTTTCATTCTTTATCATTGTTTGTCATTAGCATTGTCAAACATTGTTTGACTTCCTGCTATATATTAGGGATACAGAGACTTAAATGATAGAATATCTAGCCTCCAGGAGTTAGTATTGTAGTTGAAAGGAATAACTAAAACGTCTTTTCACAGACTTAAATGAAAGAATCTCAGGTTATAAGATGGATATTCTGCCTACTGAACTATCTGAATAGCTCCAGTGCTTCCATAGGCTTGTGAGCTGTTCAATACAGTGTTACATTCATTGATTTATATAATAAATGGGAGGTTTATGTGTGCCCGTCACCTCCTTTGTTCCTGCAGAAATAAATTCTCAAAAAAAAATTGTACATGTGATGGGAGACCCCCAGGCAGTTGATGATATGAATAGTTCCCTAAAAATTTGTTTAAATTGGTATGACAAAAATCTGGCAGTATTATGATGACTAAATCTTGAAAGTCATTCTTGTTTCCTCTCCTTTCACACCTCAGATTTGATCCATCAGAAAATCCTCTTGATCCAACCTTCAGAGTATATACCAGTATTGGATCACTTCACCATTTCCAAGGCTATCACCCTAACCCAAACCTCTGTCATCTTTAGCATGGACTACTATAATAGCCTTCCAGCTTTCTGCCCTCTTCTTACCCTCCTGTAATTAGTTTATTCTCAACATATTAATCGTAGTCGGGCTGTCATATCCTTTTAATCCAGAAATCAGATCCTGTAACTCTTCTGCTTAAAACCTTCCAGTGGCCCTCCTTACATTTAGAGTAGAATCCAGACTCTTTGGCCTACAAGGACTTCCATGTCCTGGCCTCTTCATTCATCTCCCTCTATTCTTACACAGCTCCACCAATCTTAACTTTATTGTTCTGGAACCCGATTTCCTGGGCTTAAATTGCTGCTATGCTGCTTACTTGCAAATCTTGGACAAATTACCTATTTTTCTTATACTTCAGTTCCTTCTGTTGTAAAATTATTTGGCCAATAGTAGTGTCTGTCTTATAACATGGTTATTAGAATTAAACAAGTTAATACATTTAAAGCACTTAGAAGAATTCTGGGTACATACTAAGGGTCATTTTATGTTAGCTATCCTCATTATTGTTGTCATCATTCCCATCCCATCATCATCTTTGCATTGCTGCCTTCTTTTTTATTCATTCAGGTCTCAACTCTACTGTCAAATACGTAGAAAGGTCTTTCTCAATCAGCCTAACTAAAGCTACCCTCCTGGTCCTTCTCTATATATTCCTGTTTGTTTGTTTTAGCGATCTCTGTACCTGAAATTATTCTCTTGATATGATTATGTGTTTTTTGGTGTTTTTATTGTTTATTTCCCCTTGCTCTTTGTCTGTCTTCAGTCATGGCCAGTAAACTGACAAAAGTTATTGGCAATGGCTGGGAGCAATGGCTCATGCCTGTAATCCCAGCACTGTGGGGAGGCCAACATGGGTGGATCACTTGAGGCCAGGAGTTCGAGACCAGCCTTGTCAACACGGTGAAATCCTGTCTCTACCAAAATACAAAATTTAGCCAGGTGTGGTGGTGCTCCTGTAATCCTAGCTACTCTGGAGGCTGAGGCATGAGAATCACTTGAACCCAGGAGGCAGAGTTTGCAGTGAGCCTAGATAGTGCTGCTGTACTCCAGCCTGGGTGACAGAGCAAGACTGTATCAAAAAAACAAAAAGTTATTGGCAGTCAGCCACTAGGTTGTAAGGTCCATGAAGATAGTAGTCATGTCCATCTTGCATGCCCAGTGTTTAGCATAGAGTTCTGAATACCATAAGGGCTCAAAAATATTTGTTAAATATTAAAATGAATTAGATTTTTTACATGTATTATACAAAGTTATCTAATAAATAGTTCAACTAAATACATTATTTTTGTTTGTTTGTTTGTTTTTGTTTTGTTTTATATAGAGTCTCACTTTGTAGCCCAGACTGGAATGCAGTGGTGTGATCTTGGCTCACTGCAACCTTTGCCTCCTGGGTTCAAGTGATTCTCATGGCTCAGCCTCCCAAGAAGCTAGGATTACAGGTGCCTGCTACTACACCTGGCTAATTTTTGTATTTTTTTTTTTTTAGTCAAGACAAGGTTTCACCATGTTGGCCAGGTTGGTCTTGAACTCCTAACCTCAAGTAATCCACCTGCCTTTGCCTCCCTAAGTGCTGGAATTACAGGCATGAGCCACTGTGCCTGGCCAGCATTCTTTATAATAGCTCCTTTCTTTATAAATCACTTAGAAATTATGAAATTCTCTTGTCATTAGAGCAAGATGATTATAGTAAATACTTATTATAACAGTATAAAAATTCCTCCACCCTTAAGGACATATTATTGATATCTTGCTATTATGGATGGAATATATAGACTAGAAAACTTTATATTATTCTGAATATTGTAACTAATAGAGTCATAAAGTGCAAGGAGATTCTATTCATCCTTGTTAAAGTATAGTTCACTGACCAATATCTTATTTGGGAACTTGATCAAAAAATATCTAAAAACATTTTTTTTTTGAGACAAGATCTCACTCTGTCACCACACTAGAGTACAGTGGCACAGGTATGGTTTACTGCAGCCTCAACCTCCTGGGCTCAAGCAATCCTCCCATATCAGCCTTTTGAGTAACTGGAACTACAGGCCTGTGCCACCGTGTCGTTAATTTTTAATTTTTTGTAGACACAGGGTCTCACTATGTTGTCCATGCTGGTCTTGAACTCCTGGGTTTAAGCATTCCTCCTGCCTCGACCTCCCAGAGTGTTGTTGGGATTACAGATGTGAGCTACTGTGCCTGGCCCAAAATGTAGATCCTCATGCTTTTTCTTAGACATACTAAATTACAAACTCATGTAATTGTATGCACAATAAAGTTTAAGCACCATTGCTGTAGATTATAGGATTATTTAATTGTAACTTGCATTTTTCTTTGTATTCTTAATGACATTTCTTGTGTTTTCAAAGGAATAATCACACTCTCTTTGGTGTTTTAAATTATACTAAGACTCCTGGAGGGAGTAGACGACTTCGTTCTAATATATTAGAACCTCTAGTTGATATTGAAACCATTAACATGAGATTAGATTGTATTGAAGAACTGCTTCAAGATGAGGAACTATTTTTTGGACTTCAATCAGGTAAATCAATATTATTTAATTTTATAAATATAAATTATTGAAAATGCAATTGGCTTAGTTATTTTTTCCATGTTTCTGAAAGACAAGTAGTGAAGGTGTAAATTCTTGTATTCTTTTATGAAAGCTATTTTCCTGAAATTTTCTACCGAATCCCATAGTAAATAATTTCAGAGGTACATTTGTAATATATTTTGATTTCCTGGATGCTTTTCTTTTCCATTGTTTTTTCTTTTCTTTTTTTTTTTTTTTTTTATGTTGTTGTTCATAGATATCTTCTATTCTTTTTCTCCATGGAAATCCTCAAAGAAAGGAAGATTTGTCCAGACTAGGTAATTATCAACAGATAGGACGTACAAGTTTCCTAGCCTGCTGTAAAAACTACTACATATTCCATGGTTTAAAACAACAGAAAGATTTTGCCTTATAGTTGTGGAAGCTAGAAGCTGAAAATAAGGTGTCAGAAGAGCCACGCTCCCTCTGAAACCTTTGGGGAGAATCCTTTGCCCCTTCCTAGCTTTTCGTGGTTGCTGTCAGTCCATTTTAGGCCTTGGCTTGCAGGTTCATCATTGCAAACTCTGCTTCTATTGTCATATTTTTTTTCTCCCTGTGTGTCTTCATATTGTCTTCTTCTACTTCTTCTTTTTTTTTTTTGAGATAGAATCTCGCTGTGTCTCTAGGCTGGAGTGCAGTGGTGGGATCTCAGCTCACTGTAACCTCTGCCTCCCAGGTTGAAGCGATAATCCTGTCTCAGCCTCCCGAGTAGCTGGGACTACAGGCATGTGCCACCATGCCTAGCTAATTTTCGTATTTTTAATAGAGACGGGGGTTCACCATGTTGGCCAGGATAGCCTTGATCTCTTGACCTTGTGATCTGCCTGTCTTGGCCTCCCAAAGTGGGATTACAGGTGTGAGCCAGAGCGCCCGGCCCACATTGTCTTCTTATAAGGAAACTAGTCATATTGGATTAAGACTTACCTTAATAACCTCACTTTAACTTGATTACATGTGCAAAAACCCAATTTTCAAATAAGGTCACATTCACAAGTACCAGGAGTTAGGACTTCACAATATCATTTGGGGGTCACAATTCAAACCATAATAACATGGGATAAGAAAATTGCCCTTACCTCAAGGTCTGTTTCTGGAGAACCCAACCTAATACAGTCACCAACAGGCATATGTGTATATATATATATATATATATATTTTTTTTTTTTTTTTTAACTTTAATTTCTGGGATTGATGTGCTGAAATGCACTCAACATGCAGGTTTGTTACATAGGTATACATGTGCCATGGTAGTTTGCTGCACCTATCAACTTGTCATCTAGGTTTTAAGCCTCGCATGCATTAGGTATTTGTCCTAATGTTCTTCCTCCCCTTGCCCTCCACCCACCAACAGGCCCCAATGTGTGATGTTCCCCTCCCTGTGTCCATGTGTTCTCATTGTTCAACTCCCACTTAGGAGTGAGAACATATGGTGTTTGGCTTTCTGTTCCTGTGTTAGTTTGCTGAGGATTATGGTTTCCAGCTTCATCCATGTCCCTGCAAAGGACATGAACTCATTCTTTTTATGGCTGCATAGTATTCCATGGTGTATATGTGCCACATTTTCTTTATCTAGTCTATCATTAATGGACATTTAGATTGGTTCCTCGTCTTTGCTATTGTAAGTAGTGCTGCAGTAAATATACATGTGCATGTGTCTTTATAGTAGAATGATTTATAATTTTTTGGGTATATACCAGTAATAGGATTGCTGGGTCAAATGGTATTTCTGGTTCTAGATCCTTGAGGATTTGCCACACTGTCTTCCACATTGGTTGAACTAATTTACACTCCCACCAACAGTGTAAAACTGTTCCAATTTCTCTGCATGTTCTCTAGCATCTGTTGTTCTCTAACCTTTTAATTATTGCCATTCAAAGTACTTTGAAACCAATGAGAACAAAGAGACAATGTACCAGAATCTCTGAGACACAGCTAAAGCAGGGTTAAGAGGGAAATTTATAGCACTAAATGCCCACATCAGAGAGTGGGAAAAATCTAAAATAGACACCTTAAGCATTGCAATTAGAAAAGAAACTTTGTTATTTCTGCCTTAATTTCATTATTTACTCAGTAGTCATTCTGGAGCAGGTTGTTTAAGTTGTGTGGTTTTGAGTTAGTTTCTTAATCCTGAGTTGTAATTTGATTGCACTGTGGTCTGAGAGACTGTTATGATTTCCATTCTTTCTCATTTGCTGAGGAGTGTTTTACTTCCAGTTATGTGGTCAATTTTAGAATAAGTGCTATGTAGTGCTGAGAAGGATGTATATTCTGTTGATTTGGGGTAGAGAGTTCAATAGATGTCTATTAGGTTTGCTTGGTCCAGAGCTGAGTTCAAGTCCTGAACATCCTCATTGATTTTCTGTCTCGTAGTCATCAGATTCAACAAGGTTGAAATGAAGGAAAAAATGTTAAGGGTAGCCATAGAGAAAGGTCAGGTTACTTACAAAGAGAAGCCCATCAGACTCACAATGGATTTCTCTGAGAAACCCTACAAGCCAGAAGAGAGTGGGGGCCAATTTTCAACATTCTTAAATAAAATAATTTTTAATCCAGGATTTTATCCAGCCAAACTAAGCTTCATAAGTGAAGGAGAAATAAAATCCTTTACAGACAAGCAACTGCTGAGGGATTTTGTCACTACTGGGTCTGTCTTACAAAAGTTCCTGAAGGAAGCACTAAATATGGAAAGGAAAAACCAGTACTAGCCACTGCAAAAACACACCATAATATAAAGACCAGTGACACCATGGAGAAACTGCATCAACTAACATGCAAAATAACCAGCTAGCACCATAATGATAGGATCAAATTCACACTTAACAATATTAACCTTAAACGTAAAGAGGTTAAATGCCCCAATTAAAAGACACAGACTGGAAAATTGGATAAAAAGTCAAGACCCATCAGTGTGCTGTATTCAGGAGACCCATCCAATGTGCAAATAGTCATACAGTCTCAAAGTAAAGGGATGGAGGAGTATCTACTGAGCAAATGGAAAGCAAAAACAAAAGCAGCTATTGCAATCCTAGTTTCTGATAGGACAGACTTTAAACCAACAAAGATCAGAAAGACAAGGAAGCACATTATATGATGGCAAAGGGATCAATGCAACAAGAAGAGCTAATTATCCTAAATATATATGCACCCAATACAGGAGCACCCAGATTCATAAAACAAGTTCTTAGAGACCTACAAGGAGACTTAGACTCCCACACAATAATAGTGGGAGACTTTTAACACGCTACTGTCCGTATTGTTAAATGTAATAGACACATTAGTTCTCTTATTTGAATAAGAAAATTGCTCTTGGGCAAAGTACATCAACAGATACTTCTCAAAAGGAAGACATGCAAGCAACCAACAGACGAAAAAATTCTCAATATCACTAATTATCAGAAAAGTACAAATCAAAACCACAATAAGATACCATCACACACCAGTCAGAATAGCTATTAAAAAGTCAAAAAATAGCATGTTTGCAAGTCTGCAGAGAGAAGGGAATGCTCATACCTTGTTGATAGGATTGTAAATTAAGCCTCTGTGGAAAGCAGTTTGGAAATTTGTCAGAGAACTAAGAATAGAATTACCATTCAAACCAGCAATCCCATTACTGCATCTAAACCCAAAGGTAAATAAATTGTTCTACCAAAAAGACACCTGCACTCATATGTTTATTACAACATTATTCATGGTAGCAAAAACATGGAATGAACCCAGGTGCCCATCAACAGTGGATTTGGTGGAGAAAATTTGGTACATATACACCTTGGAATACTATATAGTCATAAAAGAATGAAATCATTTTTTGTAGCAGCATGGATGTAGCTGGAGGCCATTATTCTAAGTGAATAAACACAGAAACAGAAAACCAAATATTGCATGTTCTCACTTATATGTCAGAGCTAAACATTGGGTATACATGGGGATATAAAGATGAGAACAACAGATATTGAGGACTCCAAAAGGAGACAGGAGTGGGGCAAGGGTTCAAAAATATTGGGTACTGTGTTTACTATCCAGGTGCCATATTCATTCGAAGCCGAAACTTCAGCATCACACAATATATCTGTGCAACAAACCTGCACATGTACCCCCTGTAAAATAAATTTTTTTAGAAAGGAAAAGAAAGTTGCCTTTGCAACCTGGCTGTTTGTCCACTGACATGGCAGTACTGTTTTCTTCTTAAATCTGTAGATGGAAGGATAGTTTATATTCACTACTCTTTGTTCAATTTTTGGTTGCTTGCAGCTTGGTCTGTCTTCCATTCCTCCACTTGCCTGACTACCCCAGCTGGTGTTCTGGTAGTCTAAATGAAAGTGGTACATGAAAATCTAGAAGGCATTTAAGACCTGAGTAGGTTTTCTTCAGTTCAATTCCAAATACCTTTAATTAGTGTAATTCTTTCATAATTTTGGTATTATGTTGACTGTGACTCTGTCCAATGTTCACCATATTCTTTTTTAAATATATATATTCAGGTGTATTTAGTGAGACATTGGGAAAGGCAAAAAGGGACCATTTTTAACTATCCTTTACTTGTTAACAGCAACATCTTGTTGGTCTACCTATACTTGCTCTTTATATAATACGTAAGTGCTAGGAATATGAAAAGTCATTTAATCATGTTACATTGGTCAAGCTCCAACCATTGCCATCTTCTTTAACTTTCTGCTACCAAATATGCATTTATACTTATCTATTTTTCACTCCCTTTGTGTAAGTAAGCTGGAAGTGGTATTTTCTAGCTAATTCCTCCATCTGTGCTCTGGATCCCACCGTTGCACTTATCTCCTGAATCTTCATTATTTTTCTCTCTATTGGCTTCTTCTAAGAGGATTCAAACTTCCTCATGTCTCTCCCATCTTTGTAAAAGTTATCCCTGGACTTCATCTTCTCCAGCTACCACTATATCACTTTCTCTATTCATAACCAAATCTGTTGAAAAACAAATTTCCTATGATCGCTATCTTCTTTTCATCACCATGTCTCAATGTGTTGCAGTCTTATTTCTGTGCCCAGTACTGCGCTGAGACTGCTGTTGTCAAGGTCACCTTAGCAGATCTTGTTGGTTCTCTGTTCAGACCATCTTGAATCCCTTTTACCTTTCAGTATACACCTTTTGCTGCTCTATGTGCCTAATGGCCCACACCTGGACTGTTTTTCAAGGCCTACCTTCAGGCTGTTAGAGCCGTCTGTTCCTATGTACAGAGTAACCAAAGTGCCTGGTAGCCCTTAAATAACTGTATGGTATGAAGGTATGAACGCCCAGCACTTTCACATTGATTTGGCAAAAACCTGAATATAACTTCAACTCCAGAATTCCTTTGCAAAATCAGTTGACGTTACCTTCCACACAGCTTTGCCTGAAATCACACTGTTGCTTGGCTTCGTTTCCCTTCTCTGTCCTTTTCTCACTGCTCTACTGGTTTCTTCTTGAAGCTGATTCTTCTTTTCTTTTTTTTTTTTTACTTCTTTTCTTTTCTCTTTTTTCTTTTCTCCCTTCCTTCCTTCCTCACTCCCCCCTCCCCCTTCCCCTTCCTCCTTCTTCCTCCTCCCCCTCCCCCCTTCCTCCCCTCCTTTCCTCCCTTCTTCCCTTCCTCCCTTCCTTCCTTCCTTCCTGGGCTACAGTGTGGTAGTGCGATCCCAGCTTACTGCAACCTCTACCCCCTGGGCTCAAGCAATCCTCCAACCTCAGCCTCCCAAGTAGCTGGTATTACAGGCACATACTGCCACACTTAGCTAATTTTTATATTTTTGGTAGAGATGGGGTTTCACCATGTTGCCCAGGCTTGGAAGCACATTCTTAATAATGTCCTTGCCTCAGGGTCTTTTTCTGGAGAGCCCAACCTAACACAGCCACAAGAGGCGTATTGTTAAATTTAATGGGCACATCAGTTCTCATATTTGAATAAGAGTTATATCCACAACTTATATGATACTGCTGAATATCTGTTATTATTGAATGACTGACTTCCTTTCCTTGTGTGATTATACAATCTCCTGATTTTCTTCCTACGTCTTTGTGGTTTCCTTCTGAGTCTTTTTTATATACTTCTCTTTTTGCTTATTTCCTAAATGCTATGGCTCTTCAAAGATATGTGCTGGGTTGTCCTTTTATCCTGAATATCCTTGTTATATGACTTATCCACTTTCATGATTTTATAATTATTATTCACATATACATGACTTCCAAAGTTACATCTCATGCCCATATATCTCTCCATATCTTTGGACTCAAATGTTATCACCCTCTAAGCATTTGCTATGATCTGCATGTTGTACTTCTCTAAAATTCATACGTCGAAGTCCTCACCTTCAAGGTGATGGTATTAGGAGGTGGGGCCTTTGGAAGGTGATTACGCCAGGGGAGCAGAAGCATCATGAATGGGATCAGTGCCCTTATAAAAGAGGCTCAAGACAGACTCCTTGCCCCTTCTACCATGTGAAGATAGAGCGAGAAGGTGCCATCTATGAGCCAGAAAGTGGGCTCTTACTAGACACTGAATCTGCCCAGCACCTTGATATGAGAACTTCCCAGCCTCCAGAACTGTAAGAAATCAATTTCTCTTATTTATAAACCACTCAGCTTGTGGTAATTTTTTTTTTTTTAGACAGAGTTTTGCTCTTGTTTCCCAGACTGGAATGTAATGGTGCAATTACAATTCACTGCAACCTCCATCTTCTGGGTTCAAGCGATTCTCCTGCCTCAGCTTCCCAACTAGCTGAGATTACACACCCCCGCCACCACACCAGCTAATTTTTGTATTTTTAGTAGAGATGGGGTTTTACCATGTTGGCTAGGCTGGTCTTGAACTCCTGACCTCAGGTGATCTGTCTGCCTCGGCCTCTCAAAGTGCTGGGATTACAGGCATGAGCCACTGCACCCGGGCACCATCTTCTTTTCTAAGTCAGTTCTTCCAGGTTTCAGGGAATAGCTCCATATCCAACCTCTTTATGCAAGCTACATACATGAAAGTCATTCTTAACTCTTCCCTTCCCTCCAATCAGTCATCAAATCTGCCAAGTCTCCTTCCTATATACCTCTTGAATGTGTCTGTTTTTTCTATCCCCATGGCTGCTGCTCCAGCCCAGAATACCTTGAGTCTCTCATCTCATTTCTTGTAAGAGCCTCTTATTTGGTCACCCTTCTCCAGCCTTGCTATTATAGCCTCTTCTTTACATTGTTGCCTGAGTGATCTTTTGAAAACATAACTCTGAGCATATCACTCTGTATTCATTTCTTAATGTTGATGTAAAAATTCACCACGTATTTAGGCATTTAAAACAACAAAAATGTATTATTTCACAGTTCTGGAGATAAATGTATTATCTCACAGTTGTGAGCTCAGTTTCAGTGGGCTAAAATCAGTATGTCAGCAGGTCTGCATTTTTCTGGAAGCTCTGGGGGGAGTCCATTGCTTTCCTCTTTCCACTTTCTAGAGGCAGCCTACATTTCTTGGCTTTTACCCCTTTCTCTATCTTTAAAACCAGAAGTAGAGTATTTTTTCCTCCTCTGACTTCTGCTTTTGTACTTATATCTTCTCTTTCTGACTCTGATTCTCCTGCCACCCTCTTGTAAGGACTCTTATGATTACACTGTGGCCAGGAGACAATCCAGTATAATCTCTCCATCTCAAGACCCTTAACTTAATCCTAACTAGAAAATTCCTTTTATCAGTTAACATATTCACAAATTCCAAGGATTAGGAAGCAGATCTCTGTGGGGGACTAGGGGGAGGGTCGTGGTTACTATACTCATCTGCATAAAATCCTTCAATCCTTTCTCTTTCGAGTCTATTCTCACAACTTTTGAATTAAAACGCAAACTCTTCTATATGGCTGTTTTCCTGTAGTTTCCTACTACTTGCTACTCTTGCTAGTCCTCACTCTCCATTCTGTCTTCTAGTCTAATTGAGCTGCTTTAAGTTACTTGAACGTATCTGCTGTCATTTTCTGGCCTTGGAGCTCTAATTTTTGCCTAGAATATTTCCTCCTTCCCTGCAGTCCCTTCTCCCAGGCTTCCCTAGCTAGCTGCAGTTTATCTTTTACCATTCCAGTTTAGATGTGACTTCTGCTACAGGCCTTTCTGACACCCCAAGTCAGTGTTAGGTATCTTTTCTGCATGTTTCCTGTAATATCTTGTTATGACACTTATTGTATTGTAAATCCATGTTTTGTTGGCTAATTTTCATATAAAGCTAGGACGTAACAGCTTAACATATTTGTTAAACTATTGATTTACTGTTGAATGTGTTGAAATTGTATTTTAAACTTTAATTTTGATATATTTTAAGTTTTAAAATTCCTTATGACTAAAAATTTCAAATTGGTATCTATAAATAAACATTTCTCTGTTTTCTATATCTTTCTTTTTTTTTTTTTTTACTATAGAGTTTTGCTATATTGCCCAGGCTGGAGTGCAGTGGTACAACCTCAGGTCACTGCAACCTCTACCTCCCAGGTTCAAGCAATTCTCCTGCCTCAGCCTCCCTAGTAGCCAGGATTACAGGTGCCCACCACCACGCCTGGCTAATTTTTGTATTTTGAGTAAAGAAAGGGTTTCACCATGTTGACCAGGCTGGTCTCAAACTCCTGACTTAAAGTGATCTGCCTGCCTCAGCCTCACAAAGTGTTGGGATTATAGGCGTGAGCCATGTTTTCTATATCTTAATGTTTTTTAATTTACCTTAACACACAATAAAGTAGGAGAGCAGGGCATAGGGCAGACTGGGAGGGTAATTATTATAGTTTATTAAAATACGGCAATCTAAACCTTTTAAAAAAAACCCCAGAACCTCCTTTATTAAAGGCATTCTATAGGTGTTACGGATAAAAAGATGAGGAACATTAAGCTGTCTGTCCTCAAGGACCTCACATCCATGTTAGGGAAACAGAACTCTAATTAAATAATTTTGATACAATGTGATAAATGCAATAACAATTGAGTAGTTTATGCAAACACAGAGAAGGGAGTTGGGATAAAGACAGAATCCAGATGGGATTTGCAGAAATAATTTTTCAGCTTTGTCTTAAGGGAAGGAATAGGATTTTAGCAACAGGCGAATCCTAGCAGTGATATTCGAGACAAAAGAAACATGCCTGTGCAAGGTATGTTGAGGTCCACAGAAGTAACGAAAATGTTTTTTGGAAATAGTGGTTAGGATAAAGATCTGGTATGCATGCCATTGGCTATGATCTTGACCTGTCATTTCCTTCTTTCCCTCTCTCCCCTCCTTCCTCTCTCCCTTCCATCCTCTCCTTTCCTTCCTCTTTCTCTCCCTCCCTCCCTCACTCCCTCCTTCTTCCTCTCTTCTTTTTGTTCTCTCTCTCTTTCACAGAGCCTGGCTCTATCACCCAGACTAGAGTGCAGTGGCACTATCATGGCTTACTGTAACAAACCTCTGGGTTGAAGTGATTTATTTTGCTGCAGCCTCCTGAGAAGCTAGGTCTGCAGGCCCGCACCACCATGCCTGCCTAATTTTTATATTTTTTGTAGAGCCAGTGTTTTGCTATGTTGCCCAGGCTGAACTTGAACTCCTGACTTCAATCAGTTCTCCCATCTCAACCTCCCAAAGTGCTGGGGTTGCAGGCAATAGACATTGTGCCTGGTGTACTTAAGTTGATATAAAAGAGCTTGCTGTATTTAAGGATTGGCCAGTTGTTATTTATGACTTAAAGCCTGGAGAATGGCAGGAAATGAGGATTGAGACTAGACTATGAAGGGCCTTTTTATAATGCTAAGGAGTTTAATCTTTTTCCTTCAGGTAATATGGAGCTGACCATTCTGAACCCAGAGAGTACTGATCAAATCCTTATTTTAGAAACATTCTGGTTGTAATGATAGATTTGGGGAAAGGAAGAAGGAGGAGTCTAGAAAGAGAAAGAGCAACATGAATGAGGGCTTTAGAGAGTGTGACTAGTAGAATCACATGTAAAATATCATAATAGTATTGTTGAGGAAAGAGATCCTTAATCCTCTTCAGCCTTCTACATTACATCTCAAAAGGAGAAGTTAGAAGTCAGCCAGAGGAGGGACTGGTTTGCGCCACCAGCCAGGTTAAGGGTAAGACCCCTACTGCTAACCATAGTGCCATCTATAGATCACAGATATAGTATGGAGGAATCTTTCTGGAAGGCATTGTTTTTACTTTTTTTGTTTGTTTGTTTTTTGTTTTTTGTTTTTTTGAGACGGAGTTTCGCTCTTGTTACCCAGGCTGGAGTGCAATGGCGCCATCTCGGCTCACCGCAACCTCCGCCTCCCGGGTTCAGGCAATTCTCCTGCCTCAGCCTCCTGAGTAGCTGGGATTACAGGCACGTGCCACCATGCCCAGCTAATTTTTTGTATTTTTAGTAGAGACGGGGTTTCACCATGTTGACCAGGATGGTCTCGATCTCTTGACCTTGTTTTTACTTAAACACCATCAAACCCCCACCTAAGTCACGTACCCCATGCCTACTTCATGGATCAAGACCCTTTCACATGTAATTTCTAGAGTTGTAAGCCTTTAAAAGGGCAAGGATTTTCTTTGTTGGGGAGCTCAGCTATTAGGCAACTATGCCACCGCTGCTCCCAGCCAAATAAATCACCCCTTCCTTTCCAGTTTGGTGTTTGAGAGGTTTGTTTCGCGGCCTTTCCTACTTCATTGTGTTATATTGAACATAATGAAGATTATAACAACAATATATTCAGCCTATTCTAATTTTTTTTTAAACTGTTGGCAAAAAGAGTCAAACTCTGTAAAATATTTGAAGACATTTATTCTGAGCCAAATATGAGTGACCATGGCCCATGAATATAGCTCTCAGGAGGTCCTGAGAACATGTACTCAAGGTGGTTGGGATACAGCTTGGTTTTATATATTTTAGGGAGGCATGAGACATTCAATCAAATACATTTAAGAAATACATTGGTTTGGTTCAGAAAGGCGGGACAACTTAAAGCGGGTGGCGTGGCTTCTAGAATATAGGTAAATTTAAACATTTTCTGGTTGACAATTGGTTGAGTTTATCTGAAGACCTGTGATTAATAGAAAGGAATGTTCAGGTTAAGATAAAGGATCCTGGGGACCAAGTTTTATTGTGCAGAGGAATATCTCAGATAGCAGACTTCAGAGAGATAACAGGTTGTAAAATGTTTTTTATTGGGCCTAAAAGAATGCCTGGCTCTTACTTCATTATCTCCTGGATCTGGAAAGAAAGGAAGGAAAACAAAGGGGGAAGGGGATTCTCTAGAATGTGGATTTTTCCCAAAAGAGACTTTTGCAGAGCAATTTCAAGGTATGGCAAGGAAATATATTTTGAGGTTAAATATTTTATTCCGTATCTCATAATGTTATACCAGAGTCAGATTGAAAAACAAGTCACAACATACAGGGTCAAATAAAACCCATCTAATAAGAATCCATGGTTTGCAGGGCATGACTTCCCACACCCCTTAGGTAGGAATTTGGGCCAGGCAGAAAATCAGAGCTTAGTCCTCAAAACACAGTTTGAACATGATGAATTACCATAGAAACAGAATATTAGACATTGGACAGTTCTAGGGGTAGGCAAACTGAAAACTATCAAAAGAAATCTGACACTTCGAACAGGTAGCAGGTAAAATAAACACTATCTTATTTTGTGTTTTAAGGGAAAACAGCATGACACCACTTTGAGAGCAGGTTAATAAGTTTACACAGAAACTTTTTTTTTTTTTGAGACAGAGTTTCATTCTTGTTGCCCAGGCTGGAGTGCAATGCTGTGATCTCAGCTCACTGCAACCTCTGCCTCCTGTGTTCAAGGATTCTCCTGCCTCAGCCTCCCAATTAGCTGGGATTACAGGCATGTGCCACTATGCCCAGCTAATTTTATATTTTTAGTAGAGATGGGATTTCTCTATGTTGGTCAGGCTGGTCTTGAACTCCTGACCTCAGGTGATTAAACTGCATTGGCCTCCCAAAGTGCTGGCATTACAGATGTGAGCCACCGTGCCCGGCCACAAAAACTTTTAAAGTTATACATTACAATGATAATAAACATGAATCATTAAGAAATAGTTATCATTGTTTACTGTATTTTAAGTATGGGGAAATGAGTACATTTTTTAACAATCTCTATGTTAAATGGTTAAAGTTTATTACTTATTTATATTTATTTTTATTAATTTTTTTGAGACAGAGTCTGGCTCTGTTGCCCAGGCTGCAGTACAGTGGCACAGTCTTGGCTGACTGCAACCTTCATCTCCTTGGCTCAAGCCATCCTCCCACCTAAGCCTCCTGAGTAGCTGGGACTACAAGTGTGCACCATCACACCTGGCTAATTTTTGTATTTTCTGTAGAGATAGGGTCTCACTGTGTTGCCAAGGCTTGTCTCAAACTCCTGAGCTCAAGTAATCTCCTGCCTTGGCCTCCTGAAGTACTGGGATTATAGGTGTGAGCCACAACATCTGGGTTGAAATGGTTAAAAGCTTTCTTTCTTTCTTTCTTTTTTTTTTTTTTTTTTTTTTTTGAGACAGAGTCTTGCTCTGTTGCCAGGCACCAGGTTGGAGTGCAGTGGCGCGATCTTGGCTTACTGCAACCTCCACCTCCCAGGTTCAAGCAATTCTCCTGCCTCAGCCTCCCAAGTAGCTGGGACTATAGGCGCGGGCCACCACGCCCAGCTAATTTTTGTATTTTTTAGTAGAGATGGGGTTTCACCGTGTTGGCTGGATGGACTCAATCTCCTGACCTCGTGATTCGCCCGCCTCAGCCTCCCAAAGTGCTGGGATTACAGGCGTGAGCCACTGTGCCCGGCCAAAAGCTTTTTTTAAAAAAACACCTGGGGATATTTAAAAGAGACAGATTGCAACGATCTATAAATTTATTTTTGTAGAACACTGTAAGCTGGAAAATAAATTGAGAAGAATAAAATAAACTTTTGAGCCATGGTAAATGCAAGACACTTTACACATTGTCATAGTCTGTGTTGTGATAATAAAATAGCTGACACTGGGTAATTTATAAAGAACAGTGATTTGTTTCTTACAGTTTTGATGGCTGGGATCTGCAAGGTTAAGGGAACTGTATCTAGTGAGGGCCTTCTTGATGCATCATAACATGCCAAAAGGCAGAAGAACAAGAGAGCACACATACAAGAGAGAGAGGAGATGGGGGGGCAAACTCATCCTTTTATCCGGAATTTACTTCTGGAACAAGTTACCCACTTCTGTGATAATGGCATTAATCCATTCATCAGGGCAGAGCCCTCTTGATCTCATCACCCTTTAAAGGTCCTATCTCTTAACAAGGTTGCATTGAGATTTAGTTTCCAACACATGAACTTTGGGAACACATTCAAACCATAGCATTCTGCTCTTGGCACCCTTAAATTCATGTCCTTCTTACATGCAAAATACATTCATTTCATCCCATTAGGCCTAAAGTCTTAACTTGTTTCAACACTAACTCAAAGGTCCAGAATCTTATCTGAATCAGATGTGTATGAAACTCAAGGCATGATTCATCCTGAGGCAAATTCCCCAGCAGCTATGAGCCTATGAAATTAAATAAGTTATCTACTTCCAGAATGTTGGGGCAGGCATAGGATAAATATTCCCATTATAAAAGGGAGAAATAGGCAATAAGAAAGGAGTAACAGGCCCAAAGAAATCACTTCAAACCTGACAGGGAAAACAACAGTAAGTCTTAAAGCTGAAGAATAATCTTTGACTCCATATCCCACATCAGGGGCACAGTAGGGTAGGAGTTGGGCTCTCAAGGCCTCAGGCAGCTTCAGGGCTTAGCCCACCCAGCAGCTCTCATGGTTTGTAGTCTCATGCCTATGACTTTCTCAGACTGGAGTTACATGCTGATGCCCCCCATAGTTTTATGGTCTCAGAGTGGGGAGCTGGGGGGTGATTGCCCCACTCCCATGACTTTACTAGGCATTGCCCTAGTGGGGACTCCGTGAATGCTGGCCTTACTCCTATGGCTCCACTAGGCATAGTGGGGGCTTTCTGTGGTAGGCTTTCCTTGGTAGGTCTGCCTCTAGGATAAGTCTCTGCCTGGGTCCCAGGCTGTCCTCAACATCCTTTGAAACTTAGGCAGAAGTCACCATGGCTTCATACCTTTTGCATTCTGTGTGCCTGCAGAATTAGCACCACGTGGACACTGCCAAGATTTATTGCTTATACCTTCTGGAGCAGTGGGTTGAACTGCAGCTAGGCCCACTTGAGCCACAGCTCTGGTGGCTGAGAGGCATTATGCCAAAATTGAGGGAGCAGAGGTCCAAGGTGCTGCAGGGCAGCAAATGCTGAGGTCACACAAGCACCTCTCTGGAAACCTTGCCCTTAAGGTCAAATCCTAGCTTGCTTAGATCTCTGAAATGTTTCTGGGGTCATTCTCTCATTGTTTTCATAGATAGAACCTGGCTTCTTTCTATACTAGTTTTTTTTAGCAATCACTTGACAACTCCTTTACTATTCTTTCCCGAACACACATTTTATGTGGCCAGGCTGAGTTTTCTTGATTTTTTTTTTTTATTCTGCTTCTTTTAGAATTATAAATGTCATCTTTAAAGTATTTCTCTCTTCTTTCATTTTACTGTAAATGGCTGAAAGAAGCTTTGTAACATCTTGAATGCTTTGCTGCTTAGATAGTTCTTCTACCAGATATCCTAGTTCATTCCTCTTAAGTTCTGCCTTCCACAATATCCTAGGCCATGGATGCAGTCCTCCCAAGTTCTTTGCAACTGTGTAACAAGGATGGCCATTACTCCAGTTTCCAAGATTTTGTTTCTCAGTTTACCCTGAGTCCTCATCAGAATGGCCTTTATTGTCCACATTTCTACCAATGTTCTGATCATGACCACTTAAGTAATCGTTACAACATTCCAGACTTTCCCTACATTGCTTTCCGTTTTCTGAGCCTTCACTAGAATTCTCCTTAATGTTCTCTTCATGGCATTCTGGGCTTTTTCTAACCTGCTCCTCCAAATTCTTCCAACTTTTACGCATTCTCATTGTTCAATTCCTAAGCGGCTTATACATTTTCAGATATTTGTTATAGCAACAACCCCAGTCTTGGTACCAATTTTCTATCTTAGTTTGTTTTGTGCTGCTATAACAGAATATCTGAGACTGAATAATTTATGAACAACAGAGACTTATTTCTTACAGTTCTAGAGGCTAGAAGATAAAAGTTGAGTGACTCACATCTGGTAAGGGCCTTCTTGCTGTGTCTTACTTAACATGGTGGAAGGGCAAGATACCATGCATGCATATGAGACAAAAAGGGAGCTGAACTCATCCTTCTGTCAAGAACCCACTCCCATGATGATAGCATTAATTCACTCACAGAGGCAGAGCCCGCATTACCTAACCTTCTCTTAAAGGTCCCACCTCTGAAGACTGTTGCATTGGAGATCAAGTTTCCAACACATGAACTTTGGGGGGCATTTTCAAACCATAGCACATATATAATCTCACTTAATTCTCACAACACACTTGGGAAGTCAATGTTATCAGCATTTAAAAGATGAGAACAGCACTGGGTGTGGTGGCTCACACCTGTAATCCCAGCACTTTGGGAGGCCAAGGTGGGCGAACCATGAAGTCAGGAGTTCAAAACCAGCCTGACTAACATGGTGAAACCCTGTCTCTACTAAAAATACAAAAATTATCCGGGCGTGGTAGTGTGTGCCTGTAATCCCAGCTACTCAGGAGACGGAGGCAGAAGAATCACTTGAACCGAGGAGGTGGAAGTTGCAGTGAACTGAGATTGCGCAACTGAACTCCAGCCTGGGCTTCAGAGAAAGACTCCATCTCAAAAACAAGAAATAAATAAAAATTTTAAAAAGATGAGAACAGCTAGAGTTTAGAGAAGTTAGGTAACTCTTGGGAAGGTTATGTGATTAGTGGTTGAACTATATTTCATGTGTCATGATATTGAATAGACAATATCCAAAACCAGAGAAGTAGAGTTTCAAGAAGGAAGGTAAGTCTTAGTTTATTTAGTGTTGCTATAATGGAATACCCGAGGCTGGGTAATTTATAAAGAAACAAGTTTATTTGGGTCACAATTCCAGTGACTGGAAAGTCCAAGAGCATGGCATTGGCATCTACTCGGCTTCTGGTCAGGGCTTTCGTGATGCATCATAAGATGGAGGATGGTCAAAGAGGAAACAGACATATGCAATGAGCAAAATGAGGGTCAGTCTTACTTTATAACAACCTGTTCTTGTGTGGAAACTAGTCCCTTTCTGTGTGAACTAATCAAGTTTTATTAAGGGGTTACCTCACTCATCATGGTAGGAATGGCACCAAACTTCTCGTGAGAGTGGAGCCTCTGTGACCCAAATGTTTTCCACTAGATCCCACCTATTAAATATTTTACTTTCCAGCATTACCACACAAAGAATTAAGGTTCCAATATGAGTGTTAGTAGGGAAAGGCAAACCATAGCAGAAGGGATGGTCAGCAGCATCAAATTTTGAGGTGAGATTGAGTAATCAAAATTAACAAAAGAACATTAGAATTTAGTTATACTCACTTTACATGTGAGATAGTTAAAGAAGACATATCAGGTAATATTTGCAGGTAGAACTGATCTATTTTATTCTTTGAGGATAATATTTTACATAGTCAATATTTGCAGCTGTTCTATAAAGTTTAAATGTTCAATATTTGTTTGTTTGTTTCAGTTATATCAAGATTCCTTGATACAGAGCAGCTTCTTTCTGTTTTAGTCCAAATTCCAAAGCAAGACACGGTATGTTTTTGTATACATTATATATATTATTATACATTATGTGATGGAACTTGTCTTAATGTAATGTAACAATTGGAAAACATCAAAATGTTTTGAGATAGTCCTTCATTATTGATATCTGGAGTATTTTATGCCATTGTAGAGGAAAACTTTTTTCCTAATGTATTATCCTGTATGTTATAGTAAAATTTAAAATTTCAGCCTGGCATGATGGCTCATGCCTATAATCCCAACACTCTGGGAGGCTAATGCAGGAGGATCACTTGAGCCCAGCAGTTCAAGACAAGCCTGGGCAACAAGTGAGGCCCCATCTCTATTTAAAAAAAAAAAAAAATCAAAAAATTAGATGGGCATGGTGTTGCACACTTGTAGTCCCAGATACTGGGGAGGCTGAGGTGGGAGGATAACATGAGCCTTGGAAGGTCAATGCTGCAGTGAGCTGTGTTTGCACCACTGTACTCCAACCTGGGTGATATAGTGAGACCCTGTCTCAAAAAAAAAAATTTTTTTTTCTAGATAGTTAAGGAGTTGGCCTATTTTCATTGATCAAATATTAAGGAGTTATATATAATTTTCAAAAGATGTAGACTGTAATAACGTTTGCCTAGTAACTAACTAAAATATGTTAGAGCTAAAGAATATAGATTCTTCTTAAAAGTGACCATTATGTGAAGTTTGATTAGTCTTCAAATATTATTATTATTATTATTACTGAGATGGAGTTTTGGTTTGTCATTGAGGCTGGAGTGCAGTGGTGTGATTTTGGCTCACTGCAATACCTGCCTCCCAGGTTCAAGCGATTCTCTTGCCTCAGCCTCCCACGTAGCTGGGATTACAGGTGTGCACCACTATGCCTGGCTAATTTTTGTATTTTTAGTAGAGATAGGGTTTCACCATGTTGGCCAGGCTGGTCTCAAACTCCTAACCTCAAGTGATCCACCTACTTCAGCCTCCCAAAGTACTGGGATTACGGATGTGAGCCACCACACTTGGCCAAGTCTTCAAATATTCTTGATTTTTAAGAATGAAATAATATCTTTTCTGGATACTTTTCAAATTTAAATAGTGCTTATGGGTACATTCTATAAAGAAAGTAATAGCTTTCATTATTCTGTTTAAGGTGAGCTGAAGAATATTTACTATAATGCAATGCAGGTATATTTTTGCCCATATGCTTAAAAAGAAAAGAAGTCTTGAACATCAATGAAATTTAATTTACAATTTGATGACATTTGTAAGTCCATTGAAAGCTTATCTATATTTGAGAAGCCTTTTCGTATCATAAAGAAAATACTCTTCAGGTTCATTTATAATAAAAGCATCACTAGATTGAAAAGCTTTGGCTATTGGGCAGGCACAGAACTAGGTTTCCTTAAATAATTTAAGCTGCTTATAATTCAGTATATACAAATGGGAAGTAACCTAAAGCAACTGATGTTTGGAATTAAATTAGTAGCCCTCATAAAATAAGTTTGGAAGTATCCCTTTCTCTTTAATTTTCTGGTAGAGTTTAAATAGACTGGTATTATTTCTTCCTTACATATTCGGTAGAATTCACAAATGAAGCCATTAGATTCTGGAATATTTTTTGGTAGGAAGGTTTTTAACTATGAATTTAACTTATTAAATAGGTATAGTGCTCTTCAGGTTAACTGTTTCTTCTTGAAAAAGCTTTGGTAGCTTGTGTCTTTTAAAGAATTTTTCATTTCACCCAACTTTTCAATTTATCAGCATAAATTATCTCATAATATCCTTCTTGTATCTGTAAAATTGGTAGTGATATGCTCTCTTATTCCTGATATTAATAACTTTAATATGTTCTCTGTTTTTCTTAATCAGCCTGGCTAGAGGTTATCGTTTTCATTGGTATTCTCAAGGAAACAGCTTTCTATTTCATTGTTTTATCTTTTTTTCTCCTGTTCTCTATTTCACTGATTTCTGGTTTTATCACTCTTCTGCTTAGCTGTGCCTACTCTTCTTTTTTGACATTGTAAAGGAGGAAGCTGAGGTCATTGATTTGAGACCTTTTTTCCTTTCTAATATAAGCATTTCAGCACTGTAAATTTCTCTCTGAGTAATACTTTAGCTGTATTCCACAATTTTAGGTACATTGTGATTTCTTTTTCATTTGAAAAGGTCAAAATACTTTCTAATTTCTTTTTGAAAATTCTTTGATATTTGGATTTTTAGGGGTATGTTAATTTATTTCCAATATTTGGGGACCTTCCAGATTATCTTTTTGTTATTGGTTTCTAACTTAATTCCCCAATGGTCAGAGAACATGTATTATGTAATTTAGATCCTTTTAACTTTATTGACTTTGTTTTTATGGCCCAAAATAGAGTTAATCTTGGCAAATGTTCCATGTGAACTTGAAAGCAATGTGTATTTTACTGTTGTTGGTTGGAGCGTTCCATAAATGTCAATTTGTTCAAGTTGTGTGGTAGTGTTCTTCAAATCTCATCTATCCTTATTGTGTTTTACTGTTTTTGTTGTTGTTCTATTTGTTCTACCAGTCATTGAGAGAGTAGTGTCAAAATCTCCAAATGTAATTATGGATTTGTTTCTTTTTCCTTGCAGTTTTATCAGCTTTTATCTAATGTATTTGGGATCTCTGTTATTAGGTACATAAACATTTAAGATTGCCATGTCCTCTATAAATTGACCCTGTTATCATTATGAAATGACCCTTTTTATTCCTAGTAATATTTTTTGCTATGCAATCTACTGGGTCTAATATTAATATAGCTGCTCCAGCTTTCTTTTGGTTAGTTTTAGCGTGGCGTATCTTTACCATCCATTTGTTTTTAACTTTTTTTTCTTTATACTTACAGAAGATTTTTTGTAGGTGATATATATTAGGTGTTAACTTTTTGTATACGATTAGAGAATACCTTACTTTTAATTGTGGTATTTATTGCATTTACACTTAATAAGATTATTCATATGTTTTCATTTAAATCTGCTATCTTGGTTTTTTTTTCATTTTTCTCATCTGTTTTCTCCCTTTCTTTCTTTTCTTCTGCTTTCTTTTGTATGTTTTTTTATGATTCCATCTCATTTCCTTTGTTGGCTTATTAGATAGAAGTCATTGCCTTTATTAGCTTAATTATTGACTTAGGGTTTATAGAATACATCTTTAGCTGAATTCAGTTCGCTTTTATTTATTTTTTATTTTATTATTTTTTTTGAGAGAGTCTTGCTCTGTTGCCCAGGCTGGAGTGCAGTGATGCCATCTCAGCTCACTTTCACCTTTGTCTCCTGGCTTCAAGTGATTCTTGTACCTCAGCCTCCTGAATAGCTTGGACAACAGACATGCCACCATGCCCTGCTAACTTCTGTATTTTTAGTGGAGTCAGGGTTTTGCCACATTGACCAGGCTGATCTCAAACTCCTGACCTCAAGTGATCCACCTGGCTTGGCCTCCCAAAGTATTCGGATTATAGGTGTGAACCATTTTTGATCAGAGACTAGGATTGCAACCCCTGCCTTTTTTTTTCCATTTGATTAGTAAATCTCCCTCCATCCCTTTATTTTGAGTCTGTGTATGTCTTTGCATGTAAGATGGGTCTCCTGAATACAGCACACCGATGGGTCTTGATTTCTTCTAATTTGCCAATCTGTGTCTTTTAATTGGGGTATTTAGCCCATTTACATTTAAGGTTAATATTGTTACGTGTGAATTTGATCCTGCCATTTTGATAGTAGCTGGTTGTTTTGCCCGTTAGTTGATGCAGTGCCTTCATAGTGTCGATGGTCTTTACAATTTTATATGTTTTTGTAGTGGCTGGTACTGGTTTTTCCTTTCCATGTTTAGTGCTTCCTTCAGAAGCTCTTGTAAGGCAGGCCTGGTAGTGACAAAATCTGTCAGCAGTTGCTTGTCTATAAAGGAGTTTATTTCTCCTTCACTTATGAAGCTTAGTTTGTCTGGATATGAAATTCTGGGTTGAAAATTCTTTTCTTTAAAAATGTTGAATATTGGCCCCCACTTTCTTCTGGCTTGTAAGGTTTCTGCCAAGAGATCCACTGTGAGTCTGTTGGGCTTCCTTTTGTGACTAACCCAATCTCTCTGGCTGCCTTAGCATTTTTTCCTTCATTTCAACCCTAGTGAATCTGATGATTATGTGTCTTGGGGTTGCTCTCCTTGAGGAGTATCTTTGTGGTGTTCTCTGTATTTCTGGAATTTGAATGTTGGTTTGCCTTGCTAGGTTGGGGAAGTTCTCCTAGATAATATCCCAAAGAGTGTTTTCCAACTTGGTTTCATTCTCCCCGTCGCTTTCAGGTACACTGATATCAAATGTAGATTTGGTCTTTCCCATAATCCCATATTTCTTGGAGGCTTTGTTCATTTATTTTCACTCTTTTTTCTCTAATCTGGTCTTCTCACTTTATTTCATTGAGTTGATCTTCAATCTCTGATATCCTTTCTTCCGCTTGCTCGATTCGGCTATTGAAACTTATGTATGCTTCCCAAAGTTCTTGTGCTATGTTTTTCAGCTTCATCAGGTTGTTTCTGTTCTTCTCTACCCTGGTTATTCTAGTTAACATTTCATCTAACCTTTTTTCAATGTTCCTAGCTTTTGTGCATTGGGACAAAAATGCTTTCTTCTGAAGCCTACTTCTGTCAATTTGTCAAACTAATTCTTCATCCAGTTTTGTTCCCTTGCTGGTGAGGAGTTGTGATCCTTTAGAGGAGAAGAGGCATTCTCGTTTTTGGAATTTTTGGCCTTTTTGCACTGGTTTCTTCCCATCTTCATGGATTTATCTACCTTTGGTATTTGAAGTTGGCGACCTTTGGATGGGGTCTCTGAGTGGATGTCCTTTCTGTTGATGTTGAAACTATTTCTTTCTGTTTGTTAGTTTTCCTTCTAACAGTCAGGCCCCTCTGCTGCAGGTTTGCTGAAGTTTGCTGGAGGTTCACTACAGACCCTGCTTGCCTGGGAATCACCAGCAAAACAGCAAATATTGCTGCCTGCTCCTTCCTCTGGTAGCTTCATCCCAGAAGGGTACTCACCAGATGCCAGCCAGAGCTCTCTGTATGAGGTGTCTGTCAGCCCCTGCTGGGAGGTGTCTCCCAGTCAGGATACATGGGGGTCAGGGAGCCACTTGAGGAAGCAATGTGTGCCTTATCAGAGCTCAAATGCTGTGCTAGGAAATGCTCTGCTCTCTTCAGAGCCGCCAGGCAGGGACATTTAAGTCTGCTGAAGCTGTAACAACAACCATCCCTTTTCCCAGGTGCTATGTCCCAGGTAGGTGATGGCTTTAATTATAAGTCCCTGATGGGCTGCTGCTGTTTTTCAGAGATGCCGTGCCCAGCAAAAGAGGGATTCTAGTTACACAGTCTGCCTGCAAAGACCATGCTGAGCTACTGTGGGCTCTGCCCAGTCACTATGTAAACTTCCGGGTGACTTTGTTTATACATGTAATGTTAAAATCACCTACTCGAGCTCAGCAATGGTGGAAGCCCTTCCTCTCACTGAGCTTGAATGTTCCAGGTTGAGCTCAGACTGCTGTGTTGGCTGTGAGAATTTCAAGCCAGTGGATCTTAGCTTGCTGGTCTTTACAGGGGTGGGACCCATTGAGCCAGATCACTTGGCTCCCTGGCTTCAACCCCCTTTCTCAGGGGAGTGAACAATTGTGTCTTGCTGGTGTTCCAGGTGCCACTGGTGTATGATTAAAAAATAAAACTGCTGTGGCTAGCTCAGTGTCTTCCCAGCACAGTGTTGCTGGAAACCTGGGACCCTGGTGTTGTAGGCACTGGGGGGAGTCTCCTGGTCTGCATTGCCAGGAAAAGTCCCTAATGGCTTCCTTTGGCTAGGAGAAGGAGTTCTTCGGCCCCTTGTGCTTCCCCGGGTGAGGCTTCCCTGTTTTGTCTTGCCCTCCTTGGGATGCACCCACTGTCTAACAAGTCCCAGTGAGGTGAACCAGGTATCTCAGTTGAAAATGTGGAGATCACCTGCCTTCTACCTCACTCTCACTTGGGAGCTGCATGCTGGAGCTGTTCCTATTCAGCCATCTTGCTGGCAATTCCCTGTTTGCCTTCTATACTGTTTGACTATCAAATTTTAGAAAAGTCCTCTGATCTAGGTTTAAGGTAATTCAGTAAGCTAAGAATTTGGAATCTATTTTTCTGTTTAGGAAAAAAAAAAACTATAATTAGCTCCATAACGTTTTTGTCACTGTCACTTCCCATCCTTTAAACTAAGGCAGTCAATTACAAAATCTACATCCATTACAAATTTTTTTTTTTAAAGACAGCAGGATGGACTTTATTGAGACTACAACAGTAAGGTAGAGAGATGTCAGCGAAGGCTGAGCTCAACTCTGAGCCATGCAGAGGTGACTGGTCTTTTTTTTTTTGAGACAGAGTCTCACTCTGTTGCCCAGGCTGGAGTGCTGTGGAGCAATCTCTGCTCACTGCAAACTCTGCCTCCCAGGTTCAAGCAATTCTCCTGCCTCAGCCTCCTGAGTAGCTAAGATTACACCCAGCTAATTTTTGTATTTTTAGTAGAGACAGGGTTTCACCATGTTGGTTAGTCTGGTCTTGAACCCCTGACCTCAGATGGTCCTCCCGCATCAATTACAAAATCTACAAAAGTTTAACTATAAGGCAAACTTTAGTTTTGGGAGAATCAGTCATAATTGTAAATCTTTTCCTAGCCATTGTATTTCTGTCCTTTGTGGAGGCTTTTTGTTAGACTTTACACATCAGATGTTACTAAGGTTTCCCTTAGTAACCTTTAGGGAAACTTAAGCAATATATTTAACTTTATGTGTGATTCATGGCTTTTATTATTTCTTATCATGTGTCTCAGTTGTCTTTTTTTTTAACATATGAAAATACCGTTTAAAAAGCTCTTTTCTCATTTAATGTAAGCACAAATCTCCTAATTAAATACAATATTTACTAAGTTCAGACTTCTGTTAGTTAAACTGAATGATTTGCTAAAACTTGTGAATGAACTAAATGCTCTCAGAAAATTTTCAGTAAGAAATTATTTGCTTAAGATGAGTTCTTATTCTTTTTAAGAATATTGATTTCTAGAAAATGCATGTTTCTGATCATAAGTGCTCACACCAAATACTGCATGTTCTTCACTCATAAGTGGGAGTTGAACAATGAGAACATGTGGACACAGGGAGGGGAACATGACACACCAGGGCCTGTAGCATGGGGGAGGGGCAAAGAGAGGTATAACATTAGGAGAAATACCCAATGTAGATGACAGGTTGATGGGTGCATCATATCACCATGGCATGTGTATACCTATGTAACAAACCTGCACATTCTGCACATGTACCCCCCAACTTAAAGTATAATTTTTAAAAAGCAAAAGAACAAACCAAAAAAGACAGTGCATGTTTCTGATCATAAGTGTTCATTAAGAATAATGCTTAAATTTCTTATTTTAATTAACACAATTTTCTTTCTATGCAATATCTACAAACATAGCGCTTAATGTACTGCATGTATTACATTAAGAATATTTGTGTTTTTCACTGAAAACCCCTAGAATACTTTCTTCAACATTTGAAAAATGTATATTAAACATATTTTTCTAATTTTTTCATGAGTTTTTTGCATCATTTTGAATAACTTTTTTCCAAATGATTTCAGACCGCCATATAGAGTATCTGAAGTATATGACTTCGTCTTTCATTTATTCTATGATTCACTTTAGTTAAGTATTGTAATAAGTGCTAGAAATACGATAAGAAGTACAGCTCTGATCCAGAAGAATTTATACTCCAATGTTATATTTGAGTAAAAATAAAATAAGCAATTATAGCATAGTATTATCTAGAAGTGTAAGGGATCTGAGATTCTACCCTACTTGCAAACTAACTAGTTAGCCTGCCACAGTTTCATAGATGCTGACACAAGGCACAAGATACCTAGGTCAAAGAGAAATACAAACTTGTTATTATCACTTCATTAAAACAAAATAAAGTGACTTTTTTTGTTTGTTTTTACTTCCTCCTCTACTTTTCTTCTGTTTCTCTGTAAAGCAATATTTTTTTGGAAGGATTATATGTAATTGGCATATCTAATTATGTTCCTTTTCTCTCCAAACTCACTCCATTCATACCTTCACCACTCCACTGGAAGGATTATCTGTAATTGGTGTATCTAATTATGCTCCTTTTCTCAAGGCCACCAACGATTTCCACATTGCTAAATCCAGTGGTTAATGGGAGTGCTCGTCATGCTTGACCTAGCAGCAAAATTTGACACAGATGAACACACTCATTTCCCATTTTCTTCTTTTTTCTTCCATAAGAGTACTCTTTTCTTTCTACCTTTCTGTTTATTATCATTTTTAGCCTTTTCTTAAACTAATGAGAAAGAACATACAATCCAGAAATCTGTACAAAATAAAAAGATAGTGCTCATTGATTTATCACAAAGTGAACATTCATGTAACAACCACTCATGTAAAGAGATAGTTATCACCAATACCTCAAAAATTCCCCTTCTTCTCCTTCCCATCCATTATTTTCCACCTGTCTCTAAAAAGAAGCCAATTTTAGTAATCATTTCCTTTTGTTTATAATTTAGTTTGACCTGATCTATTAAAAACTTTATATATAAAGGAATTATTCAATGCATATGTTTTATGCCTGACTTCTTCAAGTCAGCATTATATTTGTGAGATTTAACCATGTTGCTGCATGTATATTTAGCTCATTTGTTTCATTGCTATATAACATTCCACTGTATATGAATATGCAATTATTTATTTCATTATTGCTGGACTTTTGAGTTGCTGACAGTTTTTGCAATCAGAAATAATACTGCTAAACAATCTTGTACACATCTCTTTATGTAATTGTACATATGTTTTTATTGGGTATATAGTTAGTGGAATTTCTGGGTCATGGGTATGCATATATTCAACTTTGGTAGATAATGCCAAAATGTTTTTCACAATGATTTATCAATTTATCCTCCCATCATCAATGTGTGAGAACTCCCATTTGTCTTCCCCAAACCTGATATTGCTAGTTTTAAAATTTTAGCTATAGCATTTTGATAAACAGTGGTTTTTTTTTTTTTGAGACGGAGTTTCGCTCTTGTTACCCAGGCTGGAGTGCAATGGCGCGATCTCGGCTCACCGCAACCTCCGCCTCCCGGGTTCAGGCAATTCTCCTGCCTCAGCCTCCTGAGTAGCTGGGACTACAGGCACACGCCACCATGCCCAGCTAATTTTTTGTAGTTTTAGTAGAGACGGGGTTTCACCATGTTGACCAGGATGGTCTCGATCTCTTGACCTCGTGATCCACCCGCCTCGGCCTCCCACAGTGCTGGGATTACAGGCTTGAGCCACCGCGCCCGGCTAAACAGTGGTTTTAATTTGCATTTTCTTATTAATGAGGTTGAACATCCTTTCATGTATATATTGACCATTTGAATATCTTCTTTTATGAAAGCCTTGTTCAGAATTATTACTCATTTTTCTTTTGGGATTATCTGCTTTTGTGATTTGTAGAGATTATTTTCACATATTAGATGTAAGCCCTTTTTGGTTATGTGTGTTGCAAATATTTCCTCCCACTTGGTAGTTTACTTTTGTACTGAGTATTGTGGGATAGATGCTGTTGGTGTGCTACCCACATTGTCTTGGTATTCACTTTTGTGCAGGAAGACTTCTTGCTTGAAGCAGCTGAGACTCTTTCTGAAGACTTTCTCTGGCCATAAGAGAGGCTGGAAGGTATTAGGGAGTTGATACCCTGGCAGCAGCTCTTAACCAGTACTGAATAAGAGTTGATGAATAAATACCCCATTTTCCTTACCTCTGGTGATAGCTTCTGAAACTTACTCTATGTCATCACTCAGGTGTCTCCATCTCTCAGATGGAGACAATCAGAGCATAGATGGAGACATCTGAGAGATGGAGACAATTTGGTAACTTGATCATTAATGTCTCCTGTATTGATATCCTTTTCTCCTTTGTCTTACTTCCTCACTGCCTTGCCTGTTTTTGCTGGAATTACTTTTTAAAATAAATTATTTGCTCTCAAATTCTAGTTTCTCACAGTTGGCTTTTGGAGAACCTTTCTTGAGTTAGTAATATCTTTTGATGAATAGAAATTCTTAATTCAAATGGATCTAGTTTATCAGTTTTTTCCTTCATAGTTAGTGTTTGCTATGTCCTGCATAATAAGTATTTACCTACTCTAATGTCTTCATTGTACTATGGAATTTTAATTTATGCGGGTGATTGAATGATAACCTGGAGACACTAATGCCATTGTTTATTACTTATAGTTCCCAAGAGGAGAGGGCATGCCAGGCAGGACCACCTGGGGAAGTACTAGGGTTGGTTGAGAGGCAGAAGGAGCAAGGAGAAACAGGGGCAAAAATCCTTATTACTACAATGCCAGGAAGTTGCTAGGTATTGGGCAGTGCCTGTTGGGCAGGAAGTAAAACATAGATGTTGAAGTTGTGATTAGAGGGTTTGTAATATGATTTTCACATGCCGATAAAAGCCAGACTGTAAGGGAGATGTAAACAACTTTAGCTGTTAGTTTCACTATGTGATTAATGGATGCCAAATCATCAATTACAAAATCTGCAAAAGTTATTTAGAACACATAAGGCCATGAAGATATTCTTCTTTATTAATTCCAGATATTTTATTGTTTTACCGTTTATATTTAGATCTACAATCCATCTGGAATTATTTTTTGTGTGTAGGGTGAGGGAAGGGCAATGTTTCTTTCTTTTCCCATATGGATTCATAATTCTACTGGTACTATTTTTGGAAAAGACACTACTTTCCCCACTGTTCTGCCGTTAGCCTCTGTCATAAATGAAGTGCCAATATATATGCTTGGGTCAGTTTCTAGACTCTTTATTCTGTTCCATTGGACTCTCTGTTCTTATGTCAATACCATCATTTCTTAATTACTATAATTTTATTAGAAGTTAACATTCATTACAGTTACACTTTCCACCTTGTTCTTCTTCAGTGGTGTGTTAACTATTTTTGGAATTATCCCCTCGCCCTTTTTTGAGACAGGGTTTCACTTTGTCACCCAGGCTGGAGTGCAGTGGTGTGATAATGGCTTACTGCAGGCTCAACCTCCTGGGATCAAGTGATCCTCCCACCTCAGCCTCTAAGTAGCTGGACCACAGGCATGTGCCACCACACCCAGCTAATTTCTTAAATTCTTTTTGTAAAGGCAGGGTTTTGCCATGTTGTCCTGCCTGGTCTCAAACTCTTGGACTCAAGTGATCTTTCCACCTAGGCCTCTGAGTAGCTGGACCACAGGCATGTGCCACCACACCCAGCTAATTTCTTAAATTATTTTTATAGAGGCAGGTTTTGCTCTGTTGCCCAAGCTGGTCTCAAACTTCTGGACTCAAGTGATCCTCCTGCCTTAGACTCCCCAAATGCTAGGATTACAGACATGATCCATTGCACCCAGCATGAATTATTCTCCTTTAGTGATAGTGATGACAGCTGTTTTCTGTTTAGTGAATTTTATTTATTTTTAATCTTCCAGTTAGTTTCAGAGATCCATTGTAAGAGAATATGACATATCCCATTTTGGGGCTAACAACATTTATTATGTTATTATTATTTTTTTTTTGAGGCGGAGTTTCGCTCTTGTTACCCAGGCTGGAGTGCAATGGCGCGATCTCGGCTCACCGCAACCTCCGCCTCCCGGGTTCAGGCGATTCTCCTGCCTCAGCCTCCTGAGTAGCTGGGATTACAGGCACGTGCCACCATGCCCAGCTAATTTTTTGTAGTTTTAGTAGAGACGGGGTTTCACCATGTTGACCAGGATGGTCTAGATCTCTTGACCTCGTGATCCACCCGCCTCGGCCTCCCAAAATGCTGGGATTACAGGCGTGAGCCACCGTGCCCGGCCTATTATGTTATTTTTTCTAAATTGATGCATATGGTCATAGAACAGTCCAGGTATTGTGCAGAGGGACTATAGACTGGAGTATCTCAAAAAGAAACATCTGACTGGACACAGTGGCTCATGCCTGTAACCCTAGAACTTTGAGAGGCCGAGGTGGGTGGATCACCTGAAGTCAAAAGTTTGAGACCAGCCTGGCCAACATGGTGTAACCCCATTTCTATAAAAAAAGAAAAGAAAAAAAAAGAAACATTTTCATATCAAGTACATTATAATTGTAGTATCCTAAAACTCCACTTCATCTTTCAGCATTGGTAAATTAGTCCAGGTATAGGAACATTCCACATTTCTCCAGGTTTGGCACCATTCCTCAACTCTAGAGTGCAATTTAATTTGTATAAAGTTTATTAATAAAATTTGGAATGTTGATGTTGCTTTATTTTGAAAAACTATAATTAAGACTAGTAGAGTTATGAAAATAGTTTTACTTGCACAAACAGGAATCAGTGAGGGAAATCCCTGTTGTTTTGTAACTATCTGGAAGGTTTGGATTCAACCTTTTAAAATATCATCTATATACAAATACTTGTTGTGCCTTTTTCTGTTAATGTTAGTCTTTTGGTGCTGCTCAGGATGGAACTGCATCTTCTTTTGCTATTCAGTTTAAATTGAACCCAAGAGATTGAAATATGAATGAAAATTGGATACAATGAGATAAATTCTTCGCATTTTCAGACTTTTGGGAAACTAGTGTACTAGGTTTATTATGGTGGGTCAGTAATTTTTTTTATCATCCTTTAGGCTTGCCTTGTGGCTAGGCTGATATATATATAAATATATGGAATATGCAAAGAGTAAGAATGTTCAAGAGGAAAACCCATTATTGTATTAAATATTTACGTTGTCCATCCAAATTTGGGTTTTTATCTTAACAGGTCAATGCTGCTGAATCAAAGATAACAAATTTAATATACTTAAAACATACCTTGGAACTTGTGGATCCTTTAAAGGTAATTTATATGTGTGTGTATCATACAAAACATGCCCAGCATTATTTTTTAACTTTTTGTTGAGAAAAAATTTCAAACTCAGGGAAAGTTGCAAGAATAACATGGCGAATTCCCATGTATTTTCTCTGTGTACATACTTTACACACATATACACATTATTAGCTTTATTATGCTTATTGAACCATTTGAGAATAAATTTCAGTACCTACTGATGCAATATTATTGAAAAATCAATGGGTTAAAGTTTGATGAGGATTGGGTTATTTACACATTCTCATATCAAATATGCAATACCATTTTATAATATGTATCCCATACTCAATTTTTTAAAATTGTCCTAACAATGTTCTTTATAGCATTTATTTCCTGATATAGAGTCCAATCAGGATCATACATTATATTTAATGTCATTTTTCAAAAACTCCTTTGAAGTGGAAAAGTTTCTCAGCCTTTTATTCCTGATACCGATGTTTTGAAGCATAAGGTCAATTTTTAAAATAGAAATTCCTCAGTGTTTGTGATTGCTTTCTCTTGATTAATTTCATCTATGTGTATTTGGCATTAATACTCTAAGAAGTATCCTTTTTAGTACATCACATCAGGAGACACATAATTCCATTTCCTCATACTTGGTGATGTTAACTTTGATCCATTTCTTCACCATAAATTCAGATTTTCTTTTGTTGTTAATAAGTTACTAATCTATGGAGAGTTATTTTGAGAATATATAAATAACTCGATACTCATCAAACTTGTACCCATTGATTTTAGAATTAATTGATGACTCTTATTTGAAGTAATTATTACTCTGATGGTTACAAGATGATTGTCTCTTTAACTTTTAAACACTACACTGTGTAAAACTTATTTTTATTCAAGTGATAAAGGAACTGTTTTTGAAAATGAAATAATGAAAAATATGGAATCATTTTATTATAGAGATTATTCTAATAAATATTAACATGTTTTGGCTGTGTCCCTACCCAAATCTCACCTTAAATTGTAAGAATCCCCACATGTCAAGGTGGGGGAGACCTGGTGGAGATAATTGAATCATGGGGGTGGTTTCCCCCATCCAGTGCTTTTGGTAGTGAGTAGGTCTCACAAGATCTGATGGTTTTGTAAAGCGGAGTTTTCTTGCACATGTTCTTGCCTGGTGCCATTTAAAATGTAACTTTGCTCCTCATTTGCCTTCTGCCATGACTGTGAGGCCTCCCCAGCCATGTGAAACTGTGAGTCAATTAAACATTTTTCCTTTATAAATTACCCAGTCTCAGGTATGTCTTTATTAACAGCTGAGAATAGTGTGATATAGTAAATTTTACCAGTAGGGTAGGGTGTTACCATAAAGGTACCTGAAAATATGAAATTGACTTTGGAACTGGGTAACGGGAAGGGGTTGGAACAGTTTGGAGGGCTTAGAAGACAGGAAGATATGGGAAAGTTTGAAACTTCCTAGAGACTTGTTGAATGTCTTTGACCAAAATGCTGATAGTGATAATAAGATCTGGACAATAAGATCCAGGCTGAGGTGGTCTCAGATGGAGATGAGGAACTTTTGGGAACTGAAATAAAGGTCACTCTTGCTATGTAAAGAGACTGTCAGCATGTTACCCCTGGCTGGAGGCCTGTGAAACTTTGAACTTGAAAGAGATGATTTAGGGTATCTGGGGGAAGAAATTTCTAAGTAGTGAAGCATTCAAGAGGAAGTGCCACATAAAATTTTGGAAAATTTGTAGCCTGAGGATGCAATAGAAAAGAAAAGCCTATTTGCTGGAGAGAAATTCAAGCTGGCTGGAGAAATTTGCATAAGTAACAAGGAGGCAAATGTTAATCACTAAGACAATGGGGAGAATGTCTCCAGGCCATGTCAGGGACCTTTGTGGCAGCCCCTTCCATCACAGGCCCAGAGGCATACGAGGAAAAAATGGTTTTCTAGGCCACCTTGCTGTGTGCAGCCTAGGGACTTGGTGCTCTGTATCCCAGCTGCTCCAGCTATGGCTAAAAGTGGCCAAGGTACAGCTTGGGCTATGGCTTCAGAGAGTCTAAGCCCCAAACCTTGGCATCCTCCATGTGGTGTTGAGCCTGCAGGTATACAGAAGTTAAGAATTGAGGTTTGGGAGCCTCCACCTAAATTTCAGAGGATGTATGGAAATGCTTGGATATCCAGGTAGAAGTTTGCTTCAGGGCCGGGATTCTCATGGAGAACCTCTGTTAGGACAGTGTGGAAGGAAAATGTGGGGCACAAGCCCTCACACAGAGTCCGCACCAGGGCATTGCCTAGTGGAGCTGTGAGAAGAGGGCCACCATTCTTCCTACTCCAGAATGGTAGCGCCATCAACAGCTTGAACTGTGCACCTGAAAAAGCCACAGACATTCAATGCCAGCCTTAAAAGCAGCTGTGGGGTGCGGGGGGCTGTACTCTGCAAAGGCACAGGGGCAGAGCTGCCCAAGGCTGTGAGAGCCCACTTCTTGCATCAGTGTGACCTGTATGTACGTGATCTCCTTCTACATGGAGTCAAAGGAGATCATTTTGAAGCTTCAAGATTTGACCGTCCTGCTGGATTTTGGACTTGCATGGGGCCTGTAGCTTCTTCATTTTTGCCAATTTCTCCCATTTGGAATGGGTGTATTTACCCAATGCCTGTACCCCATTTGTATTGTAAGTAACTAACTTGCTTTTCAGTTTTACAGGCTCATAGGCAGAAGTGACTTGCCTTGTATCAGATGAGACTTTGAACAGTGGACTTTTGAGTTAATGCTGAAATGAGTTCAGACTTTGGGAGACTGTTGGGAAGGAATGATTGGTTTTGAAATGTGAGGGCATGAGATTTGGCAGGGGCCAGGGGAAGAATGATATGGTTTGGCTGTGTCCCCACCCAAATTTTGCCTTGAGTTATAATAATCCCCACATGTCAAGGGCAGGACCAGGCAGAGATAACTGAATCATAGGGGCAGTTTCCCTCATACTTTTCTCCTGGTAGTGAATAAGTCTCTCAAGAGCTGTTGGTTTTATAAAGGGGAGTTCCCCTGCACATGTTCTTTCTGCCTGCTGCCATGTAAGACATGACTTTGCTCCTCATTCACCTTCTGCCATGACTGTGAGACCTCCCCAGCCATGTGGAATTGTGAGTTAATTAAACCTTTTTACTTTATAAATTACCCAGTCTCAGGTATGTCTTTCTTAGAAGCATGAGAACAGACTAATACAAATATATATATAGTTAAAGTAATGTGGCAAAAGACTTCAAAAATATTATTACCTTTCTTATAATGAAAGAGGTGGAATAAATCACCAGGAAAATATTGAGAGATTTTATGAAACACAAATTTTAAACTTTGGTATGTCAAAAGCAAGTAAAAGGCAAAGATAGGAAAAATTTATAAAAAATGACAGTGTATTAGTCTGTTTTTGTACTGCTAAAAAGAACTACCCAAGACTGGGCAATTTATAAAGGAAAGAGATTTAATTGACTCACAGTTCAATATGGCTGGGGAGCACTCAGGAAATGTATAGTTATGGAAGAAGGAGAAGGGGAAACAAGGCACCTTTATTAAAAGGCAGCAGGAAGGAGAAGGAGTGCAGGAGGAACTACCACATACTTATAAAACAATCAGATCTCATGAGAGCTCACTCACCATCATGAGAACAGTGTGGGGGAAACCGCCCCCATGACTCAGTTACCTCCACCTGGTCTCTGCCTGGACAAGTGGGGATCATGGGAATTATAGGGATTATAATTCATTATGACTTTTGGGTGGGGAGACAAAGCCTAACCATATCAGACAGACAAAATACTAATTTCTGTCATCACAAAACTCATGTAATTTCATAGGAAAATATTGAAATCTCAATGGAAATATGGAAAATGACCCAAGGAAGGAAATCAAGGTGATTAATAGATGTTACCAAAAATGTTAACCTCATTATTAATGGAAGCAATACAAATTAAAACCATAGTTTTATATCTGTCAAAGAAGCAGACATTTTTGTTTATCTTAATGGATGTAACTCGTTTCTAATTAGAGATCTATGAGACAGACAACTTATTAAACAGCTGGTAGGAATACAAATTTCACATACTTTGCAGGAAATTGTACTGGAAATGTTTGTAACATATATCTTTTGATCCTGTAATACTACTTCTAGAGATTTGTCTGAAAGAACTTTTCAGAAATGTTAGCTAATATTTATGTCCAACAATGGTCATTAGAGTATTATTTATTTATATCAGTGAGAAATTATAAGTAGAGTAGAACTTCAATAATTAGAGGAAGAGACTATTTGCTTTCCACAGAGTAGAATATTATTAATTATTAAACATTTTTTCCTTGAAAATTTTTTCATATGTATTATATAGTATAAGTTAAGCATCCCTAACCCAAAAGTTGAAAATTTTAAATGTTCTAGATTCTGAAACTTTTTGAGTACCAATGTGATGTCACAAGTGGAAAATTTTACATCTTGACCTTATGTGATGGGTTGCAATCAAAATGCAGGTATTCAGCACAGTCTATTCAGCATCCTCAAGGGAAAAAAGACCCTCCCAGCTCCTTTCAGCTATAGTATATCATTTCTGTGCACTCCCAGATTCTTATATGCAAATATGCCCACAAAGGGTTAATAAAATGACACAGGGTCGGTTGTGCCAATGGCAGGTTTCCATGATGCCCCACATAGGACCAAGATGGATGTGCATTACTGTTTTTTACTTATTATCTGCTTGGTCTAGTGGTTAGGATAACAAAAACAAAACAAAGAAAATATCAAAAAGGCCTGCAGATACCCCTGTGAGTAGCAGTGATAAGAAAAAGAGGAGTCACTTATGTTTATGTATAACACAGAAAGTCAAGCTATTGGAGAAACTGGACAATGTTTTAAGTGTGAAGGTCTTAAAGAAGCGTATGCTTCTTGGGATGACTGCCAGATATGACCTAAAGAAACAAATGGATAAACTATTGGAGTTCTATGCTGAAAGTGATGAATAGAAGCTAATGAAAAATAGAAAAACACTGCATAGCATTTAAAAAAAGGGAAAGAATAGATCCATCTGCCTCACAGTGAACACATGCCACTTAATGGTATACTGATCATGAAACAAGTGAAGATTTATCACAATGAAATGAAAATTGAAGGGACCTGTCAATATTCAACAGGCTGATTGCAGAAATTTAAGAAGAAAATGGCATTAAATTTTTAAAGATTTATGGTGATTGAGCATCTGCTGATCATGAAACATTAGAGAAATTCATTGATGAGTTTGCCAAGGTCATTGCTGATGAAAATCTGGTGCCAGAACAAGTAGATAATGCTGATTAAACATCATTGTTTTGGCATTATTGCCTCAGAAAGACACTGACTACAGCGGATGAGGCAGCCCCTGTGGGAATTCAGGATGCCAAGGACAGAAAATAACAATGCTGGGCTGTGCTAGTGCAGCAGGCACACATAAATGTAAACTTGCTATGTTAGGTAAAAGCTTGTGTCCTCACTGTTTTCAAGGAGTGAATGAATTGCTTACCAGTTTATTATTATGCTAACAAAGAGGCCTGAATAACCAGGGATATTTTTTTTCCTATTGGTCTCACAAACATTTTATACCAGTAGCTTATGCTCACTGCAGGGACTCTGGATTGGATGATGATTTAAATATTTTATTATTCCTTGACAACTCTTCTGTTAATCCTCCAGCAGTTTTTGTAAAAAATAATATTTATTCCATATGCTTTCCCCCAAATGGGACTTCATTAATTCAGCCATGTGACTGTGATGAGAGTATCCTTAGATCAATGAAGAGTAAATATAAACTTTTTTAAATTTTTTATTTTAGTTTTGGGAATACATGAGCAAGTTAGTTATGCAGGTATACTTGTGTCATGGGGGTTTGTTGTACAGATTATTTCACCACTTAGGTACTAAGCCTAGTGCCCAACAGTTGTTTTTTCTGCTCCTCTTCCTCTTCCCACATGCACAGTCCACCCTCAAGTAAGCGCCATTGTCTGTTGATACTATCTTTGTGTCTATGAGTTCTCATCATTTAGCTCCCACTTTTAAGTCAGAACTTGTGGTATTTGATTTTCTGTTCCTGCATTAATTTGCTAAGGATAATGACCTCCAGCTTCATCCATGTCCCTGCAAAAGGCATGATCTTGTGCCCAGGCTCGAGTACAGTGGCCCAATCATGGCACTCTGTACCCTTGAAATCTTAGGCTCAAGTAATCCTCCCACCTCAGTTTCCTGAGTAACTGGGAGTACAGGCATATGCCACTATGCCCAGCTAATTTATAAACAAGTTTTTATGGGCAGGAGTCTTGCTATGTTGCCCAGGCTGATCTTGAACCTCTGGCCTCAAGCAATCCACCTGCCTCATCCTCCTGAGTCACTGGGATTACAGGTGTGAGTCACCGCACATGACAATGGAAAGTTTTCAAAGGGAGTTTAGTGTGAAGCATGCCATATATGCTGTTGCCAGTGCTTGGAACATAGCTACTAAAGACATGGTTGTGCATACCTGGCACAACCTCTGGCTTGTTCAATGATAATGATAAAACAAGGTGGTGACTTGGTAGGATTCCATATGTCAAGTGAGAAAAAAATTATGTCTGACCTCCTAAAATATGCAAAATATATACTTTCAGAGTCTGTCAGTAAGCTGGAAGAAGTGAGTATTGAAGTTTGTATGTATGTATGTATGTATGTATGTATGTATGTATTTTTCTAGATGGAGTCTCACTCTGTCACCCAGGCTGGAGTGCAGTAGTATAATCTTGGCTCACTGCAAACTCTGCATCCTGGTCTCAAGCCATCCTCTTACCTCAGCCTCCCAAGTAGCTGGGACCATAGGCATGTACCACCATGTACAGCTAATTTTTTGTATTTTTGTTAGAGACAGGATTTCACCATGTTAGCCAGGCTGGTCTTGAACTCCTGAGCTCTAGTGCTTTGCCCACCTTGGCCTCCCAAATTGGTGAGATTACAGGCGTGAGCCACTGCGCCCGGCCAATTGACATTTTTAACATCAATAATGAGGCCCCAGCTATTCATTCATCAATGGATGATGAAATAGAAAAAAATGGTTCTAGTTTAAGGTGATCATGGCAATAATGATGATGAGGATGATGTTGTAACACTGCAGAAAAAGCGCCTATAGACATGGTGAAAATGTGTGATGGGCTTATTGAAGATCTAGAGTTTTTATTAAGCACAATAAAATTCCTATCTTTACCATATAAGAATGGAGAAGCACACGTTCATAACATAACAAGAAATCATGTTAGTTATAAAATCAAAGAGAAATTTCTATGACAAAAACCGTTATTAATGAGTCAGATGACTCTGGAGGAAACATTTTTAAAAGTTGTCCAGCAAAATGCCTCTGTATCCTTACAGTACCCACTTCCTGGTCCCTTAACTGTTTCTGATGTTCCATTTCACCTAGAAAAATACAGTACAGTTTACAGTAACTACTTAATCAAAACATAGCATCATAAGTAGATACTGAAAATTGTTAGTTGTTGCTGTCATTTAAGAGCTGATGCAGGTTTTCCAGGGGTGCTACTGTGCTGTTACCTTGAGCAAATTTTTTCACTGGATTAATAGTATGTCATTTTTTTTACCGTCAAGTACTATGCGTAAATAAGTGTTAAAAATGATTGTTTATTGGTAGCATACAAATTCAGAGTTAGGAATTATAGTACACCAAACAATCAGATTGTCCACATAAGTGACTGAAATAGTGATACCTTTGCTTTCTGGTGATTCAATGTACACAGACTTTTTTTTTTTTTTTTTTTTTGAGACAGTTTCACTCTTGTTGCCCAGGCAAGAGTGCAAGGTGCGATATCCGCTCACTGCAACCTCCCCCATCCACCCTCTGCAGGTTCAAGCTATTCTTCTGCCTCAGCATCCCCAGTAGCTGGGATTACAGGCTTTTATGAACAAAATTATTTAAAATGTTGTATAAAATTACCACAGTCTATCGTATAAGGTGTATATGAAACAAATGAATTTCATGTTTAGACTAGGTTTAATCTCCAAGATGTCTCATTATGTACATATGCAAATATTCAAAAATATGGAAAAAATCCAGAATCTGAAGCACTTCTGATCCCAAGCATTTCAGATAATAAATACTCAACCTGGATTAAGTCAGAGGCTTGGGAAGGAGCACACAATTATATAAAGTTATTTATTTCAGATACTGACAGGAAAGACACTGTCTTTAGAATGTTTATCTTTAGAATGATAGTAGATTTAATTTTTTTCTTTATGTTTTGGTAAATTTTTAGTTTTTATCTGTGTGTATTATTTTCTATTCATGAGCCAAAAAATGTTATTACCATTGCTTCATATCAAACTAAAAAAGTAGGTAATGGTCGGGCTAAACGTGCTTTCTTCTCTTCTTTTCTGTTTATTTAGTTAGTGACCCCTCATAGTTTTCATTAAGCAAAATAAAATTCCTAGTTTTACTATTTAAGAATGGAGAAATTGCTCTATTTGTGAATATACAGAGCACCTTTTTGGTTTAATGTATATCTAACCTAAATTTTGGAATTATATGTAGTGTACTCTGACTGTACAACAGTAGTTGTTTAAGTACCTATGTCTACAAGTCATCAGATGTTAACAATTAGTAGGGAGGCAAGAAAAATAAAAGTTCTTATAAGCAATGGATGGCACTTATTAGTCATGTACACTTTATCTGAAAAAAGAGAAAGATACTATCTGTCCTCAGCTACATGGCTAAAATATATTTCATGAGTATATAAATGAGGAAATGAAGAAAGCACTTGGTAAACTATAAAGCATTAAACAAATGTAAAATGATAACATTTGAATGATGTTGTAATTGATTATCCTTAACTTTTTTATTTTATTCTTTCATAGATTGCTATGAAGAACTGTAACGCACCTTTATTAAGAGCTTACTGTGGTTCCTTGGAAGACAAGAGGTCTTTGTCACTCAACTGTTAATAGAAACTAAGATTATTCTCTTCTTCCTGATCATAACTGATTTTAAAGACTCTAGTTGTATGAACAAATATTTGAATTTTGGTTAACAGAATCTTTAACTTAGTCGTCAAAATTCTAATTGCACATTTTACCTTAAAAGTACAATAAATAGGGTAACAACACATTGATTATTTGTGTTAATGGACAATTAGAATAGCATGAAAACTTGAAGTCCATGAACAATTTTAATATTTCTTTTTAAAACCATTCTCTATGGAAAGACTTGCAAATAATAAAAATATATTTCTTTATTTTGCTAAATCATCACAGATCTAATATAACAAAAAATAGTAGATATAAATATTAAATAATAAATGTAATATTTTTAATTTAATAATATTTTATAATATTATATAATAATATTAAATAATAAATATTAAACAATCTAAACACAGTTTAATTTTAATAATGTTAAATTATTAGCAGTGGTTGTGGACTGAAGAACTTATGGTTCTTCAGTAGTTTCTTGATTTGTGATACTTAAGAACTATTTTTCTATTAATTGAAGATTTATACTCTGTGTGAGGCCACATATTGAAGTTAATAATAAAACTGGCTTAATTACAAATAAAATATAGAATGGAATGAAGGAAAAGTTGAGGAAAATATGTGTTACCAGATTTCTGGTTTGTGTAATCATTTCACTTTGTCACTGATAATTGTGAGGTTCCTGTTATGCTGTTTACATACGTGTTTAGTGTCCCTTGCCTCTACTGAAGGCAGGGATCATATGTTATTCTTCTCTGAATCTCTTCACCTAGCATAGTGCTTGATACATGGTGTAAGTTAATGTTTATTGAGTGAATGAGCATGAAGCCAGAATTTTTATAACAGTTCTTTAGAGATATATTTTATACCCACAGGTACATCAGTATATATAATTTAGGAGATCTATTAGCAGATGTAGAATTGTTCTTGGGGCCCTGATACTGTTTTAGACTAGTCCTGTCTGATGAAATAGTTTAAAATTGAGATAATCAGAGCTCTAACTTAAGTAAATTTAAATATTTATTGCTTAATTAGCTATTTCAAAATACATTTCAACAAAAATTTGCTACCTACTGTGATTCAAGTTATAAATTAAAATAACTCTTTGACTTATTGCCTATAATATTTTTCTTCTTGACTTAATATTAGATTTGGAATCATACTTGAAAAGATTAAAACAGTAATTAATGATGATGCAAGATACATGAAAGGATGCCTGAACATGAGGACTCAGAAGTGCTATGCAGTGAGGTCTAACATAAATGAATTTCTTGACATAGCAAGAAGAACATATACAGAGATTGTAGATGACATAGCAGGTAATTTATTTATTTGATAATGCTTTTTATTTTTGTAGGGATGAAACAGACTTTTTAAGACATACTGTAATTCTTTGCTACTAACTAGCCATACATATTTTTAATTTATTTTTTGTTACCAAAACATAAGGTTAGCATGTATTTCCATTTAAGGAAACAGCATATGTAGCAGCCTTCATACTGAACTCCTTATGAAAAACTTCCATTGCCAGGTGCATTAGCTCATGCCTGTAATCCCAGCACTTTGGGAGGCCAAGGAGGACTGATAGCTTGATCGCAGGAGTTTGAGACTAGCCTTGGCAACACAGCTAGTCTTTTGTAGAGACAAAAATTTGTCTCTACAAAAAATGAAAAAATTTGCCATGCATGTCGATGTATGCCTGTAGTCTCAGCTACTCAGGAGGCTGAGGTAGGAGGATCACTTGAGCCCAGGAGGTCGAGGCTGCAATGCATTGTGATTGTGCTGCTGTACTCTGCCTGGGCAACAGAGTGAGACCCTGCCTCAAAAAAAAAAAAAAAAAATCATTAGAGTTTGAAAGAGTAACAAGACCTCCTCTTTAAGTATAAAATAACAATAATTTAAAAACCATATGACTCTTTAAAGCAGAGTTATTTTCTCATTAAAATTTATTCATTTTGTTTTGTTTTTGTTTTTCTTGTTTCTGGTCACCAGGAATGATATCACAGCTTGGAGAAAAATATAGTCTTCCTTTAAGGACAAGTTTTAGTTCTGCTCGAGGATTTTTCATCCAGATGACTACAGATTGTATAGCCCTACCTAGTGATCAACTTCCTTCAGAATTTATTAAGGTTCATTTTAGAGTGGTTAGAAAATTATTGTTTCTGATTTTATAGAATTACATCTACATATTTTTGGGACTTCTTGAGTTTTACAAGCCAAATTTCTGAATGTTCTATTTCTTCTCCAATTCCTACCAACCTACCTAACTAATATACTTATCTAAGAGTGACTTAGAAGCTTTTACAGAAATACCAAACTCAGTGTTTCCCACAGTTCTGGGAGCTTGGTGTAAGAAAAAAAGGAACATGAAGAAAGAATACCCAAAAGCTGTTTATAATAAAAGAAATTAGGAAAATACCACACCATTTGCCTGTTAAATATTTAAAAAGACCTGAAGTAAAGAAATCTACTTAACTTTAAAAAATCTAATATTTCCAAACCTTTATACCACAGTAATAATTTTTCCTATATAGCTCTTTTACAATATCCAGTTTGCGAGGGTCTAACCCACTCTAATCTTTGTTCTATTTGCTTCTGGGGATACTTTTTGATAAGAACAAACCATTTAACTTTCAGGCTTTTAGATATTAAGATTAGAGATTGAGTTGAGGTTCAGATATAGGACAAGGGGTGCGACAGGAGTCGAAGATGGAGTAAGGATCATTTATGTCCATCATGCATGTTACTTGGTAATAAGATGCACTGTTTTTAATGTTTTAAGACCTACCAGAATAGTCATCCCAGATGAACTAGGTCAAAATATCCTGCTTTTTAAGGATGAATGTATGGGTTGAAAAAAAATCTGGCTTTATCCTTTGAAGTGACCTTCCTTTTATGTTTCACAAATGTTATTTAGAACTTTCTTTGTAATACCATATCTCAAAGATTAAAATTATTAACCTAAATATCCATATTTCTGTTGTTTAAAATCTTATGTTATATTTCATAATAGTGTGCACTTATCTTGATAATTGTTTTTGAACCTCCCAGATTTCTAAAGTGAAAAATTCTTATAGCTTTACATCAGCGGATTTAATTAAAATGAATGAAAGATGCCAAGAATCTTTGAGAGAAATCTATCACATGACTTATATGTAAGAGCATTTGAAGTATTTGAATACTGAATTAAATTGGTTTAATTTGAGAAACTGTGATCAATTTTATTAGTTGAATTTTTGTCTAACTACAGACAATTGTAGAATTATGTATGTTAACAAAGACAGTCTGTTATTATGATTAGAATCACTGAGCCTCACAGAAGCTTCGGGGAAGATCTATTTGTAAACAAATACTATTATAATTGATAATTCTGTAATATGCATTCTACCATGATGTAGAACTTGGCACATTATGGGTTTACCTGGGCTGCTTTCAGTTTATTCTTTTCCTATAGCCTGTAAGCCCTCGGCTTCTTATACCTTGATATTAATAATTCAATAGCAGTATCACAGTAGTGTCAGGTCTTTTGCTGGTCCTGATACGGTAGCAATACGGCCAGAAAGAAGAAGGACATTTAGAACACTTACTGGCTCAGGTAATAGAAAGGTTGGGCTTTGAAGACAATTTCAAGGCACGTGCCACAAACATTTTAATATATTATAAGTTTTGAGTACATATTTATCTTTGCAAGAGGAAAATTTTTTGTACTATATTACAGTATAACTCTGCCTTATAAAAACTTACATAACTATATGATTCAGATATTGTGTCTGTGTGCATGTGTGTGAGTGAGAGAACGAGAGAAGAGGAAAGAAAAAACAGGTGAGAGGCAACATGCATATAGCTTTTGTGTGGAACTAAGCATTTGCAAATTCACAAAATGATTAGGAAATGGGGTCTGCCCAAGTGTAATGAGGGCTTGATTTCACCTGTCAAATATTTTTATTAATAAAAACTTATTAATATCAGATAAAAGCAGTTATTTCAAAAATATGTTAATACACCAGAAGATAGGTTCTTTGCCACTAAATAGCTGTGATCTTGAACAAAAACTTCGATTTCCTCGTCTCTAAAATGAGATAGTTGAAAAATAAGCTTTATCTATAGTATATAATTGAGGTGTGAATGTTATTTTACTTCAGCTAATGAATTTAATATTGTTTTACAATTACAATGTATGTCCCTTTTGAAAAAATATTATTACATGTCTTACCAAACATGTGTTTTCAGGATAGTGTGCAAACTGCTTAGTGAGATTTATGAACATATTCATTGCTTATACAAACTATCTGACACTGTTTCAATGCTGGATATGCTACTGTCATTTGCTCATGCCTGCACTCTTTCTGACTACGGTAAGTTTCTTTGGAAGAAACATGTTGCATACTTAAATTTGTATTCCTTTCAAACAATTTAATGTAATAATTGAGACATTTAAAATTTTTAACTTGAAATAGAGTCTCTTGTCTCAGGTCCTAGACTAAGACACAAAATAATTTTTTGGGGGGAAACTAGGGGAGGGATAGTGGGGGGTGGGGAGTTGGGGAGGGATAACATGGGGAGAAATGCAAGTTATAGGTGATGGGGAGGAAGGCAGCCAAACCACACTGCCATGTATGTACCTATGCAACAGTCTTGCACGTTCTTCACATGTCCCCCCAAACCTAAAATGCAACAATATATATACATATATATATATATGTATATATATTTATAATAAAGTAAAAAATTGTTCTGTCAGAAATTGGCAAACCAAAAAGAAAAAACTGCAAGAAACTAAAGATTCCCAAAATAAGAAAAACTTCAAGAACTGCCTCCTTGGTAAAAATGATAATGATCTAAATTTATAAAGTTCAAATCTGAATACTTATTAGAAGTAGTGGGATAAATATTAATAGAGAGAAATGCATCTCCAGAGTGAGCATTTTAATCTGCTAGCGCCTTAGATGTGAACATACCAAGATCAGGAGTTATGTAATTTATTTTTATATCCCAAGTCCATACAAAGGCCTTGAATATAAATGTTAAGTAATTTTCTCGTGTTAAATGAATACTTCGAGTTAGTGCTTTGACATTTCTTATCTAACTTCTCAGTAATAACCATACTCCAGTATGCAAATTTACTGGACTAATATGTGATAATTATGGTTGAATAATTGTATACTTCATTACATTAAAAACATTTAAATTTCTAATGTAAATCAGCAGTAACATTTCTAAAATGTTATGTTAATTTACTTTTATGGGAAGTATCTTTTAAGATTTTTTCATATTTCTTATGGAAATATTAACTTTTTCCGTTGGTATTTTATAGGCCAAAACTTTTCAAACTTTTTTATCTCCTTCGAGTCAAAACTCTACTTTAGGGGACAGGTATTCCAATAGTAGTTAAAAAAAAAAAAAACTATTAAGAGATTTAGTATTGCTTCATTTTAGTTTGTGAGGGATCATTCTGAAACTCCAAATCTATAAATAATGAAATTTTGGAAATACTTAAATTTTTTTTTCTAACTAACCTCACTTTTATGATGAATGTTTTCAAGTTTATCTATGCATTTTAGATAAAGGTATGTAGCATTTTGGTTTTCACATATTCTTTCACCCTCTTCCTCTTCCCTCTGCCTCAGGTGGTATCCATAGAAACCTGATCATTATTTGTTTCTATAAATTACCAAATCATTTGTGTTGATCTTCTGTATTCTCTGAAATTTCCTTTTATACAAAATTTTTTCATGGGCTTAGAATTATTTTTATATTTCATTTTATTCTGTAATCATACCTCAATTTATAAGCGAGGTGTTTGAAACCAGCCTGGGCAACATAGCAAGACCTTATCTCTAAAAAACAAATAGTGATAAGTGGTGGCAGGTGCCTGTACTCCCAGCTACTTGGGAGGCTGAGGCAGGAGGATGGCTTGAACCCAGGAGTTTGAGTCTGCAACAAGCTATGATTTTGCCACTATATTCCACCCTTGATGATAGAGCAAGACCCTGTCCCTAATAAATAAATAAATGCTAAGTGTGCCAAATTTGAAATAATATTTAATGTAGGGAAATAGTGTTTAAGGTAAACCAAGTAAATGTGCAACTCTGTAGTACTAGTAATCAATTATGATTTTTAAAGTACTGTCAATGAATACTTGGTTCTTTTTATTTTTATTTTTTTGAGACAGGGACTCACTTTGTTACTCAGGCCTGGAGTGTACTGGCACAATCTCAGCTCACTGCAGTCTCCACCTCCCAGGCTCAAGAGATTCTCCTATCTCAGCCCCTCAAGTAGCTGGGACTACAGGCATGAGCCTAGCTAATTTTTTTTTTTTTTTTTTTTTTTTTTTTTTTTGTAGAGACAGGGTTTCACCATGTTGCCCAGGCTGGTCTTGAACTCCTGAGCTCAACCAATCTACCCTCCTTAGCCTCCCAAAGTGTGCTGGGATTACCAGTGTGAGCCACCACACCTGGTCTACTTGGTTCTTTTTAAACTACTCATAGCTGAAAATTTTATACACTATTTTGGAGCTCAGGATAGGATAAAGAACTGAATTCTAGAGTTCTCTGGAAGTGAGTAAAAGTTGTGATAGTGATTAGAATATGTCCATTATAATTTAGAGGAATTTGGGTGGGAATTTGGGATAAAATGATACCTTAATATTATTATTTCAAATTGACTCTTGTAAATATCACTAAGATATAGACAGTACATACACACCATGAAATCTTTAGTTACAAATATATTAATCTTTAAAAACCATTCTATTTTTTTTCTTAAGTTCGACCAGAGTTTACTGATACTTTAGCAATCAAACAGGGATGGCATCCTATTCTTGAGAAAATAACTGCAGAAAAACCTGTGGCCAACAATACCTATATTACAGAAGGGAGTAATTTTTTGATCATAACTGGACCAAACATGAGTGGAAAATCCACATATTTAAAACAGATTGCTCTTTGTCAGATTATGGCCCAGATTGGTAAGTTGTGGCTTTATTTATAATGACCACTTTGACACTTAAGCTTAATTAGATCCCATTTGTCTATTTTGCTTTTTGTTGCCATTGCTTTTGGTGTTTTAGTCATGAAGTCCTTGTTTATGCCTATGTCCTGAATTATATTGCCTAGGTTTTCTTCTGGGGTTTTTATGGTGTTAGGTCTTATGTTTAAATCTTCAATCCATCTGGAGTTAAATTTTGTATAAGTTTGTAAGGAAGGGATCCAGTTTCAGCCAACTTCTGTTTTATAAACATAGTTTTACAGTTGGTTATTTTTCCACTTACACAAACATCATTTGCAGAAAGTGATAATTCTGCCTTTTTATTTCCAGTGTTTTTGCTTTCCATTTCTTTTTCTCTAATTGTTTTGACTAAGACTCTCAGAAGAATATTAAACAATTATGGTAAGTTAGTGGGTATACCTGCATTGATCCTGACTTAAATGGGAATGTTTCTGATGTTTTCTTATTAAGCATCAGCTGAATTAATTCATATCATTGTATTCACGATGTATCCATTCTTATTGTTTGAGTTATTATAATTATTATTAATCAAGGTGAAATGTTGAATATTATTAAATGCTGTCGCTGGCAACTTTGAAGATGCTCATGTAATGTTTCTTAATATAGTGAATTGTATCAGTAGGTTTCTTAATATTGAAACCTATCTTCCTTCTTCATATGAACTTATTTTATATGTTAAATAATTCTGCCCTTCTGTTGATCAAATTCCATTTTCTAATATTTTAGTTAGAATTTTTACATTGATATTTATACACAATTAAACTATAGCTTTTTGTGTGCTATCTTTTTAATGTTTTTATGTTAATGTTATGCTAGCTTCATGGAAATAATTTAAAAGTTTTCGTTTTTTTCCTGTAAGCTCTAAAACAGTTTAAATAACATTGGCACTATCTATTCCTTAGATATTTGTTAGAATTTATTTCTGAAATCACATGAGTTCTTTGCTTTTGGGGAAGGTAAATTAAACCATGTACTCATTATCTTCTGTATTTTAGTTGATATGTGTATGTTTGCTATCTTGATGATGTCTGTTGGCCATGCTCAGATACCGTCTCACTCCAGTTAGAATGGCGATCATTAAAAAATCTGGAGACAACAGATGCTGGAGAGGATGTGGAAAAATAGGAACGCTTTTACACTGTTGATGGGAATGTAAATTAGTTCAAGCATTGTGGAAGACAGCGTGGCAATTCCTTAAGGATTTAGAAATAGAAATACCATTTGACCCAGCAATCCCATTACTGGGTATATACCCAAAGGATTATGAATCATTCTATTATAAAGACACATGCACACATATGTTTATTGTAGCACTGTTTACAATAGCAAACACTTGGAACCAACCCAAATGCCCATCAATGATAGACTGGATAAAGAAAATGTGGCACATATACACCATGGAATACTATGTAGCCATAAAAAAGGATGAGTTCTATAACTAAATCAAGACAAAAAAATAAAGGGATGAGTTCATGTTCTTTGCAGGAACATGATTGAAGCTGGAAACCATCATTCTCAGCAAACTGACATGAGAACAGAAAACCAAACACTGCATGTTCTCACTCATAAGTGGGTGTTGAACAATGAGAACACATGGATACAGGGAAGGGAACATCACATACCAGGGCCTGTTGGGGGGTGGAGGGACTAGGAGAGGGATAGCAGGAGGTGAGGGGTTTGGGGAGGGATAACCTTAGAAATACCTAATGTAGATGACAGGGGGATGGATGCAGCAAACCACCATGGCATGTGTATAGCTATGTAACAGACTTGCACAATCTGCACATGTACCCCAGAACTTAAAAGTATATATATATTTTAAAAAGTGAACATAAAAAAGAAAAATTTATTGAGCCCAAGACATTAGTAGTATCATGGGTGAGAAACCTTGGTCTAATGTAATGAATTGTGAGGGGAACAAAGCAACAATAACGTTGGTGATACAGTACAAATTCACCCTTAGTACTGGGAAATGAAATCAGAGATTAATGAGTTAATGAAGAGTAAATATTTTATTGATTTTGTAGGTTTATTGGAATTAAAAGGACATCTTAGCTAATTTCCCTCCCCTTATAAGAATACTTTCTAATTCATGTAAGACATAATACTTTTATTTGAATAGCAATGAGGAACTCTACAGGCTGTCCCATTGCTGGACAGCCTTAGCTGTTAGAGTATTCATTACATTGAACTGAAACCTCATTTCTATAATTTCAGCTCATTAGTCCTTACTCTTCTATGTACTACAGAATAGTCTAGTATTTTTTCCCAATATTAGTTCTTCAAATTGAACTTGAAGATAATTTTTATACTTCTCTGGTTAATGACCATCTTAAACCTCTGAAACATAGATGATATTTCATATAGTCTGACCATAAGATACCAGTGGGACTTGAAAGGCATGGAAGTTAGGAACATAGACTTTGAAGGTAGATCTTGCTTGCCTAGTTGCTAGCTATGTCATCTTAGGCAAATTACTTAACCTCATTAAACCTTGGTTTTCCTATCTGAAAATGAAAACTACAGTAACACTCACTTCTAATAATTCTTATAAGGACAGGTAACATAAATAAAATGCTACGGATTTTAGGGGAAAGTATGGAAAAGGAGACTTCCCAAGCAGAGGTAAGAGTATGTGCTAAAACACAGCAACCCCCCCCCAAAAAAAAAAGTATGATGTGCCCAGGCAACCAAAAAAAAATAGGACAGAGGCCTTGTACTTCCTTTACTTTGTAGAGTAAAGACTAACTGTGAGAAATAGCAGAATATAAAGCTGGAGAGATGGGCAGCAGTTAGGTCATGGAGGGCTTTAGGTATTTACCCAAGGAGATTGAGTTTATCCAGTAATCTGTAGGGAGCTATTGAAGAAATTTAGGTAATCCCAGCACTTTGGGAGGATGACGCGGGCGGATAGCGAGGTCAAGAGATCGAAACCATCTTGGCCAACATGGTGAAACCCCATCTCTACTGAAAAATACAAAAATTAGCTGGGCGTGGTGACACGCGCATGTAGTCCCAGCTATTAGGGAGGCTGAGACAGGAGAATTGCTTGAACCTGGGAGGCAGAGATTGCAGTGAGCCAAGATTGCACCACTGCACTCCATCCTGGTTCCTGGCGACAGAGCAAGACTCTGTCTCAAATAAAGGAAATTTAGTAAGAGAATGGCATGATCAGATTTGACTTTTAGATAGATTGTTCTAGCTGGAGCATAGATGAGAGCTAGACTAGAAGCAAAAATACCAGCCAGGAGGCTTCTGTAATAATCTAGATAAGAAAGGTTGGGAACCTTTTTGATGGAGGTTAAAAGAGCAGAGAAAATACGAACATATACCACTTAATAATGTATATATTACCTTCACATTTATTTTCTTGGAAATTCCATAAGAAAGCTGTATTTAAGAACTCGCTGTGTTTTGCTCTCCGAGGGCAGGGCTCATGTCTGTTTATTTACCCTAACACATAGAAAGGCTTCAATAAATATTTATTAAATTTCTATAAAATGAGAAAAGTCAGGCTCAAAGACTTGCCCAAGATCACCCAGTGTCAATCCTTTACCTTAGTCTTCCCCATTTGCCCCATTATACTGTTTGGTTCTGTGTCCCCACCCAAATCTCTTGAATTATAATCCTTATGTGTTGAGGGAGGGACCTGGTGGAAGGTGATTGGATCATGGGGGCATTTTCCCCCATGCTGTTCCTGTGATAGTGAGTTGTCACAAGATCTGATGGTTTAAAAGTGTTTGGCAGTTCCCACCTTGCTCTGTCTCTCTCCTGCTCCCATATGAAGAAGGTCCTTGCTTCCCCTTCACCTTCCACCATGATTGTAAGTTTCCTGAGGCCTCACCAGCCAAGCAGCATTGTGAGTTAATTAAACCTCTTTCATTTATAAATTACCCAATCTCAGGGAGTTCTTTTTACAGGGTGAAGAAGCAGACTAGTACACCCCAGTAGCTAATATTGAATGTTCAATATGCCCATCACTGGTCTATGTACCTTGCATGATAATACGCATTTCACATCTTCCTGGAAACTCATAGTACATGTATCATAATACATGTACTGATTATCTGGTTAATACTTACAAAAATATGATAAAGATTATTAGCTCCATGTAAAAGATGAGTAAGTCAAAGTATTGAGAAGGAATTTGTCCATAATCATATAGTTTGTAAGAGGCAGCACAAGGAATCAAACCCATACAGCCTGACAAATAATCTTTGCTCTAAATTAGCAAATTGTCCCAACCCTTCTCCAGAATCTTAAGAAGGTGGCAGGCCATTTCTATTATCTTGGAAATAAAGAGTTTGTTTCTGTTTCTGTTTTTGTTTTGAGCCAGATGATTCGGATTCAGATTCTGGCTCTGTTACTTCATTGTTTATTTTCAGCAAACATCATGAGATTATGTATCAGGAGCCACTTTAGGTTCATAATTTATGCTTTTGTCTTTCTTTCTTTTTTTTAATCAGCCCCGCATAATTTATGCTTTTAGGTAAATAAACAAAAAAATAGAGAAGAATGGAGGAGATACATCTTTCTCATTTTGTGATCCTGAGCCTCCACTTTTTCATTTGTAAAATGACAAAAATAATACCCAATTTAATAGGTTATTTTGAAAATTAGGAAGAGTGGATATAAAATGCCTAGTATGTAGAATGGTAGATGCAGTCATTATAATTACTACTGTTAAGATTATTACTTTTGTTTTCATTAGTATTAGCCTGACTTTTAGTTTTGTTTTCTGCTAGTCCTTATTCCTCAGAGTTAGGCCTTATTCTTTATCCTTATTTTTGTTTTTAATCTTGGAGTAACCTGGCTTTGTTTTTTTGCTCCTGTTATTTCATGATTTTATATATACAGAATTCTGTATATGTGGTACTTTTCCCATTAAACTATTTGTATATTTTATCTTCTTATAATGTTAGAATGCCTTTTAGATTTTATTCTGTATTGGTATGGATGCATTAATCAGATTGATTTGTTTTCAAAGAATGAATATTTTAGTTAGCACGATAACTTATTGGCAGGAACAGTCTTGTGGGTAAATATTCACTTTTTTTCTTTTTATTAATTTTTTTGCTTTGATTTTGCTTCTGAATGTTTCTGCATGTTTGTAATCATAGAAATTTCTTTTATAATGATTTAATTAACTTCAGCTTTATAGGCATTTTCTTCAGATTTTCATATTTCTTTTTTAAAAATTTATTTTTGACATATAACAATTGCACACATTTAAGACATACATAGTGATGTTTCAATACATACCATGTATAATGATTAGATCAGTGTAATTGGCATATTATATTCATAAACTTTATAAGCATTCTCTTCACATTTTAATATTTTTAATGTTCTTTATCATTCAACTAAGTTATTTAAAAATTTATTGAGTTTATAACAGTCTCTTTCTTATGTACTTGAATATCTGCTGTCTCATTTGCACTTCTAGGCAACTTTGTACAGTAGGTAGGGCAACAATTTTTATTTTATATATGGGTAAGATGGAACTTGGAAAGTTTAAGTGCTGTCTAAGCTTATATAATAAGGTTAGAGCTGGGGCCATGTCTTCTAATGCCATATCTAGTGTTATTTCTACCATATAATCTTTGTAAATCTGAGAAGTGCAGAATGTTATTAGACTTATATTTTATAAGCACATTTCAATTTATCTTGACCTTATGTTTTACAGGATCATATGTTCCAGCAGAATATTCTTCCTTTAGAATTGCTAAACAGATTTTTACAAGAATCAGTACTGATGACGATATTGAAACAAATTCATCAACATTTATGAAAGAAATGAAAGAGGTACCCAACAAAACTTTTCTTATGTTAAAAACATTAAATTCTCTCACTAATGATCAGTTATCACATAAAATATTTTTATACTAAAATATGCAGAAATGTTTATACCCTTTTCTTAGAGCCAGAGGGCAGTCAAAGACAGCCTCCTAATTTTTGTTTTATGTAGAAATAGAAGAGAATGTTTCATTGAAGAATACAGTTTTAAGAGAAAGAGCTAGTGTTATTGAGTAATAAAAGTGTGCTTAAATGTTTTTATAGGGAATATGTGAAAGACTTCAGAAAATGATGACTGGTTCAGTATCGTTTTCCGTAATATTTATTGTTCCTCATAGGTTTGATTTTAAAACAAAAAAATTGTTGTGTTAGAAGGCTTTCAAAAATCATCCTTTTCTTTGTTCTTGTAGAATTTTCACTTCTTGTACCAAAGAATCACCTTTTTCTGATTGAGCAAACATTGAGGAGGCTTTAGAACTAAAGGAATTAAGTATAACTTGTGGGATACCTGTATTAAAATTTATGGGATCCCTGTTTAGTTAGATAATTTTCTTCAAGTAGATAGGTGGTAAATAAAGTTATCATTTGTCCCACAATTTGTATGATTATTTATTGTGTATTGAATATAAGAGAGCATAGCAATATACTAGGCACTTAAGGTATATTTTTAAATGGTCCTAGCCCTCAAAAAGCTTAGTCTCCTAGAAAGATAAAATATCCATCAAAGTTACTATTGTGTCAAAGTATAATAAAGGTAAAATTTTGTTTTTGAGAAAGGTTAATAATCTTCAGTGGAAAAGAGCACTTCTGTCAATTTAAGACTTGGTCTACATTGGTTATGTATTTAAATTTATTTGTTAAACCAATAGTCATGACTTAGGTACTTTTTCTTAATTTTTTTTACTTCATCTTTACTGGATATAAAGTAATACTTAAATAAATTTTAGAGATGATTTTGGATATTTTATAACAGTAATTGATTAGTCATTTTTCGAGAAGAAAATGACCATCTTTGTGCTTAGTTTAAACATTTATTTAATTGCTTTGTTTCACTGTATCTAAAGCATCAATATTTTAGATAATGGTTATTTACTCTATGTTGTCTGATATACATATTCAAATGTCTAGTTATGTACACATCAGCTATTCTATTGGAATTATTAGTGATGAGATTTTTAGAAAAGAAAACAATGTGTTATTTTCTGCTCAGCAGGATGTCTCTGTAAAAATACGTTTCAGATAAACTTATAAAGAGACTGGATTTTTTTTTCGTTTTTTTACTGTGATAGTGACAGCTGTTTGGTTACAATGAATATATATTAAAATTATATATTTCAGATAGCATATATTCTACATAATGCTAATGACAAATCGCTCATATTAATTGATGAACTTGGCAGAGGTACTAATACAGAAGAAGGTATTGGCATTTGTTATGCTGTTTGTGAATATCTACTGAGCTTAAAGGTATTGCTTTATTTTAAATATGTTAATTTTGAGTCCTCTTTATGTATTCTTTTATTATTATTGAATTTTACAGATACCCACAAATAGCTTTTAAAACAATTTAGATAGTCAACACATATAATATTTATATTTTTATTACTTCATTTCCAATGAAAGTGGGACTCATTAGTTTGATAGCCATGATATAGATAAGGAAAACATGAAATCAAGAAATACAAACAACACAAAATTAGTCAATTGGCTTTAATTTCATAAAATTAAGTAGCAAAATATGAAGGTCTTTCAGTAATTGTCTCCATGTGCAATAATGTTGATGACAATGTTACAACAGGAAGGAAAGCACTAGGCATCTCAGGTAACTTTACAAACAATCTATTTCACCTACCTAACTAAAATTTTATCCCTTTAAATAGCTTTTCACAAATCAACTATGTAGAACATTGATTTTTGCTCTATTAATTAATTTATAAAATATCTTTTTAAATGATCACTCACAATGTATACAGATATGAACAAAACATAAATAAAAATGCTTTTCTTATTTTATATACCTTAAAATGTCCCTAAGATGAAATTATTTCATCTTATTCATTTAATGAAATGAATTTCATATTCATTTAATGAATTAACTTCATCTTAGGAACATTTTAAGGTATATTAAATAAGAAATATATTATTAAATAAATATATATTAAATAAATATATTTATGGACCTTAAATGTAAGTCCATAATTATTTATTTATTTCTATTTAATTTATTTTTTGGGGGGACAGGGTCTTACTCTGTTGCCCATGCTGGACTGCAGTGGCACAATCTTGGCTCACTGCAACCTCTATCTTTCAGGCTCAAGTGATCCTCCTGCCTAAGCCTCCTGAGTAGCTGAGACTACAGGCATGCACCACCACACCTAGCTAATTTTTGTATTTTTAGCAGAGATGGGGTTTCACCATGTTACCCAGGCTGATCTTGAACTCCTAGGGTAAAGTGATCTACTCACCTCAGCTTCTCAAAGTGCTATGATTACAGGCTGAACTGTCCTGCCCGGCTCATAATGATTTATTGTATAGAATGAGAAAAATCCATTTTATACTTAAAGGTATGTGATAAATCAAAAGTAATGTTAATAAATAATATTAGTCTTTGTAATTTTTAATGTATCAGTTATAATTTCTCATATAAATAAAGTGCGTGTCTTACTTACGATTAAAAGCTAATTAGTGCCTATGATGGTTAATTTTACCTGTCAGTTTGACTGGGCCAGAGTGTCCAGACATTTGGTCAGACATTGTTCTCGGTATGTCTGTGAGGGTGTTTCTGGATGAGATTAGAATTAGTAAACTGAGTAAAGACGATTGCCCTCCCTAATGTGGGTGGGTCCCACTCAATAAATACAACGCCTGAATAGAGCAAAAAACCTTCCAAAGAGTAAGAGGAAACTCCTCCTTCCGGACTGCCTTCAATATGGAAGATCTATTCTTTACTGCCTTCAGACTCAAACTGAAACATTGGCTTTTTCTGAGTCTGGAACCTGCCAGCTTTGGACTGGAGTTATATCATTGGCTTTCCTGGACCTCTAGCTAGTCCACTTTAGATCTCAATACGTGTTAGCCTTCATAAATCGCATGAGCCAGCTTCTTATAATGAATTAATGAATCTCTTCTCTCTCTCTCTCTCTGTCTCACACACACACACACACTTTCTCTCTCTCTCTCACGCACACACACACATACACTTTCTCTTTCTCTTTCCCTCTCTCTTACTCTCTCTCTCTCTATTGGTCCTCTTTCTCTGGAGAATCCTAAGACAAATCTTGGTTCTGGTATGATCTGACAATAGTGATAAGTAAAATATCACTATCATATACTCTTAATCAACTGTAAGCAGCAGAGATCCACATGATTTTATATATGATACTTCCAAACATTTTTGGCAAACTAATAAATATAATGAAATTGGCTGGTTGCTCCTAGCATCACTATACAAAGTTGGAAAAGCAAAGGATGAACTCAAGGATTCAAATTGCCAGCTCAGGCCCCCACCCGAGGGACTTCCAGGCACTGCCTGTCACATATCTGGTGAGGACCTGTCTCTTACTACCAGGAAGAACCAGGCATCACCTGTGTCCCCAGATCACAGCAGGGGGTTTGTAAGAAGGCCATGGGTTCTTAACCTGAGATCCATGGATCACCATGGCTGTGTGAATCTGAAAACTTGAGTCCAGGAGCCTCAACTTGGAAAAAAAGCCTCTTTATGGTCACTAACCTCTACTCAAAATCAAACCTTTTCTCCCAGGTGAATGCAGGCAAGGAAGCACAACAGGGTTAGAAGGAACTGTGCATTCCCTCGGTAGAAACCACAGATGTTTTCCAGTTCTATGACAGTGGCTGTAGACACCAGGAAATGTGCATCACCTCCTCACTGCTTCCAAAAGTGGGACTTATTAGTCTTGCTGCTTTTTAATGCATTACTTAATGTGTTAACTTAGAAACATGTGTATTATCTTTTTAACTAAAAATTTTTAAATAACAAAAAAACACCAAACTGCCAGCTCATTGCTGCATAAATGACTTGAAAGCACCCAAATGTGCTCTGAAGGAAATCCTTATCTCCTATAGTCACAGGGCTCAGATTGCTGAAAATCAAACCCAGAATCTCATTCTGTGCCAGAATTACAACACGAGTTGAACTTCCAGCCTTATAGAGTGTCTATTGTTAAAGTGACGGCATTAGTTAGGAAGGAATGGGAGACTTTCAGTTGGAATAGGGATGTGTGGGGAGACTCTAATGAACCTGGGGACATTTAGGCCCTGAATTTTGATGAGTCATCTTTGCCAGTGGAAGAGACCACTTCACCCAGTCTGAGGGGATTAACCTAGCATTACCTGAGGCAACTGTAATGGCATCCCCTGAGACAGTTGCCATACCAGGCAATGCTGAGTCTCCTCAGGACCCACTTCCACCACATTTCTTTGCTTCTAGACCTGTAACTAGACTGGTTAGAATCTTAGAAGATCACTAAAGGTGAGGTACAGAATGTGACTATAAGGAGGTACATTACACTCTAAAAGAACTACTTGAATTTTATACTTTATACAGACAGAAATCTAGGGAATATGTGTGGGAATATGTTCTAAGGATGTGGGATAAGCGTAGAAGGAACATAAAGTTGAATTAGGCCGAAGTTACTGATAGGGGCTTACTAAGCAGGGTGTGCGTTTAATGTTGCAACTCAAATTGTTAGAAAGGGGTCTAACAGTTTGATTGAGTGGCTGAAAAACAGACCAAAATGTGGCCCACCATGAATGAGTTGCCTTGGTTTAATGTAGAGGAAGCGATTCAAAGCTTAGGGAGGCTGGAATGTTGGAGTGGGTTTGTCGTTTAAGATCACTTACCAATCCTGGGAGAGTCCAGATGACATACTTTTTACCATGACTATGAGAAATAAATTTGTGAGAGGAGCCCTGGTAGCCTTGAAGTGCTCTGTTATCACTCTTCTATGTAGGCCAGGCCTTACAGTGGGAACCGCAGGAACTGAATTGGAAAACCCAAATGCAATAGGAATGATTGGATCCCAAGGTGGTAGAGTCATAGTTGTGGCACTCAACCACCAAAGGCAAGGTGGACAAGTTACTGTAATGGGAACCAGAGTCAAAGCAGCAATCAGAATAATTTGACTTACACAGACCTATGGCATTGGAAAAGAGGGCTACTAAATTCTACTTGATTTGAATAAAGCATAAAAATTCTAGGTCAAGTGAACAAAAATCTAACCTGAATAAAAAAGTGTCATGACCCCTCCATCAACTCCCAGATTTGAGCCAGTTTATAGATCCAGAGTCCTTGAATAAAAGGGAAGCTGGGCCTCCTTAAAGAAGGATCCCTGTTCACTGCCAAAAATTTATACTGTTAATCTTTCTCCCAGCATTTCCCAAAAGGACCTATAGGCTTTTACCAGAGTGTAAAGGGTAACAGGTGTGGGGCAAAGAAAATAACCAGATCTGGACATGAATTCTGAACTGATTAGTTTCAGTCAGAGTACGGGGATTCTGAAAATCAGGTGATCAGTGGAGTTTTAGCTCAGGTCCATCTCACAGTGGGTCCAATGGGTTACAAACCCATCTTGTGGTTATTTTCCAGTTCTGGAATGCATAATTAGATATACTTAGCAGTTAGAAAAATCCCCACATTGGTTCTTTTCCTTATTCAGTGAGAGCTATTATGGTAAAAAAGGCCAATGGAAGTCACTAGAACTGTCTTCCTCTACCTAGGAAAAGTAAACCAAACACAATCCATATTCTTGAAGGAATTGCAAAGACTGGTGGTACCATCAAAGACTTGAAGGATGCAGGGTTGGTGATTTTCATTATATCCAAACTCAATTAGCCTATTTAGCCTGTATAGAAGAAAGATAGAACTTGGAGAATAACAATGGATTATTCTAAGCTTAACTGGGTTGTTACTCCAATTGCCACTGGTTTACCAGATCTGTTTTCATGATATAAACAAATTAACACACATTCCCTGTTACCTCTGGAAATAGCCCTTTTCTTCATCCCTGTCAATAAATCCCACCAGAAGTAGTTTGTGTTCAGCTGACAAGGCTGACAGTACACCTTCATGATTCCATCTAAGGGATGTGACTTCCTCAAGATTGCAAGGATCTTGATTACCTTTTCTTTTGACAGAATATCACACTGGTCCTTTACATTGAGGATATACGTTTGGATTTAGTGAGCAAAAAGTAGCAAATACTCTAGATTTACTGGTAAGACATTTGCATGCTACAGGGTGGGAAGTAAATTTGACAAAAATTCAGGCATCTTCTACCTCAGCAAAATTCCTAGAGGTCCAGTAGTGTGGGATATATTGAGATATTTCTTCTAAGGATGAAGGGTTGTAGCAGGCCCCTCCTACAATGATAAAAGAAACACACCACCTAGTGTGCCTCTTTGAATTTTGGAGGTATTACCTCAATTGGATGTGTCACCAAGTGATCTGAAGTTGCTAGTTTTGAGTAAGGACTCTCAAAAACAAGAGAAGGCTCTGCAATAGGTCTATGCTGTCTCACAAGTTACTCTGCCACTTAGCGATATGGTCCAGCAGATCCAATGGTGCTTGAAGTATCCACACAGATAAGGATGCTGTTAGAAGACTTTGGCAGTCTGCTAAATGTTAATCATAGCACAATCCCTTAGGATTTTAGAACAAAGCCCTCCCTTCGTCCATGGATAACCTCTCTGCTTTTCAGAAATAGCTCTTGGCCTACAACTGAGCCTTAGCAGAAACTGAACACTTAGCTATAGCCCCCAAGTTACCATACTACCTGAGCTGCCCAGCATGTACTAGGTGTTATCCTACCTACCAAGCCATAAAGTTGGGCATGCACAGCAGCACTTCTTCATCAAATGGAAATGGTATCTACATGAGCAGGTCTGAGCAGGCCCTGATGGCTCAAATAAGATATATAAAGAAGTGCCCTAAATGCCCATAATCTCCACTCCTGCTGTACTGTCTTCTCTCTTCCAGCCTGCAACTGTAGCCTCATGGGGAGTTCCCTATGAGCAGTTGACAGAGGGAGAAGTCCTGGCTTGATTTACAGATAGTTCTTGACATGCAGGCACCACTTAAAAGTGGACAGCTGAAGTACTACAGCCCCTTTCCCTGAAAAATATTGAAGGGAAATCCTCCAGTCAGAAGAACTTTGAGCAGTACATCCGGTGGCTCACTTTGCTTGGAAGGAGAAATTGCAGGACATGCAATTGTATATTGATTCATGGGCTGAGGCCAATAGTTTGGCTACATGGTCAGGGACTCAGAGGGCACATAATTGGAATATTGGTAATGGAGAAATTTAGGAAGAAGGTATGAAAGTATATTGTTCTGAATGGGAAAAATACATTAAGATATTTGTGTCCCATGGAAATGATCACCAAAGGGTAACCTCAGCGGAGGAAGATTTTAAAAATCAAGTAGCCGGGCGGAGTGGCTCAAGCCTGTAATCCCAGCACTTTGGGAGGCCAAGGCGGGTGGATCACGAGGTCAAGAGATCGAGACCATCCTGGTCAACATGGTGAAACCCCGTCTCTATTAAAAATACAAAAAATTAGCTGGGCATGGTGGTGCTTGCCTGTAATCCCACCTACTCAGGAAGCTGAGGCAGGAGAATTGCCTGAACCCAGGAGGCAGAGGTTGCGATGGGCCGAGATCGCGCCATTGCACTCCAGCCTGGGTAACATGAGTGAAACTCCGTCTCAAAAAAAAAAAAAAAAAAAATCAAGTAAATGGGATGACTCGTATGGATACCAGCCAGGCTTTTTCCCCAGGTACCTCTGTCATCACCCAGTGGGCTCATGAGTAAGTGGCCATGGTGGCAAGGATTGAAGTTTTATGCATGAGATCAGGAACAGGAGCCTGCACTCACCAAGACTGACCTGGATATGGCCATTATTGAGTGCCCAGTCTGCCTGCAGCAGAAACCAACATTGAGTTTTCTTTATGGCACCATTCTCTGGTAGCAGGTTGATTACATTGGACCACCTCCGTTATATTCATATTGGAATAGCCACTTACTCAGGACGTCAGTTTGCCTTTTTTATGTGTAATGCTTCTGCCAAAACTAACATCCATGGACTTAAAGAATGCCTTATCTGCCATTGATCAAGGAACTTACTTCAGAGCAAATGCATCCAATGCTGCAAAGGGCCTGTGGTCATAGATTTCAATGTTTTTGCTGTGCTCACCAACCATCTTGAAGTAGTTGGCTTGATAGAAGAGTGGAATAGTCTTTTAAGGACTCAGTTACATCACCAGCTATGTGGCAGTATGTTTCAGGACTAGGGAAAGGTTTTCCAGAAGGCTGTATATTCTTTGAATCAGCTTCCAATATACAATGCTCTTTCTCCCATTGCCAGGATTCATGGGTCCAGGAATCAAGAAGTGGAAATGGAAGTGGCATCACTCACCATTATCCCTAGTGACTCAAGGGCAGAATATCTGCTTCCAGTTTCTACAGCCTTGCTCTGCTGACCTAGAGGTCTTAGTTCCAAAGGGAGTATGCTTTCACCAAGAAAGGTCTTAGTTCCAAAGGAAGTATGCTTTCACCAAGAGACATCGTGGTAACTTTTTGACCTGGAAGTTAAGACACCTGCTCAGCCACTTTGGTTATCTTATGCCTCTGAATCAACAGGCAAAGGGAAATTAGCAAAGGGAAATTGGACTGCTAATCCATAATGCAATAAAGGAAGAATATGTCTGGAATGCAGAAGATTCCTTAGGGTATCTCAGTTCCGTCATGCTCTGTGTTAAAGGTTAATGGAAAACTACAGCCAAATCCAGGCAGGATTATGAATGGCCAAGACCTTTCAGGAAGGAAGATTTGGGTCTTCCCACTAAATAAAGAGCTATGACTAACTAGGGCTTGCTGAAGGCAAAAGAAATACAGAATAGGTAGTAATAGGAAAGGGTAGTTGTAGTTACCAGCTACAACTCTGTTACTAGTTACAGAAATAAGGACTGTCTGTAATTGTCATGACTATTTTCTCTTTATTTTGTATGATTTTTTGTGTATATATACATATATTTTCTTTCTTCTCTTAGTCTCTTATAATGTAACATAAGATATATTCATTTCACATCATATTACTTAAGTATGTCTAATTTCACATTATAGTATTTAAGTTATGAGATATCAAGGAGAAGAATTAACATCACTCAAGGACGTTACCTCTTTTTCTGGAAAAGGGGTTAGTGCTTTCTCAGTTGTACTAAAGATAGTTGTATCATATTAGAGGGAAGTATGACCTTGTTATCATTTTCATTTGCAGATTAAGTGTGGTATAAGGAGATGCCTATAGATGCCAAGTTTACAAGGGGTGGACTTGTGATGGATAGTTTTATGTGTCAACTTGGCAAGGTCGTGGGGTGCCCAGACATAGGTCATACATTCTTGGTTTATCTGCAAGGGTGTTTCTAGATGAGATTAACATTAGCATTGGTAGATTGAATGAGCATATTGTCTTCCCTAGGGTGGATGAGTCCTGTCCAATAAATTGAAAGCCTGAATAGAACAAAAATGCTGATCCTTCCAAGAATAAGAGAGAACTGACTGCCTCGAATCTGAAAGACTAGTTCTTTCCTGCCTTCAAACTCAAGTGAAACATTGGCTCTTTCTGAGTCTAGAGCTTACAGGCATTTAGAATGGAGTTATATCATCAACTCTCCTGGGTCTCCAGCTTGCTGACTTTAGATTTTGGATCTTGTCAGCCTCCATAATTGCATGATCCAATTTTTTATAATAAGTCTCTTTACACACATATAATACACACTTGCATGCGTGTGCGCGCATGTGCGCGCGCGCGCACACACACACACACACACACACATATCTTATTGGTCTGTTTCTCTGGAGAACCCCATCTAATAAGATATCTGTTTTCTTTTCTTTTTTTTTCTTTTTTGAGATGGAGTTTTACTTGTCACCCAGGCTGGAGTACAGTGGCATGATCTTGGCTCGCTGCAACCTCCACCTCCTGGGTTGAAGCATACAGTATCTGTTTTCAAAGTATTCTACAATAGCTTAAGAATAGTGCTTTTAGCATTACTTTACAATATTATTTTTAGTATAAATAATTTAGTCAAAATGTAATATTGCTACTTACTTTTAAAGTTAATCATTATTTTCTAACACAGTATCCTTAGTGCCTAGCACAATCCTTGTAAATATAGGGTCTGAATAATTATTTGCTAAATTGATTTAACCTGAAATAGAGTTTGCAAAGTTACTATAATAGATTGGTTTGGCACATAACTTTTAAGGACATTATTGTTATTGAATATGGTCTGTGGCTTTTAAATGGTTTACTGTATTCTAAATATTTTCCTGTAGCTTTATAAATCTGGTTTTATTTTATACTCCTTCTGATTTGTTGAGTAGTTATTTAAAATTTTTATTTTTCTGTCATATACAAAATTATTCCTTCCCTTGCTTTTTACCTTCCACAGTTTATAGCCATTTGCCCATTAATTTTTTTTGCTGTCTTAATATTTAAATTTTCACTGATCACCTACCTAATTTGTCACTGGTAATGTCTTAAAACATAACTAGTTATTCAGATATCTATCTGCCTTGGTAACTTCTGGGTTGGAAATCTTGCACTGGCTGTAAATCACATGAACCACTTTCATCAAAATCACCCAAAGTACTTATGGAAAATGCCATTTCCTGGGGCCCCACATTAGAACTATTGATTGAGAATTTTTAAGGAGATATGTACCAAGAATTTGCATGTTTAACAGGCTCTCTAAGGGATTACTAATGTTTGAGAACCATTATCTTAATTGGTGTTCTCAATCTTTCTTTTTCCTCTACCAGTACCTAACCCAAACACAATGCAAATCTAAAAACTAAAAACTTTTGGAATTTCACATACCTAAAATAATCTCCTGATTCCACTGCCAAAACCTACTTACAAGGAGGGAGGCTACTTTTATAGTGAAGCTTTTTAAAAATTGAGGAAAAATTATGATTTTTTTGCATGTGAGTTACCTCCCTAATAAATGATTACCTCAATTCATAGCTTTGTTTCTGGTAAACAGCTTTTCAGTATCTTCAGATATATTTCTTAGGTTTATTTTTGGTTTTGTTCTCTCTCCTATAATGTGGCACACATGTCTGTGTACCACCATAATAAACATGTCTTCTTCATTTAATATAAAATCTCAGAACATTTAAAAATGGATTGATAGTGTTAGCCTCCAAATTATTAGTTTTATTCCTCATCTTTGCCAAGCTACTTGAAAAATTAAATTAAAATTTTATGTTCATATAGTTAAAATAGAATTTTCTAGTTAATATTTGAAGTACTAATATTCATCATCTGTTATATATTCTAGGCATTTACATTGTTTGCTACACATTTCCTGGAACTATGCTATATTGATACCCTGTATCCTAATGTAGAAAACATGCATTTTGAAGTTCAACATGTACAGAATACCTCAAGAAATAAAGAAGCAATTTTGTATACCTACAAACTTTCTAAGGGACTCACAGAAGAGAAAAATTATGGTACTGCATATAGAAATTATACCTATACATTCAAGTACTATATATTTTCCTAAGACAAACTTTCATCTCTTCTTTACTTGGCTGTTAATCTAAGCAGATTTTTCCATTCTTTTGAGTGCTTATATTCTCTTAGATTGTATTTTCTGTGACAAACTCATTATACACACACACACACACACACACACACACACACACACACACACACATATAAATCTCTTAAAATTTGTATGAACCAGTAACTCTGTAAAAATACAGTGACAACTGAAAACCCTAGAAGTATTAGTTTCTATCCTTAGAAAATGTAATTTAGCTTATATTTGCACATTATATAATTATTTGAAAATTATATACTTTCTACACACTCTTTCAGTAGTAGAGTCCTTTCTTTGTTTTCCTCAGGTTTGGAGTACTTGATAATTAAATCTAAAATCTTAAAAGGGAATCTATTACCAAACCATATAAACCATATATATTTTTGAGAGAGTCTCATTCTGTTGCTCAGGCTGGAATGCAGTGGCATGATCTCGGCTCACTGTAACCTCCACCTCCTGAGCTCAAGTGAGTCTCCTGCCTCCATCTCCCGAGTAGCTGGGACTACAGGCTTGTGCCACCATGCCCAGCTAGATAGTTTTAAACTTGATTAGATACTTTCTGTCTAAATCATTAAATCTCACACATTCGGAGACTTTTCAATTAATCTGTACATGTAAGTTTCAAAAATTATTTTAGAGCCGGGCGCGGTGGCTCAAGCCTGTAATCCCAGCACTTTGGGAGGCCGAGGCGGGTGGATCACGAGGTCAAGAGATCGAGACCATCCTGGTCAACACGGTGAAACCCCGTCTCTACTAAAAATACAAAAAATTAGCTGGGCATGGTGGCACGTGCCTGTAATCCTAGCTACTCAGGAAGTTGAGGCAGGAGAATTGCCTGAACCCAGGAGGCGGAGGTTGCGGTGAGCCGAGATCGTGCCATTGCACTCCAGCCTGGGTAACAAGAGCGAAACTCTGTCTAAAAAAAAAAAAAAAAAAAAATTATTTTAGCTATGGATATGACCCTTTGAGGGGAAAAAAAAATATTTGTTTTGCTATTTAAAATGGAAAATCAGATGGACAACTTATTTATATCAGATGTTTAAACTTTATAAGCTTCAATTCTATGATCTATGACATGAGAATAATTTGCCATATTGTAGAATTACTAGAATTCAATGAATTATCAAATGTGAGCTGTGTTGCCCAGTGCCTAGCAATTACCAACATCTCAATAAATTTTGATATTGCTTCTATTACTTCTAAAGCAATAAATATAGTAAACTATTGGCATATAGTAAAAAGCCTATATGGCATTTATACAATAAAATTAAGCTCTAAAAACACGAGAATATAATTGATACTTTGAATTTGCATATAGAGTACTCACCTACTGTTATATCTTCTGAGAAATTTCTGTCTCATTGATTTGGGTGGGTGAATGTTTAGCTGTAGTGTTACCGCTGTGACTAGATATTTATCTTCCTCTGCAAAACTCATATGCCTTTTGACCTTTTGTTAATCAACTATATTTGCAATTGGAATTTCAATGTTATTATTTTCGAACTATCTTTTTTATTCCGGATATCTTAGAGATATATTAAGAGTTAACTGATATTCTAATTTGCCTTATATGTCTTGGACAAGTAATTAAATCTATTAATTGGTAAGTTGTCATCCAGAATTTTAGAAAGCTTAATTCCAAGAATTATGGGGCAGTTCAGAAATGCCTCTAGAAGGGAAGTTTAAATCTGTGAATAAAAGGTTAATACTAGTTAAAACAAGCATAAAGATACCAGCAGTAACAATATTGAAGCCAATTTAAAACAAATAATTTTAGGATTAAAAGCTGCAGAGGTGTCATCACTTCCACCATCAATTGTCTTGGATGCCAAGGAAATCACAACTCAAATCACAAGACAAATTTTGGTAAGAAACTTTGTTCTCATTTGTTCTTTGAATTAAAAAAAATACTTTTAGTATAGATTTGTATTATGGCCTTTGATCTAAATATATAATAAATAATACAATAATTAAAATATTTAAAATAAAAACCTAATTTCTAAACAAAGAAAATCCTCTTTACTTCTTAAAACTCTTTTGGTTTGGCCTATTATAATCCTTGTAGCAAATCAGCTAACAGGCTAGGAGATAAAAGTTAAACAGTTCAGTTTCTAAAATAATTATTGCTATACTAACTTTATGATAAAATAAATCTATAGTAAGTGGGCATTAAAAATAAAAATCACTATGCACAATATTTGTATAATTATATATTTTTTGTAGTTTTCAAAGCTTTTCTACTCATCGCATGTAAACCTCATAACTCTTTATGAAGTAGTTAGGTCTTAAAGGATTATTTCTACTCTTAATTTTACAGATTCACAGAGGTTAAGTGATTTGTTTGGAAGCAGTTGGTTCAACACTAAACTCACATCTGTTGACTAAAAATTTGGAAAATTTTTAAATGTCAGTTTGTTTTATGTAAGTGTTTTTTGGTTTTGGGTTTTTGTTGTTGTTGACTTTTTTTTTTTTTTTTTTTTTTTTTGAGACGGAGTCTTGCTCTTTTCACCCAGGCTGAAGTGGAATGGCACGATCTCAGTTCATTACAACCTCCACCTCCTGGGTTCAAGAGATTCTTTTACCTCAGTCTCCCGAGTAGCTGGGATTACAGGAGCCCACCACCATGCTCAGCTAATTTTTTTTTTTTTTTTTTTCATAGAGATAGGGGTTTTGCCATGTTGGCCAGGCTGGTCTCAAACTCCTAACCTCAGATGACCCACTGGCCCTGGCCTCCCAGAGTGCTGGGATTATAGGTGTGAGCCACCATGCCCAGCTGCTTTATAGAGTTTTCAAAATCCAATATGTTCAGTAAACTGGTCTAGGTGCAGTGTGATATTTTCTTCAATTACAATTTTCTGTGTCCGTCATTCTTTCTTAACCTGTCTTCCGTTTTTATTAATTCATCTGCCCTTTGAATTCCTCTAGTCTCTGTGACCTCACTTGCCTAATTATCTATTTGGATCTCTTCATCAGAAATTTTAACTGTGTTGTACTCTGAAGAAGCTCTTACTACCTAACTCTTTAGAGTTCATCTTACCACATTTCAATTATGGACCACCTCTCCTCTAGCCTTCTAGTAGGCTTTGGTTCTCCTAATAAAGTTTGAAAAATATTCAAAACAAGCTAATTTTAACCACTGCAAATTCACAGATTCTGGATAATTGTGATTTTTTCTTTCTTTTTTTTATTGGTACTTAATAGTTGTACATATTTTGGGGGTACATGTGATATTTTGATACTTGCATGCAATGTGTAATGATTAAATCAGGGTAGTTGGGTTAGCCATCACCCCAAACATTTATCTTTTGTTTGTTTTTGAGACAGAGTTTAGCTCTTGTTGATCAGCCTCAAGTGCAATGGCACAATCTCAGCTCGCTGCAACTTCTGCCCACTGAGTTCAAGTGATTCTATTGCCTCAGCCTCCCGAGTAGTTGGGATTACAGGCATGCACCATCACACCTGGCAAATTTTGTAATTTTAGTAGAAACGGGGTTTCTCCGTGTTGATCAGGCTTGTCTTGAACTCCCAACCTCAGGGATCTGCCCACCTCGGCCTCCCAAAGTGCTGGAATTACAGGCGTAAGCCATCGCGCCTGGCCCAAACATTTATCTTTACTTCATGTTGGAAATGTTCCAATTCTTATCTTCTAGCTATTTTGAACTATGCAACACATATTAACTATAGTCACCCTACTGAACTATCATACACTAGACTTTATTTCTTCAATCTAACTGTATTTTTGTACCAATTAACCAACTTCTATTCATCTCCTTCCTCCCCCAAACCCTTCCTATCCTCTAGTAACCATCAATCAGCTCTTCACGTCTATGAGATCAACTGTTTTTGCTCAGACATATGAGTGGGAGAATATGTGGTATTTGTCTTTCTGTGCCTGGTTTATTTCATTTAGCATCATGATTCTTTATCCATGTTGCTACAAATGCCAGGATTTCATTTCTTTTTGGCTGAATAATATTCCATTGTGTATATGTATCACATTTTCTTTATCCATTCATCTGCTGATGGACACTTAGGTTGATCCATATCTTGGCTATTGTGAATAGCTCTGCAGTAAACATAGGAGTATAAATATCTCTTAGATATATGTATTTTCTTTCTTTGGATAGATGCCCTGCAGTAGGACTGGTGGATCATATGATAGTGGCATTTTTAGTTTTTTGAGGAACCTCCATACTATTTTTCATAGCAGCAACACTAATTTACATTTCTGTCAGCAGTGTATGCACATTCCCCTTTCTCTGTCCTCACCAGCATTTAATTGTTTGTTTTTTAGATAAAAGCCATTTTAACTAGGGGAAAGAAATCTTGATGTGGTTTTGGTATGTATTTCCTTAATGATTAGTGATGTTGAACACTTTTTCATATACTTGTTAGCTATATGTTTGTTTTTTAACCTCTTCTATTTCACTTACGTTGTTCTCTCTGCTAAGAATTTCATTCCCCTTCATCTACCTCATCCATATAATTTTTATTTGTCATTTTCTCTAGGTCAGATGTGAACTTCCACAAGAAACTTCCCTGAATTTCTTTTTCCAGTGGAGCAATGAACTCATTTCTTGTTCTTAAGGGGCCCTTCTCACAACTACGATGTAATTGCAATAATTTAGCCAAATTGCTTATTTTTATTTTACTTTATTTTAGATTGTGGGGGTACATGTGCTTGTTTGTTGCATAGATATATTGCATACTGTTGAGAGTAGGGTTCCTAGTGTACCCAATGGCAAAATAGTGAACACTGTACCCAACAGTTAATTTTCAACCCTTGCCCCCTCCCACCTTTCCCGCTTTTGTCCCCAGTGACAGTTATTTCCATCGTTATGTCCATGAGTACCCATTGTTTACCTCTCACTTAATGCAGTATTTGGTTTTCTGTGTCTGAGTTAGTTCATTTAGGATAATGGCCTCCAACTCCATTTATGTTACTGTGAAGGATGTGATTTTATTCTTCTTTATGGATAAATAGTATTCCATAGTTTTCTTTATGTAGTCACCTATTGATGGGCATTTATTGATGGTTCCATGACTTTGCTATTGTGGATAGTGCTGTGATTAACATATAGGTACAGGTGTTTTATATATATATATAAAACTATATATAACTATATAAAGCTATATATATATATAACTAATATATATAAAAACTATATATATGTATAATTATATATGTGTATATATGTGTAGTTCTTTTAGTTTTTTGAGAAATATCCATAAGGTTGAACTAATTTACATTCCTGCCACCTGTTGGCTATTTGTATGTCTTCTTTTGGGAAATGTCGATTCAGATATTTTTCCAACTTTTCAATTGGGTTATTTGGTGGGATTTTTTTCATCAGCTACTGGCTTTTCTTTACTTTTTCTTTTCTTTTTAAAAATTTATTTATTTATTTATTTTATTTTTTGAGACAAGATCTTGCTTTGTTTCCCGGACTGGGGTCCAGTGGCAGAATCCCAGCTCACTGCTTACTTGACCTCCTGGCTCAAGCAATCCTTTTACCTCAACCTTCCAAACAGCTGAGACCACAGGCACACACCACCACATCTGGCTGATTTTTAATTTTTTGGCAGAGATCAGGGTCTCCCTATGTTATGAGCTTTTCTCTGATGGGAGACTTTTTTTTATTGCTTCAATCTTGTTCCTAATTTCTTCATGGTTCAATCTTGGTAAGTTGTATGTCTCCAGGAATTTATTTATTTCTCTTAGATTTTCCAATTTGTTGGCGTATAGTTGTTTGCAATAGACTTTAATGATCTTTTGTATTTCTGTGGTATCAATTGTTATGTCTCCTTTTTCATTTCTGATTTTTTTGGGGTCTTCTGTCTCTCTTTTTAGTTGGTCTAGCTAAAGATTTATCTTTTGTATTTATTTTAGTTTCAGCTTCATTTGTTTCTGCTTTGATCTCTATTATTTCTTTTCTTCTACCAATTTTAGGTTTGGCTTGCTTTCACTTTCCTAGCTTTGAGAAGTACCTCATTAGGTTTTCTGTTTTGTTGAAATCTTTCTACTTTTTTGTTGTAGGTGTTTATTGCTATAAACTTCTCTCTTAGCAGTACTTTTGATGTATGTCATTGATTTTAGTATGTTGTGTATGTTTTTCAAGAAATTTAAATTTTTTCTTTTTAATATCTTTATTGACCCATTGATTATTCAGGGGCATGTTGTTTATTTTCCATGGGTTTGTATAGTTTCCAAAAGTTTGTCCCGTCATTGATTTCCAGTTTTATTCCATTGTGGAATAAAATATACTTCATGTGATTTCTACTTTTTTGAATTTACTGACACTTGCTTTGTGGCCTAATGTATTGTTTATCCTGGAGAGTGTTTCATATGCTTATGAGAAGAATTTGTATTCTGCAGCAGTTGGATGAAATGTTCTGTGAATGTCAGTGAGGTCCAAGCAGTCTAGAGTGTAGTTTAACTTTGATGTATTTTTTTTTTTTTTTGAGACAGAGTTTCACTCTTGTTACCCAGGCTGGAGTGCAATGGCACGATCTCGGCTCACCGCAACCTCCGCCTCCTAGGTTCAGGCAATTCTCCTGCCTCAGCCTCCTGAATAGCTGGGATTACAGGCACGCGCCACCATGCCCAGCTAATTTTTTTTGTATTTTTAGTAGAGACGGGGTTTCACCATGTTGACCAGGATGGTCTCGATCTCTTGACCTCGTGATCCACCCGCCTCGGCCTCCCACAGTGCTGGGATTACAGGCTTGAGCCACCGCGCCTGGCCACTTTGATGTTTAATTGTTGATTTCCTGTTTGGATGATCTGGCCATTACTGAGAGTGGAATGTTGAAAACCCATACTAGTATTGTACTGCAGTCTCCATCTGTCTTTATATCTATGAATTCCTGCTTTATATATTTGGATGGTCCAGTGTTGGGTGAATATATATTTATAATTGTTATGTTCTCTTGCTGAATTGACCCCTTTATCATTATATAATGACATTCTTTGTCTCTTTTTGCAGTCTTTGACTTGAAGTCTGTTTTATCTTATATAAACATAACTACTCCTGCTCTTTTTTTGCTTTTCATTTATCTGGAATATCTTTTTCCATTTTTTAACTTTTAGTCTGTGCATGAGTTTATAGATAAAGTGAGTTTCTAGTAAGCAGCATATAGTTAGGTCTTGTTTTATTTATTTATTTATTTATTTATTGGGGACAGAGTGTTGCTCTGTCACCCAGGCTGGAGTTCAGTGGCTTGATCTCAGCTCACTACAACCTCCACTTCCCAGGTTCAAGCAATTCTCCTGCCTCAGCCTCCCAAGTAGCTGGGATTACAGGCACCCACCTGTATATCTGGCTAATTTTTTGTATTTCCAGTAGAGACAGGGTTTCACCATGTTGGCCAAGCTGGTCTCGAACTCCTGTAGGTCTTGTTTTTTTTTAATTCTTTCAGGCACTCTATGTCTTTTAGTTGGAGAATTTAGGACATTTACATTCAATGCTACTACTGATAAAAACCTACTACTACCATTTTGTTACTTGTTTTCTGGTTGTTTTGTAAGTGCTCTCTTCTTTTCTTCCTTTTTGACTATCTTCCTTTGTGATTTAGTAGTTTTTTTTTCTGGTAGTATGTTTTAATTCATTGCTTTATATTTTTAATATATCTATTATAGGTTTTTAACTTATGATTATCATGAGGCTTATAAAATATTTTATAGCTGTAACACATTATTTTTTAAAGATAACTACTTAGTTTTGACCACAGAGAGAAGAAAAGTGTAACAAAGGAAAAACTAAAATATTCTGTACTTGAACTTCATTCCCCTGATATTTTGAGTTTTTATTGTCTCAATTTACACCTTCTTATATTGTCTCTTTCTTAAAGATTTCTATAGTTATTATTTTTTATAAATGTGTCTTATAGTCTTCATATTAGAGATATGAGTGGATTACGTGACATTTATACTATTAGAGTATTCTGAATTTATGTACTTAAATTTACGAATGAGTTTTGTACTTTCAAGTTTGTTTTTTCTATGTTAGCATTCTTTTCTTTCAAATTTAAGAGCTCCCTTTAGCCTTGTTTGTTTGTTTTGAGACAGTCTCGCTCTGTCACCCAGGCTGGAGTGCAGTGGTGCAATCTTGGCTCACTGTAACCTCTGCTTCCCAGGTTCAAGCAATTCTCCTATCTCAGCCTCCCGAGTAGCTGGGATTACAGGCATGCACCACCACATCCAGCTAATTTTTTTTTTTTTTTGTATTTTTAGTAGAGATGGGGTTTCACCATATTGGCCAGGCTGGTCTTGAACTCCTGACCTTGTCATCTGCCTGCCTCTGCCTCCCAAAGTGCTGGGATTACAGGGATAAGCCACCGAGCCCAGCCCTAGCATTTCTTATAACATAGGTCTAGTAATGATGCATATCCTCAGCTTTTCTTTGTCTGGGAAAGACTTTTTCTTTCCATACCTGAAGGAAAGTTTTGCTAGGTATAGTATTCTCAGTTTGCAATTTTTTTTTTCCTTCAGCATTTTCAATCTGTTGTTCTGCTCTTTCCTGATCTATGTGGTTTTTGTTGAGAGATCTGTTGCCAGATGAATTGGAGCTGCTTTCTATGTTATTTGCTGCTTTTCTCTTGCTGCTTTTAGGATTCTCTTTGTCCTTGACCTTTGAGAGTTTGATTATTATATTTTGGGGTTGTCTTATTTGGGTTTAATATATTTGATGTGCTGTGACCTCTTATACCTGGGTATTTATATATTTCTCTAGGTTTGGTAGGTCTTCCATTATTATTTCTTTAAATAGGCATTGTACTCTTTGCTGTTTTCTCAATTCTCTCTTGAATACCTGTGAATCTTAGATTTGCTCTTTCAAGGTGTTTTTTAAAATATATATCTTTCAGTCTCTCTTTATTCCTTTCATTCTTTCCTCTCCCCCTTCCCCTCCCCCAATGCCTTTATCTTGGCTTACTGCAACCTCTGCTTCCTGGATTCAGGTATTTCTCTTGCCTCAGCTACCCAAGTTGCTGGGATTACATGCATTGTGCCACCATGCCTGGCTGATTTCTGTACTTTTTTTTTAGTGAGAAGGGGTTTTGGCATGTTGTCCAGGCTGGTCTCCAACTCTCAGCCTCAAGTGATCTGCCTGCTTCAGTCTCCCAAAGTGCTAGTATTACAGGCATGAGCCACTGTGCCTAGCCAATCTCACTGATTCTTTCTTCTGCTCAATTTCTTTCTCTTATTTTTTGAGAACCTCTGTACTTTTTTTATAGTTCAGCAAATGTACATCTCAGTTCCAGGATTTCAACTCTGTTTGTCATTTGATTTTTTAAAACTTTAATCTGCTATGTTGTTGTTGTTGTTTGTTTGTTTCTTTTTTTTAGACAGAGTCTTGCTCTGTCACCCAGGCTGGAGTGCAGTGGTGTGATCTTGGCTCACCACAACCTCTGCCTCCTGGGTTCAAGAAATTCTTCTGCCTCAGCCTCCTGTGTAGCTTAGCTGGGATTATACGTGCGCACCACCATGTCTGGGTAATTTTTGTACTTTTAATAGAGATGGGGTTTCACCATGCTGGCCAGACTGGTCTTCCTGACCTCAAGTGATCTGCCCACTTTGGCTTTCCAAAGTATTGGAATTACAGGCATGAGTCAACGCAGCCAACTTTAATCTCTTTATTATTTTTCTCTGATAAATTTATCAATTGCTTTTTCTATGCTGTTTTTGAGTTCAGTGAATTTTCTTACAACTGCTATTTTGAATTCTTGATCTGAGAGCTCACGTATCACCGTCTCACCATGGTATCGATCACCAGTTCCTTGCTTTGTTCATTTGGGGAGGTCATAGTTTCCTGTTTGCTGTTGTTCCTTGTGGACGCATATGTATGTCTTTGCAATGACGGATTAGTTTTTCTTTATTGTCTTGCTTGTTGGACTTTCTAGGTTGTATGTTTGCTTAGAGGTTCTTTGCAGTTGCCTGTGATTCTCCTTAATCCTAGATTGCTGTCTCCTTTTCAGCACTAGATGGCACCTTAAGCCCAGATTTTCCTCGGCTCTGACAAATATTTGCAGTACTGCCCATCTCAGATGGTGGGGTTCTTAGAGGAGATACCTCAGCTATGTGGAAAGGCTGGCTAGGGTTTCATACCCAGATAACCTGTGGCATCTGCTTTCTGTAGTATGGTGCTGCTGAACAGCCACTCTGATTTGGTGTCTCCTTTGGCTGAAATGAGGAGTAGTTTTACAGGCTGGAGTTTCTAATTCCACTCCCCTCTTTGTCTTTAGCTGCCCTCAGGGGGGCTTCTCCCTCCAGGCACTAGTGGTGCTTCCTGTGGGTTGAGGCAGGAATTATTTTTCTGAAAGGGAACCCAAGATAGTGGGGAAACTAACTATCCATCTCAATCTCACTTTTTCCAGAGTAGAACAAATGAGACTGGGAGGAATTTTCTGTGCATGATGCCTGGCAGAATGGGGCAGGGACATTGAAGATAGAAAACTTTGTTTTATTGTCTGCTCAGAGTTTTTCATTTCTCTGTGTCCCTGGTGTCATTTCAGCCTCAGATTTGGCTTCTGAGATGTTGCTGGTGTTAATCTGTGCTCCAGATATTTGCTTTTGGTTCTCTGTGGGAAGAGCAAAGGCAGATTCCTTCTACTTTGCCATTTTGTTGATACTCAGAATTGTATTTTTTTTCTTTTTTTATTGGTATACTTTAAGTTTTGGGATACATGTGCAGAATGTGCAGGTTTGTTACATAGGTATACATGTACCACGGTGGTTTGTTGCACCCATCAACCCATCATCTAGGTTTTAAGCCCCACATGCATTAGATATTTGTCCTAATGCTATCCCTCCCTTTGTCCCCCACCCCTGCAACAGGCCACTCTGTTTGATGAGAAGAATTTTTTTTTTCTTTTTTTTTTTTATTATTTAGCTTCTTTTTTTTTTTTTTTTTTTTGGGACGGAGTTTCGCTCTTGATACCCAGGCTGGAGTGCAGTGGTGCAATCTCGGCTCACCGCAACCTCCGCCTCCTGGGTTCAGGCAATTCTCCTGCCTCAGCCTCCTGAGTCGCTGGGATTACAGGCACGCGTCACCATGCCCAGCTAATTTTTTGTATTTTTAGTAGAGACGGGGTTTCACCATGTTGACCAGGATGGTCTCGATCTCTTGACCTCATGATCCTCCTGCCTCTGCCTCCCAAAGTACTGGGATTACAGGCTTGAGCCACCGCGCCTGGCCTATTTAGCTTCTTTCACAATAACTCTTTTAAAACATTTTCACTCTTCCAGAGCTCTTGATTACCTAACTGTCTACAGATGATCAGCCTCCTACTTTTAACAAATTTGAGGTCATCTTGATGAGTTCTTGAACCTTCCCTCCTTCAAAATCTTGTTTTGAATATTTCTGTTTTTCTACCATCTCTCCTCCCTCTTGTCTTAAAGGAAGAGATTGTCTTTCAGACATTTTAAGGTTAACTTTTCTGCCATTATTTTAAATCTCCACTGAGGTATTACTTCTCAGTTTCCTTTATTCTCTTGCATCTTTAATATTTTCTTCACAGGCTTTTCCTTGTTCTGTGAGTATACTTAGATTTCTCCCCTAAAATTCTTCCTGTTGACTCCACTTTTCAAACTATTATTTCCTTTTCTTTTTACTACAAACTTATCAAAAGTAACCTATGATTGCTTTTTTCATTTCTCATGTTTAAACTGAGTCTTATTATAATTACTCTACTGAAACTTTTCTCTTAAATACTAATTATAAAATCCTTTGTCTTTCTTTTCACTTCTGATCTTCCATGATCTCTCTGTGGCACTTGATACTACCCTTGTTTTCTCTTAATTCTGCCCTCTCTTGGCTATGTGGAATTATTCTCTCCTGGAAGTTTTCATTCTCCTACCTCTTTGATTACTTCTTCTTTCCCTTCTTCACCAGTTCCTTTCCTTTTTCCTTTTTCCCCTTTCCTTTTTCTTCTTTCCTTTTTCCTTTCCTTTTTTTCTTTTCTTTCTTTCCTTTTTTTCTTTCCTTTTTCTTCCTTTCCTTTTTTTTCCTTTCCCCTTTCCTTTCCTTTCCTTTCCTTTCCTTTTGTCTTGGTGTGTTGCCCAGCCTGGTTTTGAACAAACTCCTGGGCTCAAGCATTCCACCCACCCAAAGTGCTGGGATTATAGGCATGAACCATTGCACCAAGCCATCATCAGTACTTTTTCTTATTCCACTTACTGAATATAAAAGTTTCTAAGATTTTTGCCCTTGTTTCTTTTCTTTATAAAATCTGCGCTTGGTGATCTCATCTTTTCTTGCAGTTTCCATCATTTCTATTCAACTCTGAATCTATATATATTTCTCCATATTTCCCCTTCATATGTTAATCTATGTTTAAAGGCCAAAGTTAAATATATAATCTTCTAAAAAATCATCTTGTCTCTTCACCTGTAAGTCTCCCAGAGACCCACTAAAGTCCTATATAGATCCTTCCTCTTCTTTTTTTTTTTTTTTTTTTTTTTTTTTGAGACGGAGTTTCGCTCTTGTTACCCAGGCTGGAGTGCAATGGCGCCATCTCGGCTCACCGCAACCTCTGCCTCCTGGGTTCAAGCAATTCTCCTGCCTCAGCCTCCTGAGTAGCTGGGATTACAGGCACGCACCACCATGCCCAGCTAATTTTTTGTATTTTTAGTAGAGACGGGGTTTCACCATGTTGACCAGGATGGTCTCGATCTCTTGACCTCGTGATCCACACGCCTCGGCCTCCCAAAGTGCTGGGATTACAAGCGTGAGCCACCGCGCCCGGCCAGATCCTTCCTCTTAATCACCTGTCATTAGGACTATGCAGTAAGTTCTCTCTCTTTTTCAATCTATCCTACACACTTCTACCAGATTGTCTTCTAGTGCATAGTTTTTATTATGTAGTTTGCCTACTCAGAGACTTTTAGTGATTTTTTATGAAGTAAAAATTGAACTCCTTTGTCTAGTGTAAAAAGTCCTTTGTAATTCTCAAAATATATTTTAGAATTGCCTACATTAGAATTGCTTGAGATACTAGGTACCAAACTAGATTGTCAAGGATCTCCTGTGGCTCAGGGATTTGCTTTCTTAATCAGTCTTTATGTGATTGTAAAACTTGTTGGCATCTGCTTTATGATTTTCCTTTGTTTTCTACACGAACTATCACTCAATTTCACATAATCTACATTTCTGTAATTTTAATCTTGAAAATTGAATTGATTGTCGTTACTACATTTAATTACTTTCCATTTTATCATATCGACCTGATTGTGTATCATGCTTTCTAATGTACCTGCTCTAGCTGTTTCCTTTGTGGAATACCCTCTCTTTTAGGCTCTTTATCTATCAGGATTCATTCCAAAACTCTTTCCTATTTAAGCTTTTTTTGGGCTGAACTGGAAGTGAATTACCCTTCCTCTGAGAATTTTGTGGCTGTTTTATGGGATTTTTCATAATTACCATAATCAGTTGCCTATAAACAAGCCTTTTTTTTTTTTAACCATTTAGACTGTAAGCTCCTTGAGTTCTGTAATCATGTGAGGTATACATTCATTTTTGTAGTCCCCATAGATACATAAACACAAGCTTTGAGGCCTGGAACATAGATGACAATAGGTATTCAATAACTTTTTAATTTTAATAATAGACTAATTGGCAATTGATCAGTGTACCAAATAGATAGATGGGTGAATATCTGATAATCTTATTCTACCTCATAAAATCTTACTCATTTTTCCTATACTTAAAAGCAAAAAATGAATCTGGAGTTGCTTGCTATTATGAGTTGAAGGGATTATATTTCTGGGAAACTTGCTAAGAGTTTACATAAAAAGTAAAGATTAAAAATGCTGATTCCTCTATCTAGTTCAGGCAAAGAGGAGAAATAAGAATTTTCTAGGTATATTTGCAGTCCTGAAGTTCTATTCAAGAACGAAATATCTAAAGGCCTTCTACATTCCCATTTTAAATATTATTTCTTGGGTATCCTGAAGTTTAGTTTATTAAGAATTAAGGCATAATTTTAAATAGCTATTTATATTATGTATATTTAAAATGTAATTTACCCCTGAGGCAGTATTTTCTGTTAGGTTCCAGCAGTTTCTATATATGTACTCTCCATAGGAGCAACCAATTTTCTGATGATCCATTCTGTGTATCAGTTTATCTTTGGGGAATTAAAGTAGGAGATAGCAGAATAGTACTCTTGAGCATCATTTAAAAGTATGATTACCATATAGCAATGAACAATGCTGTTTTTCCATACCTTTTTAATGAGAAAGTGTTTGTAGAGTCTATCTCTGGTGGATTTTCTGTTACTTTTTGGTATTATGTTAAGAAATCTGACCTATTTAGCAGAACTTTTATTATTGAAAAGTGATTTTCAAAAATATAAGATCTGATCAAGTAGCAAATACTCAGAAGAAATTATATTCTTCCAAATACAGTATTTCTTTTTTTTCTTCTTATATATTCTTTCCTTGTTGGATGAAACTGATTTTCAAAGGTATTAGTTAACCCTTGAGTTCTATATGTCTATGGAAGGAGATAGAATATTGCCAACATGTCGTTTAAATAAAAACTATAGTATTCATATATATATACATATATATATATATATATGTATATTTTTCAATGACAGCAAAACCAAAGGAGTACCCCTGAGATGGAAAGACAGAGAGCTGTGTATCATCTAGCCACTAGGCTTGTTCAAACTGCTCGAAACTCTCAATTGGATCCAGACAGTTTACGAACATATTTAAGTAATCTCAAGAAGAAGTACAAAGAAGATTTTCCCAGGACTGAACAAGTTCCAGGAAAGACTGAAGAATAGTAACAATTTACATCTTGTACTAATGTAATAATATATCTTAATTCAAGGAACCTAGAATTTATTTTTCTTCTCAGAGATAAGAAAATAATATTTGCTAAATTTCATATTTTAATTGAAAATTACATTAATATCACAATTGTCATCTATATTCTATGTATGAAAAATATTTATTATAACTTAAATGAGAACTACTTGGAATGGTTTTTATGTTAGGAAAAAGTATAATATACCACTTTTTTGTTGTAAAAATTCATGATTAAGACCTAAGTTTATTTATTTATACTTACAAGTTATAGTTTAAAATATTATTGTAAATACCTTAGGTTAATAAATAACTTTCCCTTTAGGTCTGGAAACTTTTATGAGCTTTTCTTTTACATTCTATTCTGAAGTAATAATGCCCTATGACTCAACAGTTTATTAATTAGTACCCCACATTCCAACACTGGAAGGTTCTGAAGTTCATCAGAGTAATTTTGGAATCACTCTGCTAAGTGAGTAATCTCAGCCTAAAGGCCTAACGTAGATAAGTTATTCTTTTCTTGGGCAACTAAGTGTCTGAAATTCAAGGTATACATTTGAACCATTTTCAGTAAGTTAGAGTATTCACGGTAGTTTGACCCCCCAACATTATTCACAAACCACTTAGGGCCATATTTTATTCTATAATATTTAATATTAATATTTGTTGATTTTATTAAACTTTCAGCATTCTAAGTAAATATTAGTAGCCAAGTATATTGAAAAAGTTATAATTTAAATGATACATGTATTATTTTGGAAAAGTAAATGTAAATTTTTTGTTTGTTTTACATTCAATTCAACATATATTAAATGTCTTGTTAGATTACTTATATTCGCTATTGTCATGTTTTAGAAAAATTATCACAATATTTATACTTGACTATTAGCTATGTTTTAATTCACAGTCTCTGAAATAAATACTATTTTGTGTGGTCATTTCTAAAGGCAGTTAGGTAATTTAGGCTTGTGACAAATTTCAAGAAGACACTGAGGAAGAAAAGGGCATGGCAGATTGTTTGGGCTGGCAGGAAGGAAAAGGTAGGAAGCAATAAAAGGTAGAAGAGGAGTAGTCAGTGGGGAAAAAAAACAGACAAGCAGAGACAGGTGCAATGTATCAAATATGCTGAATATCATTTCCTCAAATACATTAACTTCTTTTTAGATTTAACCTCAATGTTAGATGCCACCCAACTTTTAAGAAATTTTTTATCAATTAAAGCTTTTGATGCAAAAACCACAGCCAAATGATTAATGTCTTTTATTTTAGAATTGAGATACTGAAATAAAAATAGGCTTATATCTTCTTAAAATTAAATTACTTTTTCTTAAACCATTTTGTGTGTAGCAGAAACATACAAAAAAGCAAATCAAATAAAGATATAATTATTATGTCATGGGACTATGGAAGGAAGGTGAATACTAGGGAGACAATTCATTTCTTAATTTTAAGATCTATTTGCGGCCGGGCGTGGTGGCTCACGCTTGTAATCCCAGCACTGTGGGAGGCCGAGGCGGGTGGATCACGAGGTCAAGAGATCGAGACCATCCTGGTCAACATGGTGAAACCCCGTCTCTACTAAAAATACAAAAAATTAGCTGGGCATGGTGGCGTGTGCCTGTAATCCCAGCTACTCAGGAGGCTGAGGCAGGAGAATTGCTTGAACCCAGGAGGCGGAGGTTGCGGTGAGCCGAGATGGCGCCATTGCACTCCAGCCTGGGTAACAAGAGTGAAACTCTGTCTCAAAAAAAAAAAAAAAAAAAAAAAAAGATCTGTTTGCTTTACTCTTTTGTTACTCTTTGCCTTTGCCTTTTTCTAATATTATAGATCATTATCTCATAATCCAGTCTTTCAAGGTAAATGCCCGTAATGTGTTAGCAAACTCCTTTAATTCCACCCCTAAGCCATTATTTTAGTGTGTTCCACCTTTCCCCTCACAGGATAAAATCCTACATAAGATAGTCTTTTTCAAGCTTAGGGGTAAAATATGCGGGGGGTGGAGAAGAAACACAGTTTATTCTCATGCCTAGGAAGTAATGCATTTATTTTTACATTTATATTCAGTAAGATTAAATTTTTTGATGTACGGTCTTATGAATTTTGTACATTTATAGATTCACATAACTACCAGCAAAATCAGAATACAGAACAGTTCCATCACCCCAAAAGACTTGCTTGGTGTTGTTCCTTTGTAGTCAAATCCTTCCCTGACCCTTAACTTTGACCCAGCAATTACAGGCCTGTCTTCTTTCCCTATAGTTTTGGTTTTTTCCCAGAATGTCCAACAAATGAGTCTATACAGTGTGTAACCTTTTGAGACTGGCTTCTTTTGCATAATGCACTGGAACCTTTACAAGTTGCTGTGTCTTTTTATTGCTGACAATTATTTCATTGTTTATATGTGCCAGAGTTTGTTGTCCTTTTATTCATTGAGGGTCATTTGAGTTTTTAGTTTTCACTGATTATGAATAAAGCTACTGTAAACCTTCCTATACAGGGTTTTTGGGGAGCATAAATTTTCATTTATCTGGATTAAATAGGAGTGAAATAGCTGTGTCATATGGTAAGTGTATGTTTTGCTTCATAAGAAGCTGTGAGACTTTTCCAGGGTGGCTATACCATTTCTCATTCTCTTTTTTTTTCTTTTCTTTTTTTTTTTTTTATCTCTTTACCATTTCTCATTCTCATCAGCTATGTGTGAGTTCCAGTTGCTCCTCATGTTCACTAGCACTTGGTATTGTCAGCTTTCTTTTCCTTTTTTAATTGATCCATTTTAATAGGTGCATAGTGAGTAATGCTTTTTTTAAAATAATTAAAGCTATTCTGATAATTTTTTAGCCAGCAGTGACTGTTTTTTTATTTTTTTAACTGCTTTTTGTCTACCCTCTCTGATAGCATATTTTAGAATCTGTTCCTTCAAGCAAAAGTTTTAGAATAAGTATTACTTTTAGAAAACCATAAAACAAATCTAATTCAATAACTGTTTTCTATGGACCAGGCAAAATATTAGGTGTTAGTGGTACAAGAGATAGGACATTTGACTTTGAGACCCTCAGGTGTAATAAAGAGAAAAAAAAAACACATATATTAGAATTGGAGCACTATGTGATAAGTACCATAATAGAGAAATGTTTAAGGCAATGGAACCAAGAGTATGTAACATTTGTTAGTTAAACGGAATTTAAAGGATAAGATATATTGGGTTTTTAGGAAGAAAAAGGAATTTTGGATAGATTAACATGTGTAAGCAAAGATATGTGAAACAATAAGCAGCTTGGTTTAGCTGGAGGATACAGAGCATATGAGAGAGTGAGGCTTGATGCTTTCTATCAGTTTCTCCTATAAACCACTGTAGAGTTTTAAGGTGTGTTTGCCCTTGGGGGGTTGGCAAGGGATGGTGGTGGTAGTGATGGTGGTATAACATGATTAGATTTGCATCTTAATAAGATCATCTGGGAGTCAGCATGAATGATTTTTAAATGGGCAGTTGAAACCAGAGTTAAGGAGAACAAATAGTTTAAGAGACTATTTTAGTAGAGTTGTTGAGGGTTAAAGGTAGAAATGATGGGAATGGGACAGATGCATGTAGGAGGAGGGAAGAGTTGAGTGGGCGGAGTGCCTGATGAGGGAGAGAATACATTGATTTGAAAGATATTTCCTTTACAGGAACATGGATGGACCTGGAGGCCATTATCCTCAGCAAACTAATGCAGGAACCGAAATTGAAAACTGCATGTTCTCACTTTTACAAGTGGGAGCTAAATGATGAGAACACATGGATACATGGAGGGGAACAACACACACTGGGGCCTGGCAGAGGGTACAGATGGGAGAGAGAGAGCTTCAGGAAGAACAACTAATGGATGCTGGGCTTAATATGTAGGTAATATAATGATCTGTGCAGCAAACCACCATGGCACACATTTAGCTGTGTAACAAACCTGCACATCTTGCACGTATACACCTGAACTTAAAAAAAAAAAAAGACAAAAAATGTTTTAAATGTGACAACAACAAAAAAGATGTTCAAGCTCTAACCCTCAATACCTTAGAATGTGATATTGTTTGGAAAAAGGATTATTACAAATGTAATCAGATAAGATATGACAGCTGTCCCTATAAGATCACATGAAGACAGAGGGTAAAACCATATGAAAAAGAAAAGAATTGAAATGGGGCAGCTACAAGCCAAGGAAAGGAAACCACTAGAAGCTAGAAAGAGATAGGGAAGAATTCTCATAAAAGCTTCAGAGGGAGGTGGGCCCTGGTGACACCTTGATTTTTGACTTTTAGGATTCATAACTGTGAGATAAGAAATAAAGTACCCAGTGACAACTCTAGGAAACTAATACAGAAGGGAAGAGTTCAGTATGATTGTGGGTGTTGGTGGATTGATCATGTTGAGAAATAGGGAAGTAATCAGAATTCCAGTAGGAAGAAATTCCTGAAACTTAGATGCTGCTTATTGCCCACCCTTTAGAATAGGTACGAGCTATGGTCAATAAAAGTGAAGAGTAGACCAAATTTATTAATTTGCTTAGAGTTGAAGACACATGAATAGAAGGATGGAAGAAAAGGATGGAAATTAGAGAATAAATGTAAAAAGATTTGCTAAGATATTTGGCCAGACAAATCACTTCATCTGGATCAGCAATCTAGTGTTTCTTTAAAGGTAGCTTTTAGGCTTTCTTTATATTAACTTATTTTTAACCAAAATAAACATTTTCTAGTAAAGGAAATATTCATATGAAAAACCTGTGTATAATATGTACTTCTATATTTAAAATATGCTCATTTATAAACATTTTAATAAAGTATATAAATAAACGTTTCTATAATTCAATCCTATAATGTATTTTTACTTCACCTAAATGAAAGTGAAGGGCAAGAGAAAGCAAGTAATCTGGTTATATTGCTCCATGTCTTTGCTACTTTACTATTTACATTCTGTTCTTTAGAAACTGTAATAATAATATTCACACAGTTTATGTTAGTATAGGACCAGAGTGAACACTCTTTCTATGAGTTGTCACGCTTTGATAGTACCCAGTCTGTGAGTGGACAGTGGAAACTGCTACTATCTGCCATAATTTGCTAAGACAGATCCTAAAATATATAGTGAAAAGATGGGAACAGGTGCTCATTGTCAACAACTGTGACAAGTCTGATATTTTTACCCTAACTGCAAGCAAGCAGTTTAGCCTGCCATATCTTCATGCTTGCTGTCAGAGGACAAGAAATCCTGGTTAGAAACAAAGGATTTTATTATTAATGGCATTAGCAAGTAGCATAAGATTCATGCTTGTGTCATTTCCACTTAGATCCACCCTCCAAGATATGGAGTGGTCCAAGTAGATGTGGACACAGTAGATTTGTGTCACAGCTGAGGAGCTCAGAGCTCTGTTTTTTTAGGTAAGTTTCTTCATGATGAAAGAACATACAGATTTAACCTATATTTTCATTTTGATGTAATTTGGATCAAAATAGTTCATTTCTCTTTGTGTAAAATGCATATAATTTATTCCATTGTATAGAAGGTAGTAGGCAAAGTCACATATTGATTAAAAAGTTATCCAATTAAGATGTTGTGTGAAAATATATTTTCTAAATGAATGTTCAATGCAATAAAAACTTACTTGAAGTTAATTTTTATTAACTTCTCAGCCATACATTGGTAAGCATTATTAAGGAACTTAGGACATCGATGTGTGTTAGATTTCTAAATTCAGATAGTTCTGTAGACGAGCAGGAATTAGAAGTGAAAATATTCCATTTGGGAGCATATTGTTGGTTAATAGTTGGTTCCTGATGGTTACTCTGCAAAGATGTAATAGTTCACATGGATCTTTGTATCTTGTTGAAGGAATGTAATCAAACCAATTCGAAATAATTGGACGTCTTCCTAAACTCAGCTGTGTCTGAAGAAAAGCAAAATATTTTACTTTTGTAATGTTTCGTAATTTGGATTAGTCTAAATTATTAACACTTATTTTTAATTTAAATTTAGAAAATAGATTATAAATTTATAAAACCCTTATAACTTTTTTCCAAAGTATTTTTACTTGAGGCAAGTATTTTATTTCCATTTTTTTCACAAGGATAAACTTTAAATAATCTATATGTCTGAGGACACAAGGCAAAATTTTTTTACAACTATGAATCTGAACAAGTTTTTAATTTTAGTTGGATTGTACTTATATTTTATCAACTTCTTCCTGTAGAGTAGTTATGGTCGACTTAGCCACATAGTAGAATTATCTGTGAAACTATAAAAAATACCAGTGCTCAGGCCCTACTCCACAAATGCTGATTCAACTAGTCTGGGATTGGACACAGACGATGTAAGTCCTAAAGGTTTCCCAGGAGATATCCATTGTAGAGTAAGGTTTCCATTGTAGAGTAAAGTTTCATATATAAGAAGACCCAGGAGGCCTGTCCAAATGAAAAGTTGTGTTTTTTTTGTTTTTGTTTTTGTTTTTGTTTTCCATAGAGACGAGGTCTCACTGTGTTGCCTAGGCTGGTCTCGAACTTCTGGGCTCAAGTGATCCTCCTGCCTCAGCCTCCCGAAATGCTGGAATTACAGGCGTGAGCCACCACGCCCGGCCTAAAGATGTCTTTTAAAGGTTTAGAAAGACATCTTTTAAAATTAATCTTACAGGTCAAAAGTCAACAGATTGACTTAGGAGGAAAAGACATTGCTGTATTACAGAAATATTCTCCACTAGAACATATACTCCACAGGTTATGCGACATTATTTCTTATCTAATTATATTACATATATAATGCATTCATTATTTATTCAATTATGTAACTATTAAAGGATATATACTTAACATTGTGGTAGGTGCTTGGGATAATTGCTAGCATAGGTAAAATAGACACAGCCTCTGTGCTTGCAAGATTCATGGTATAGAGGTAGAAATATCTAAACATACATTTACAATAGAAAATATGTGCTATGATAGGGAAAACTACTGGGAAGTGTGGAAATGTAGAACAGAGATATTTAAAGTGTTTTTTACGCAGTTTTAATGCTACTCTTTATCTTCTTGGTCAATGCTATTTTACTTTATTAAACTGCAATTGATTGGAACGCAGCTATAAATTTTTTGCCACTTAGGTGGGTGATTTTGGTCAACTCACTCTATCCTAGTGCTTTTCTACTGGGATTGTATCTCAGGAATAGCATTCATGGAACTTGCTGAGAATTTGTATGTAATTGTGCAGGACTAGCACTGGACCAAGGACAAGCAAGTTTCTGAAAATGAAAAAAAAATTTTTTTTGTTTTAAAAATAGGTTGCCAAAATTATTTGATAAATTTGTTTTGCTTACAGTTGGCCCAGGCATTCTTTTAAAGGTTTAGAAAGGCATCTTTCATTGCTGAGGCATTAAAGAAAAAAAAAAAAAACAGTATAGTTATATCTTTTATGAGTTTATTTCTGAAATCACATCCTTAAAGGATAGGGAAACTGCTGGATTCCTTGTTAATTTGATTGGTTTAAATTTATAGGGGTAGCTTTCTCACTATTAAATGGACTTATTTCTTGCTACTAATGGGAATAATTCGATTTGATGCTGACACTTGCAGTTCATTCTGACAGGGGGAACATACCGTATATGCTGTTAATTGTTTTCTCTAAATTTGGTATATTCCAGAAACCTTACCAAGGAGATCATCACATTTCTGAGGGTTAGATATTTTCAACTGAACAAATAATTTAAGGCTTTATTTATATTTTTATAATGCTTGACATTGCTTTGATAACTTGAATGCAAAAATCTGTTTTTTGACATACGATTGTATTTGTGGGAAGAAATGTAACCCTCATTTTGAAATATACAACTAGAAAGGAGTTCTGTTAAATTTTTTTGATTTTGTTGTTAAAGGACAGAGAAATCTTAAAAAGTTTAAAAAATATCTTTATGATATAATATATATCTACTTAATACTAAAATACATATAACTTAAAATTCATATTTCTAAAAACAAAGAAGTAAAGAACTGAGATTTTCCCTATTATTTTTATTAATAGGCATATACTCAGTGATCTGTCACTGGATGTAATCTATAAATTAAAAATTAACTGAATTATTTCCTTTACAGTTGAATCTTAAGATTCACCGATATTTGAGCCTTTTTTCCACCCTAAAAACAGTATTTTGCTTACCTCTATTTCCTTGACTGAAATGACAGAAAGTACTCTGGAACATAGTACCAAACATGTTTTGGCATCTTCGTGGATGTCAGCCAATTCACGATCAACCATTACTCTCACTCTTGAAGGGTAGAGTACTATTGTTAAGACAATGTTGATAGGGTTTTTTTCTCTTTCTAAGATTCCATATTGCAGTAATATTTTAAAGATATTAGACTGTCTTGTCTGAGCTACGTAAAGGAGAGGTGTGATGCCACTTAATGGGCTTGGACAGTATACTGGTGTGAAAGTTCTGTGAATTAAACAAAACAAAACTCATTGGATATAGAATTAAGAAATGTGACAAACACTTTGTCTTACTAGTAATGGGAAAATAATAGTATTATCTTAAATGTTAAATATCTTAAATGTAACTTTATATATTACTTAAAAAAAAGTTTTTCACTCTATGAATCTAGACCAAACTGAAGGTTAAAAGAAAACTCCTACCAAACACTTAAAACCCCTTTACAGATGTAAAAATAAGCAAAACCAATTTTTCATATATGTAAAGTGTTTACTTTTAGTCATAGCAATTCTAGTTGAGAAATCTATACTGCTTAGGACAGTATTACAAAACTGATGTAGCTCTGGAAAAAATAAAATGGAAAAGAAGGACAGACCTTTTTGATTTAACTTTATTAAATAGAAAAGAATGTGATCATTTGCATATCTTTTTGTTTTTGTTCTTCTTGATCGTATATCAGACATGAGCTTTAATTGAGTTTGGAGATTAGGAAAGGAATAAATGCAACTATCTTTATTCTATGTTTTTCACTTGAATAAAATTAGAATTGGTTGGGCTAAGGAAATGTAAATTATAGTGAGAGCTACATCACATCCCCCAAGGGCAGAATTTTCTTCTTGAGTAAAAGTTGGAGTCTTCTCTGAAATCTTGTTTTTCCTAGAGTGCCACATGATGGCTAGAGTTAAAAATTTCCCTTCCCTTATGACACATATGAAAATTTTATTTTTTTCTAATGGTATATACTTCTTGCTGTTGTTTCATTTAATAGACTTTTATGCTGTTATGTTGGTCAGTGTAACTATTGTTGTGGTGTCCTTGACCACAAGGGATTTTATTAGCAAGCCATAATTATTAGCAAGCCATAATTTTGCCAAGTAATGTGGTTTTTAGGCTAACAAAAGTGAAATTTTATTAATGATTTTTGTCTCTAGAATTCCCTTGACTGGCCTAATAAAATACGGCAGAAAAGCACACAAAGTATAAATACTGATTTTAGACAACTATTCAGAGCAAGGAAAGTCTTATGAAAAAAGGGGAACTTTGGGGCCAGGCGCGGTGGCTCATGCCTGTAATCCCAGCACTTTGGGAGGCCGAGGCGGGTGGATCACAAGGTCAAGAGATCAAGACCATCCTGGCCAACATGGTGAAACCCTGTCTCAAAAAAAAAAAAAAGAGAGAAAAAAGGGGAACTTTAAGATTGCATATATACTACTTAGGTAAAATGGGAGGCAGCATGGTATAATGGTATAAACAACAGAGACAAATGTTCTAGGTTCTAAGTTTTGACTCTTCTAATTGGGCAAGTTGTGTGATCTTGGGCAAGTTGGCCTCTTTACATCTGTTTCCACAAGCATTTATGTACTCATTTGCTCATTCCCTCATTACCTGTTTAACACTTTCTTGTCTAGAGTGTACAGAGGAGTAGATATACCGAGATGAAAGATATAGTTCTTGATTATTATTATATTCTAGTAAGGAAAACACAAGAAATTGTATAAAAGCAATACAAGGTGATAATCACAATGATAGAAGCATGTTCAGGTACTGTAGTAGCGCTGAGGAGGGGTACTTAACTCTATCTGAAATGGTCATTTTCGGTAGGTTATCCAGAAACTGATTTGAAAGATTAGCAGGTGTTTTCCAATAAAAATATTCAAAAGAATGTTTTAGGCACAAGCATAAACCAGCACTGGAGGTTTACTATACCTGAACCAGCTATAGAAAATAAATGTTTTGGAATAGATGAACTGTTTTCAAACTGTTTTTGAAGAATCTGACGAAACTAAGAAAAGAGAGTTTTTCTGGTTGAATTCCTAGAGCCCTTAACCCTACTGGGTCTGAATCCAAAAAGTATATAGTTGGAAAGTCACTGGACCAACTAGTTTATGTCCAGAGCTTCACCAAATTCTGATGCCAGGATTTTGTAATTAAAAAAATAGTGTAGTGTAGTGCAAAGTAGCATTTTAGAAATCAAGATGTAGGTTTTGTCATAACTCTGTCACTGGGACTATACATATATATATATGTATACCCAAATATGTATACAAAGAGGATATATATGTATGTATATACATATGAATATGTATTATTTCCTCTCTCTCCTGGAATCATCTCCAGACCAGTAATGTCCTGGACATCTCATCCTTTCTTTTTATAAATACTTTCAACACATAGAGAACTTCCAAACTACTTCTCTTTCTACATTATCTATCATTGGTATGCAGTTTTCCAAACAGCCACTGCATCCAGGTCTTTCACATTTCTTTGCTTTGCATATATTCTTCTCCCCCACCTTTTTTTTTTTCAACTTTGCAATAAGTCTAGATCATCTCTATGAGACCTTGTCTAACAAACTCTTTTGTGAAGTTTTCTTTGATTACCCTAATATACCTCATACTCCTCAGGGCACTTTGTACATAACTACATTAAATTTGTATCATGGCCGGGAGCGGTGGCTCATGCCTGTAATTCCAGCACTGTGTGAGGCTGAGGCGGGCAGATCACCTGAGGTCAGGAGTTTGAGGCCAGCCTGACCAACATGGAAAAACCCCATCTCTATTAAAAATACAAAATTAGCCGGGCATGGTGATGCATGCCTGTAATCTCAGTTACTCTGGAGGCTGAGGCAAGAGAATCACTTGAACCCGGGAGGCAGAGGTTGCATTCTAGGCTAGGCAACAAGAGTGAAACTCCATCTCCAAAATAAATAAATAAATAAATAAATAAATTCGTATCATTTCGAAAACTTATTTAACATCTCTAAACTTTCATTTTCTCATCTTCCAAATAAATGGCTAAGCAAAACAATCTACAAAAGCGTAAGCTCCCAAAAGACAGTAATTTTCATCTTAATTCACGACTGTATATTTAAGTGCCTAGAACAATGCTGGGCTCACGTTAGGCACTCAAATATTTGTTAATTGGAAATTTTTTACTGGAAATTTTGACTATATATATGTGATAGTAAAAAATTCCTTGAATTTGTCTTGTAGCTTTCAGGCCTAATAAGATTTTTGTTGATGTGCAAGTACTTAAACTTTTCAAAGGCAATTTAATGTATTCATCTCGCTAGTCCTTAAGAAAATATTTGACTTAAGAACCCCGTAAGTATGGGAATTTGAGAGACTTAGGAGACAAAATATACCATAAGTGGTCATTATTAAGATTTAGAGATATTAGTTGATTCTAAGATATTAAGACTGACATTACCTTTAGAAGATATTGAATGAATACTGAAAAATGTTGGAAACATGAGTAAAACTCAAATAGATTTAAAATGAGATTTAAAAGTCTAATCTGTACCCAAATGACATATGATTAATCCTCATGTTTAAAGAGTATGTTACTGTAAACCAGAATTTGCTTAATCTGTACTGACAGTTAATTATAGCAGTACTTATATGGATGAAGTACAGCAAGCAAAGCAAGAATTAGTTTTTAAATGTGAGGTTAATGAACTGAACCCTCGGTGTCTGAAAACCTGTCATAATGCTTATGAAATGGGGCATAATATTTCCATATAGACATTCAGAGAATGATTCTGTTTTTTAGCTATAATTATTTCTAATTTTTTCCCTTCTGATTCTCCTTCTATTTCTGAAAAATCTGATAGATGCTTCTCCATAACAATTTTATGTGTGTGATATTTCACATAGTTGACTTTCTTAACACTTTGTTTTCCATTTACTTAGTTGGGCTAGTCTCTCCAAGTAACCCATTTATCTCTTTGGGTATTTCTCCTCAACCGTCTTTCACTGGCTCCTCTTCCTCTGCCCTCAACATCCAAGTAAGTATGCATGGCCTTTAGACCAATTTTATTTGATTCTTCCAAGGAAATTTCATTTATGACCATAACTTCAATTCCTGTCCATTTATTTATTTCAACAAATATTGAATGCATACTATATGCCAGGAACTGTTTTAGATGCTTGGGTTATATCAATAAACAAAATAAATATCCCTACTGTCTTGCTTATATTATAGTGAATGATTAGCAACAATTTAGGATAAACATAGTAAACAAGCAAATTTTATATTAGATGTTGATAAGTGCTTGGAAAAAAAAAGTAGAGCAAAGTAAGTATGGATATGCTGTGGGTGGGTACAGTTAGGGCATTTAAAAATATTAAATAGGATGATAGGAGAGGACATTATTGAAAGATGGTATTTGAACAAAGACAAGAAGGAGGTGAGGAAATTAACCATTTGGATATTTCATGGCCCTATGGTGGAAGAGTGTGCCTGGAGTGATGAAGGGAGAATAAGGGAAACAGTGTGGCTCAAAAAGGACAGAGGTAATGGGATGCCACATTATTTAGAGCTTTATGGGTCACTGTACAAATGTCCCCTTTTAATCTAAACCAAATGGACAAGCCATTGGATGTTTTGAGTAGAAGAGTAATGTGATCTGCTGTTTGTTGAGAATTTGTTATAGGATAGAAGGAAAGAAATCACTTAGCTTGGAACATAGTAGTGTAGGCAGCCAGATGCTGTATATTATTTGCAGGTAGAACCAACAGATATCCTAACATAGCTGTGAGATGTAAAAGAAACATTAAGGTTGGCACTGTATATCTAGCCATCCACATCTCTACCTGGATATCCATTAGGCAGTGCAAACTCATATTTCCAAAACTTAGGTTTTTTGTAATATTTTATCTTGATAAGTTTGTGGTAGGACCATTTTGGTAGGCTGAATAATGCCCCCTCAATATGGCAAATATGACTTTGCAGATATGATTAAGATCTTGAGGTGGGAGATTAACTAGGTGGGCCCACGTAATTGCAGGAGTCCTTGTAAGTGCAGAGAATGTTGGAAGCAGAGTCAATGAATAAGATATGATGGCATTATAGTGCTACCTTTGAAGATGAAGAGGCCATCAGCCAAGGAATGTAGATGGCCTCTGAAAGCTGGCAAAGGCAAGGAAACAGATTCTTCCCTATCCTCCATAAGGGACCAGACCTACTAACAATTTGATTTAGCTCTGTAAGACTCAATTTGGACTTCTGATCTCCAGAACTATAAGAACTAAACTGTAAATTTGTGCTGTTTTAAGCCACTAAGTTTGTGGCAATTTGTTGCAGAACCAACAGGAAACTAATGCAATTTTCAACCACTCTCAAAATTTAGAAATCTGAAGATTAACTCTTTTTTTCTCTTAGATCCTCCAATTCTGATCACTTACTGTGTCTTGTTATTTTGTCTAAAGATCTCTCTCCTTTCTCCCACTGCTATTGTTTCAGTTTCAGTTCTCATTATAATTTACCTGGACAGTTGTAGTATCAAAGGGTGATCAGAGGTTGGGAGAGATGTTGGTAGAGCAGAATTAGTTCTCCCCTCAAAACTATTATAAATACACGTGTAAACTAAGTACACACACTATGCATGCTATGCAAATTCAGCCTCAGGGATCTTCTCTAATCACCTCCCTTTGAAAAAATTAGATCACTTTCCCCCAACTCTTCCTGGATAGATCATTGTACTTGCAGTGCTTGAGTAGTCTGCTAACTGGTTTCTCTACCCTAGCTGCAGCCTATTTTCCCAAAATTGAGTCTTCAAATGGGCGCTGATGAATCTTTTTAATTTTACAAATTGACCTTCACTGGCCAGGCGTTACCTGTGGTATAAATTTCATGTTCCTAAGCCTGGCCTACAAAGTCCTTCATTCTTTCAATTTCAGTCTTCATTTCTCTTACTACCTGATTCCGATCTCACTCTCTAGCTATTACTAAACTGCTTGTAGTCATTGGATACAACAATGTTGTTTGCCCTTAGTTTCAGTCACCCTCTTTCTATCTAGATTACATGTCTTCAAGGGAACAAAAGAAAAACTCTCCATTGTCTTTTAAAAATCAGTTTAAGACATCACCTATTCTAGTGAGCCTTCTAAGATACCTATTCCTCCCTGTTAACAGTTTCCTTCTCTGCTCTCTCTACCTGTACATGCTTCTATTTTTGTACCGATGGAGTAGTTATAAATGCTGTTTACCTTTATGCCTCACTTCTAGTATGTGAGCTCTCTAAAATCAGGAAATATCTACTTTGTTTTTGTATCCTCAATAAATAACATAGTGCCTGGCACTTAGAAAATGCTTAATAAATTATTATTGTTATTTGAATGGAATGACATCTTCTCTCTTTAGCCACCTACAATTTGTCACACCATGGCATTTAGATGTTTTTTGCAGGTTTGTGGTGAAAATGAACAAACTTGAATTTCTTTCCCTCATTAATTCTATCTCCTCTCCTCCAGGGAGATATAATAGGGAAATTATCAAATTACAGTGTAAACAAGGGAGGATGACCAAAGAATGATGTTGTCGAAGTAAAGAACAACAGATAGGAAATTTGTAATATTCATCGTGAAGACATAATAGGTGTGTTCAAATATTTGAGAAGTTTTCATGTAGAAAAGAGTTAACAGATTGATCTTTATGGCTACAGGGGCAGGGTTGGAGAAATGCAAGCAGATTTCAGCATACTACGAGAAAGAATAATCAAATAAAGCTGTTTCAAAATTCACTAATTCAACAAAATCTTGATTGAACAGTTGCTATGTATCTGACAGTTTTATACACACTATCCATAAGGATAACGAGCAAACAAACCAATGAAAAAAGGAACAACAGTAAATAAACAGGTCAGTGATCAGTGGGTGCAGAGAATTAAAGTAAATACTATAATAATGACTAAGTGGTTTCTTTAGATTGTGTGAGTGGGAAAGGCATCTTTGAGAAGATGATATTTATACTATGACCTAGCTGATGAGGAGGAAGATCCAATGAGGCCTTATGGGCAGGAATGAACTTGGAAAAACAAGGACCCCCAAGGCAATGGAATGGTTTACCTCAGGAAATAGTTAACTCATTACTACTAGAATTGTTCAAGAAGAGACCAATGAGCCTCAACCAGTGATGCCCTACAGAGGGTTGCTGTCCAGAGTAAAGGTCTGCTAATGAATTCTTAGGCTCCATCCAAATTTAAAATTCTATGATTCTGAAAGGTCCAAATGATGTTGTGATCAGTAGAACTGGCCTGTAATGGGTTTTACCTTGTGGATGCATCTAAATTGAAATTTATTAATTTGAGACCTGTCTTAAGACAGTTATTAATGGTACTCTATCATGTTCTACGATGTTTCTTTTTGTTTCATTTTCATTCCAGCTTTCCTCTCTGTGCTTCCTTTTTAAATTTGTAAAAATTTATTCTCTATCCCTCTGTTTGACTCCATTTTTCTTTCTCATGGGCCTTTCAGGGTTATAGACAGACACTGCTTAGCCCAACTAGTGACAGTTAGCTTTAGAAGCTTTGCTGATCTCTTCTGTAGTTACAAATATAATAGTTGCTTAAAACACAAAGTACTATTCGGTGGTTTTGTTTACTGTTGTGTCTAAACCACAGCTGTCAATTCCTGTACTTTAGTAATCATTAAGAAATGAAATCCAGTGGTTCTCCAATACCATAGTGATGCACAAACAAGAAAAAAACTCTGTTTTAGGCAGAACCTAAATTGATTTAGTCTTTAACTGATTTTGTCACTTTTGTTTTTCATTGCATACATGCATCTATCATTGCACCTAATACGGTGCTGCATACATAGTAAGGTGATCAATAAATACTTTGCTGAATGAATGAACACATGCATGTTTGTTTTATTCAGATGAATATCTAAAATCAAAGAATAAATTAAAGTTGGTGCAAACTAGGTAACTTTAGAATCTATACTACAGGCTCTATCAAGAATTTGGGGTCCAATTTATCAATGTTTAACTCACAAATAGGGAATTGCTGTGTTTAATAAGTATTACTCTGTGAAGATGTGTGCATATTCCCAATTGTACTTTGAAAGTCAGCTTATAAACATATATAAATATAAAATCTCAGGATTCTCAGAAATAGGAGATTATAGTATTACATAATCAAGTGTCTTTGTTTAGAGAAACTTGTTGTTTAGCACTAACATGTAGGCTGTGTAGAACAGAATCACTAATGATTCATAGGTACATAATAATGTACATATAGGTAAAAATGAAATACATAAAAAGTAAAGGAGTGAACAAATGGTCAAGCAATTAGGTGAGAATTCCTTATTTCACATATAGCCACTATTCATATTGATTTTAGAAAAAAGAAGCACTCTACTCTCCTAAAGATAAATTTTCTTATTCTATAGTGAAAACATGTAAGATTATTACCTCCATATCAGTGCCAGGTTACAGCTTCTGTCTTGAACATAGTCTTTTGTCTTCTTGAGAAGCAATTCCACAAAGTCAGGATTACCTTTTCTGGCAAAAACCCAGTACAGAATTGTATTCACACATATTTCAGTAAAGTCGAGGTTGAAACTTACTTCAAAACGGTATCCTGATTTTTCCACAAATGCAATGTAATCTGTGAGTAGTGCGTCAAAACCATTCAAGTCCACATACCTCAGAATTTTTGCCAGTGACCTGTAAATCCTAGGTTCATAACAGTGATATCCCCACTGACCCAAAAACTGCAAAGAGGGTCTTTTAACAATTTTGTCAAGGAGATTACAGAATATATTGCTTCTTGGACAAGAAGTCTTACGACATAATTTAGTCGATTTACTCATTGTTACTTATAGCAGCAGTGTAGAAATAAAATAAGAGGTAAGCATACTGTAATCCTCCAGCTACATAGTTTGATAATGTGCTAGGCTTTACTCCACAAACAGAAGTGCCCTTTAAACTGTAACCAGGAAAAATATGTGAGATATTACCATAAAGTAATGGATGACATCACAATAGGTGGAGATTTGTCACCAGCATAGGTCAGAGATTAGAGATATTATGTGTAACTGGTGACATTTGAAAGAGACATGTTGGACCGAAATGGCATGCATGAAAGCTAAGATAATATATTTAATTTCCTAAGAATTCAGTTCAAGGTAGCTGGCATATTTCTCAAGTTATGCATGTTTCTGCAGTAGGCTAAATAATAGTAATAAACAGAATTATCCTACGTGGACATTATATAAGCAGAAAATGATTAGACTGAATAAATTCAAGTGTTGTTCACATCTTCTGCATGAATACTGTATGCTCTCACTTAATCATCATCGACTATTTTCTCTTATCTTATAGTTGAGGAAATTGAGGCTTCATGGGTAGTTTTTGTTGTTTTTTGTTTTTGTTTTCTGAGCAGGGTCTCAGTCTGTCACCCAAGCTGGAGTGCAGTGGTATGATCATGGCTCACTGTGTCCTTGACCTCCTGGGCTCTCCTACCTTTTTCCCAAGTAACTGGGACTACAGGCATGCAATGTCATGCCCAGCTAATTTTTGTAGAGACAGAGTTATGCCATGTTGGCCATGCTGGTCTTGCACTCCCGAGCTCAAGTGATCTGCCTGCCTCAGCCTCCCAAATTGCTAGAATTACAGGCTTGAGGCCCTTGCCTGACTGAGGCATACATAGGTAAGGTAACTTGCCAGCATATTCATCTAAGTAACCCATTTATTTTATTTAAGAGAAAGGATGTCATACGATATTAACCAAAATTTAAAGACTTTGTTGTAGAATTTTAAATGTTAGAGAAATTATTCCTCTATAAACCAGGCAGAATGTATACAGTTTAGGCATGAAAGGTACTTCAAGCTTGATATGGTGTCCTTGCCCCAGTACAATAAAGGGGAAAGATGTTATGGTCGTTTTTATCATTATTCTGTAGCTAATTTTTCAGCCATCTTTTTATACCATTCACAGAGTGATCAGAGTTAACAACCTTGGGTGTATGTATCAGCATTTTTAAAGGTAATTAAATATTTTCTTTTTCCTTTCCATATTTTTCTTTCAATCCCATGACTGATGTCTCTTTTCTTTCAATCACATGAATGATGTCTAAGAAAAATTATAACTTTAGATTTACTATACTTCCACTAATATTGCATTTTATTTTGTAAATTCTAAACTGTCTTTTCCCAGCTGGACAACCTAATTAAACTAACTACATATTGTCATCTTTCTGAAAAGCAAGTTTTGTTGTTTTCTTTCACTTTTTCTGTTCTAATTTTTTTGCCTCAAAAATATTTTTTAAATTAAACTTTTATTAATTTCTTAATATAATACATAAAACTTATAAAAAGTGGGAACATTATAGAGCCAGTAAAAATTCCTCCCTTAGATAATCATGCTAGCAGTTTTATGTATAGCCTTTCAAATATATTTTTGCTTATGTGTGTATAAAATTTTGTCATTTTTTTAAAAAAAGAATAATACCTAATCTGAAAATTTTTTTGTCATTTTTATACAAATAGGATAACATTATACATATCTTCCTTTATGAGTTACTTTTTATTTCTGTAACAATGTATTATTATTACCTTTGTATGACCATATATGGTCATACATGCTAACTCTGTGTACTACTTGTTACATATCAGGTACTGTTTTAAGTGGTTCATATATTAACTCCTTTAATTCTTACAACAACTTCACAGATAAGGAAGCTGAGATATAGAGCTTAAGTGCCTTGCCCAAGATCATTTGTCTAGTAAGTGGTAAAGCTGGAATTTGAATCCAAGGAGAATGGGGCTAGAGACTTTCTACTTTCACCTGGTTCTCCAAAGAGAGCTACCTTTCCTTTTTTATGGCTAGTTTATGAAGAGTAGTCATGAAATAAGAGCTCCACAATTGTATGTCAAAAAGCAGAACATAGATATTAGGTTAATCCTGCTTTTGGGAAAAAGTGTTCAGAATATCCGTTAAAGTAATACTAATGTAAATCTGTGAATATGAAAACTTGAGTGATTCTTTTCTCCTTTTTATTTATACTTTCTTGATAATTTGAATATCAGTGTGTATTTTTTGCAGTTATGAGAAATATGTCATGCTTACTTTGAAAATAATAACCACAACATAGTAAGTCAAAACTGTTGCTGTATTAGTTCTTTAAAATTTTTAAGAAGTTGGCCAGGCATGGTGGCTTATGTCTATAATCCTAGCATTTTGGGAGGCCAAGGCAGGTGGATCACTTGAGGTCAGTAGTTTAAGAACAGCCTGGCCAACATGGTGAAATTCCATCTCTACTAAAAATACAAAAAAATTAGCCAGGCATGATAGCATGTACCTGTAATCCCAGCTACTTGGGAGGCTGAGGCAGGAGAATGGCTTGAAGATAGGATGCAGAGGTTGCAGTGAGCCAAGATTGCGCCATTGCCCTCCAGCCTGGGTGACAGAGTGAGTGAGACTGTATCTCAAAAAAAAATTTTTTTTTTTAAGTTATTTTCACTGCTAATATGCCAAGTCTGTCCTGCAGACTCTGGCCAAGTGACAGATGAATGGAGTACACAGACACCGACTTGCCTGTCAGCACAACTAGGGGACTCCTGCCAGAGTCAGCAGCAGCCTCCATAAGTGATAAGCCAGTGAGGCTCACATTTATTTAACAAATTTAAGGCGTAGAACAAACATCATTTGTGGGTAATTGACATTGTCGACCTCCCTAGTAGGGAGCAGTTCTGTGCATGATGATCAAAGGGTGGTTTCCAGAGAAATAGGTTAACAAACTTATCTAGATAAATTCCTTTGCACTCCCTTGTTATCTGCCCTATGCTATTCGCTCAAGGTAAGAGGATTAGTCTGCCTTCAGCCATAACCCTTTCCCAAAGCTTTTGCAAAATCTCCTGGCCTTCCAAGAAGGATTGCATTTTTTCTATAATTTTTTCCCACCACCCTGACTGATCTCCTGTATCTCCCCAGTTTCTGTTTTTTGATAAGGTTTTATAGATTGAAGAGTACAGATGTGTGCAGCAACAGGTTTGTCAAGCACTGTGGTTATAAGTTGTGTTCCAGCTTTGCATTCTAGAGTTAGTAAATAACATCAGACAAACATGAGTATAATCAGTAACATTCTTTTCCAATCAAGGAGTGACATGTAGTGTTACTTGGCACCTCAGTCCAAAGTGTGCCATTAATGAGGGACCCCACCAGGGATATATTAATCCTTTCTAGCCAAGCAATCACATCGTTAGAGGCTAGGAAGGGAGTGTCTGCCTAAGTAACAAGCGGAAAAGAGGCAGATTTAAAAGACAGGCTCAATAGAATGTAGCAGGTACAGATTGCAGGCAGAGTGAGAGAAGAAACAAGGAAAAAATTATCTGGACTGAATGATGTTTGGAGCAGGATTTGCTCAGCCTCCTGAGTTGTTTTTTTCAGCATTCCCCAGGTAATGTCCAGGGCTTGTGTTGTCCAAGGAAGTTGTGACATATGGGGCTATGGGTCCTGCAGGGTCATTTTTTTTATTTCTGATACCGAGTTGGGTCCTAGCCACGCGATGGTATGGTTTGATGCGTTGTGTGGGAATCCAAAGAGGACCTGAGGGGCTGTGAACACAAGCGTATCCTCTTCCCCATGTGAGCAAATCATTTGGACCACACCATACATTACTATCACATCTTTCCATAAAACTATGGGTTTTATGTCTTAAGAGGTTTTAGCAAAGTGCTATTCTGTAGCTGATTGAAATTTGCCGTTTAAATTTAAGAATTTAAGGGTAAGTAAGGCTTGTGCTAGTAGTGTTGCAGGGTCCTTACTCATATTCCCCCTTTTTTGTTTCCTGAGCACATTTAACTACTTTTGTAGGCAAAACTACAGGAGTATGAAATAAAAACTGAAGTAGTTTGTCAGCAGGAAGGGCATGTTCTATATGGCCTGTATAATCAGAGAGTGTTTTCTGAAGATCTAGAGATAGGGGCAATACTGCTCAGAGGAATTTTTATGACATCAGGGTCATAAGCTAGCAACAGATTGCATTGTCTGTGGCCCATATAGATGACTTTACTAACTAGCTGGATATAGGGAGACAGTGTGTTAGTTGAGGTATATGAGCAAAAAAACCCAGTGTAGGAAGCACAGCCCTGGGGCCATCTGTCCTATTAAGCCTCTTGGGGAATGTTTAGTAGGAAAAACAAACAATTGAACTGAATTTTTTGGGTCTATGCAATCTAGTTGCCTCTGAGAAATAGCTTGTTCTGTTTTCTCAATTTCTCTTTTTTGCTGGAGGGGTTAAATGCTTGGGAGAATCTAGAGCTGTATTGCCCTTTCGGATAGAAAACAGGTTTTGCAATTTATCAGTAGTTATGCCCAAGGAGGGGCGAAGCCAGTTAATATCTCTCAGTAATTTTTGATAAACATTTAAAGTACGTTAGTTGCTAGTATTTAATTTAAACTTCTGGGGTATTACTGACAGAGAAGTTAGTATGTATCCAAGATATTTTGAAGGAGAGGACATTTGTGATTTTTCAGGCGCTATGGATAAACCTCTTAACTCTGTATTCCTTTGGACAGAGGCATATAAACTTAAAATACTGGCTCCAATGGGGCTGCTAATAAAATGTCATCCATAAAATGAATAATCTTACAATTAGAAAACTATTTTCTACTGGTGAGCAAAACCTGATTTACTGATACTGACACATGGTAGCACTGTTCAGCATTCCTTGAGGAAGCACTTTCCAGTGAAATCGGCAAGCTGGCCTTTATTGATAAATGGTATTGTAAACACAAATTTTTCTCTGCCCTGTTCTGCAAGGGGAATAGTGTAAAAGCAGTCTTTTAAGTCAATGACAACTATAGGCCAATTCTGAGGAATCACCGCAGGGGAAGGGAGTCCCTGTTGAAGAGGCCCTATAGGTTGCAAATTAGCATTGATAATAAGTCATGCAAAAGTCTCCATTTGCCAGACTTTTTGGGAATGATGAATATGGGTGAATTTCTATATGGCTGGCTTTTAATTGCTCCTCAACTAATTCATGGGCTCATAGTAATTTCTCTACCTTTAAAGGTCACTGCTCTACCCAAATAGGATTTTGAGAGAGCCATGTCAGGGGTAGGGGAGGAATAACAGTGCTGTTATTAGAAAAGGGTTTGCTTTTCACATAGTTCATCGAATTCTGCCCTCTAGAGGAGGTTGTCAGCTGGCTTCTAAAGTTGTTTTAGCTAGCACTGGCCAGTCCCATGAAGTCATATGGAAGTTGTCTGCTATGGTTTCAATTAATCCTTTTGTAAATGGGCTAGCAGCTCCATTTTCTCTAATGCTTTCTCTTATCTCTTTATAAGCATCAAAAGAAATGCGTTCATATACCTGATTGCCTTGTCGATCTTGCATTACTGGGCAGGCCAAGAACTCCCCTTCTAATGCTGCTTGCCTAAGACAGGGTCCCACAGCTGTAGTGTCTCCCTTGCCCTTTTTCTACTTTATTGGGGGAGAGGACTCAGGGGAGTCTTCTGTGGCACTTTTACTTGGTAATGGCAGGGCTGAGGGAGGAGGAGGAGGAGTCAGTGAGGTAGGTGCCTTCCCTTTTTAGGCTCTTCTGTGTAGAGTGGGGCCAAAGCAGCCCTGACTAAGGCCCATAATGTTAAAGATGCTACTGTTGTTCTTGTTCACGACATCGTTTTAAGATTTCTCCCCACTTGTTCCCAGAACTCTAAGTCCAGTGTGCCTTCTTCCAGGAACCATGGGTTATAGGAAACAACAGTTTGCATTAGGTCCCTTAATTCAGCCTGTGAAACCAAGGCTCCACCAGCTTTAAGCAGCGGTTTCAATACTTTCATATACTGTTTCTGTTGTGGTGATAACTGTTATCCCATGATGAAACCCTAGCTTGAATAATTCCCCTGAACTTAGAAATCCTGAGTGGGCACCAATGACTTACTGACTGCACGGTCTCTTCACTTTTGTCTTTGAGGGTTCCATTGTGATCTATTGCAGTTTTCCTCACGCAGGGGCACCAGCTGCTAAGTCTGTCCTGTAGACTCTGGCCAAGCAACGCCTAGCTACATTTTGTTAATAAGAGGGTAGCATATCAGGAAAATCTGAGTGTAATGGTTTAGGAATTGGGAAACTATAAAAGGTGTAGCACAACAGCTCTAGACAACTGAGGTAGTCACTTGCCTCAGGAGGGATGCCAAGAACAGAGTTGGCCAGCTAAGCACTTTCTCCAGAAATGAAATGTATAGGTAGGTCATAGATGAATGACATGTTTGTATAGTCTGAGCAAACTACAAATGTCAGTAGATAAGAATGACTTTTTGATGAATTCAGAAATACAGTTGTTACATAATTACATAAAATTAAGCTTGTAAAAGTTCTATCTACTCTATAAAGTTTATACAGGTATACAGGTTGAGCATCCCTAATCTAAAAATCCAAAATCCAATATATTCCAAGATTTGAAACTTTCGTGGCTCTGATATGACATCAAAAGTGGAAAATTCCACACCTGACATATTTGCTTTCTGATGAACCAACGTACACAAACTTTGTTGTTTCATGTATAAAATTATTTTAATGTTGTATAATTTTATCTATCTTTAGGCTACATGTATAAAATGTATATGGAACATAAATGAATTTCATGTTTAAACCTGGACTTCATTCCCAAAATATCTCATTATGTATATGTATGCAAAATTCCAAAATTTGAAACAAATCCAAAATCTGAAACACTCTGGTCCCAAGCATTTTGGATCGGAATACTCAACCTGTATTAGCCCTTTTACCAGGCTTTCCCATTTCCAATACCATTTGTCTCTAGTATTGATTTGTGTATTTAAAAGAAAATACTAAGGAAAAATATTTGAGAGAAGTGGGATTTTCTGATTTTGGAAGTATGGGTAAGATCAGTATGTACTTTCAAAGGCAGAGTGTCCATGTCCATGTGTATGTACATATTATATGATGCCTTGAATATATGTTAGTACCACTGTTTCAGTTTTAAAAATTATCTTAAGATACATGATAAACTGAATTTTTACTGTTCTATTCATGAATTCAAACAACCCTCAGGAAATACTTAGACTCATAATTTTGGTTCCCTCAGAACTTTGGCCTGCACAAAGCTACAATTGGTAGACTTTTCTCTACCTCACAACACCTACTCAAATTTGTAACACAATTTTTAAACTTAATTTTAACTCACATTTTTAAGTTACGCTGTTTTAACACAGCCTTGATCAAATTTTATGTGAGTTTTCCTTGGGACAATGTCTACCCCTCAGGCTAGTCAGCTGTTGCCAAAAAAGGCAGAAACCACAAAATATCTAGTATTACAGTTAAATTAAAAAAATAAACACACAGATGACTTATATTGAGCATGTTGGAAATACAATTACTTACAGAAAATCATAAGAACATATATGAAATTTTAGCCCTTTAAAAAACAAAATCAAAGATCTAATCTCTTTAATTTCTACTTAAAATTCTCACCATGATAGATGTTCTGGGATTATGAATAACAAAAAGCTATGAATAGATTCTTTTATTGTCTGTCACTGTTCTATTGAGCTGTGCAAGGTTCTTTGAGATAAACACATTTAAGGTAGAAAGTATCATCAGAAGTACATTAAAATCCAGACTTCACTTTATGCATAGAAATCATGTGGTCTTTTACCCAAGTAAGAACGTAAGATTCTTACCTTCCCTCTTCCCCAGGAGAATATCATCTTTTCTGCTTATCTTGTAGATATCACTTCTCCGCTTATCTTGTAGTGTGGTCAAAGAAATATATAACTTAAAATCTGCCCTCTTAATAAACTTTCAAGTGTAAGCAAATACCTAGAACTTTTTTATTTTGCATGACAAAAACTGTATGCGCATTTATCAGAAACTCCCTATTTCTCCCTCCTTACAGCCCCTGGCAATCATCATTTTACTTTCTACTTCCTTGAGTTTGACTAATTTAGCTACCTCCCATAAATGGAATCATGCAGCATTTCTTCTCTGACTGGCTTATTTCACTCAGCATAGTGTCCTCAAGGTTCATTTATGTTGTAGCATATGGCAGGATTTACTTTTTTATAAGGCTGAATAATATTCTGCTGTACATATGTGGCACATTTTCTTTATCCATTCATCTGTAGGTGAATATTTAGGTTGTTTCTACCTCTTGACTATTGTAGATAATGCTGCAATGGACATGGAAGTATAAATATCTCATTGAAATCCTCTTCTCAATTCTTTTGTTTAAATACCCACAAGTGGAACTGCTGGATCATATGGTACTACTATTTTTAATTTTTTGAGGGATCTCCTTACTGTTTTCTATGATGGCTGCACAATTTTACATTTCTACCAATAGTGCTCAAAGGCTCCAGTTTCTTCACATCTTCAGCAATGTTTGTTGTTTTCTGTTTGTTTTTTGTTTTGTTTTGTTTTTTAAATAACGGCCCATCATAACAGGCCTGAGGTGATATCTCATTGTGATTTTAAGCCTCTTAACTGGTTTTTGGATATCTAACAAAGATGAGGCACATAACATAATAATCAGCATTTTAGGGAATTCAAGCATGAAATTATTAGAATCTAGCACTCAACCAGTGGTCAATTGACATCTGATATTTGAGAGACGGAAAAATCTACGGAACAATAATTATGCATTTCTATAGCTTATCCTAAAATTTCTGCACTCTTAGATTATCACGAATTAGTTTCTAGATATTTTTTTAACCTACTGTTACATGGCTCCTTTTAATAATAGACATTAACTAGTATAATCAATTTTTAAATAAGAAAATTTATATCCCATAAAATTTACTCTTTGAAAGTGTAATGAGCAAGGTTTTTAACCAGAGTTTTATAAAAAATCTCCAAACTTTTTCTTTTTTCTTTTGAGATACAGTCTCACTCTGTCACCCAGGATGGAGTGCAGTGGTGCAATCTTGGCTTACCGCACCCTCCACCTTCCGGGTTCAAGAGATTCTCCTGCCTCAGCCTCCTGAGTTTCTGAGACTACAGGTGTGTGCCGCCATGCCCAGCAAACTTTTGCATTTTTACTAGAGATAGGGTTGCACCATGTTGGCAAGACTGTTCTCAAACTCCTGACCTCAGGCGGTACACCCACCTCGGCCCCCCAAAGTGCTGGGATTACAAGTGTGAGCCACTGTGCCTGGCCAAAAATCTTCAGACTTTTAAATTCATGTGTCTTCTATTATTTGGTTCCCTTCCATCTCCTAAAAAAAGGGTTTGATATTTATTAATAATTCAATGAAGGCTTTTCTGTAATAAGCTTAGACAATACCCAAGTATATATTTTTTACAATAAAACTGAGTAATTTGGAAATATTGGCAGTTGCCAAGAATTACTTTCAGAATCAGAACAATTTTTCTAGTCTCTCTGCTCCTGTGTCAGTCACACAATTGATTTTAAGTGTTAAAATTACCCCTCTATATGAATAATCATTTAACCATTCTGTTCTATTTTAATATATGAATCTTCAGTTTGAGCATTTCATCGTATAGATAGAGATTTAGGATCTATTCAGTCAAAGGAAGTTGTGATATAAATTTTAATTCTTTCATCCATCATCATTCTCCTTTAGGTTTTAAAGTTTGTAAATTGGCTTTTACAATCAATTTACATATATGGTATAGGTGTGTGTGTATAGATGTACAGTTAGTCATACATTGCTTAACAATGTGGTCAGGTTCTGAGAAATACATTGTTAGGCTATTTCACTGTTGTGTGAATATCATAGAATGTACTTACAAAGACCTCAATGGTTTAGCCTACTATACACCTAAGCTATATGGTATAGCCTATTGCTTCGAGGCTACAAACCTGTACATCATACTAAATAGTGTGGGGAATAACAACACAATGGTAAATGTTTTTGTATCTAAAACACAGTAAAAACAGTATAAAAGATTTTTTTAAATGGTATACCTGTTAAGGGCACTTACCATCATTGGAGCTTGCAGGACTGAAAGATGCTCTGGGTGGGTAGATCAGTGAGTTGTGAGTGACTATGAAGGCCTAGTATATAATAGTACACTATTGCAGATTTAATAAACACTGTACAAATTAACTACACTAAATTTATTTAAAATTTTCTTTTCTTCAATAATAAATTCACTTTAATAGAACTTTAAAAAATTTTAAAAATTCTGTGGATACATAGTAGGTGTATATACTTATGGGGTACATGAGATGTTTTGATACAGGCATGCAGTGTGAAATAAGCACATCATACAGAATGATGCATAATGTGAAATAAGCACATCATGGAGTATTCATCCCTTCAAGCATTAATCCTTTGAGTTAAAAACAATTCAATTGCATTCTTTAAGTTATTTTAAAATATACAATTATTATTGACTATAGTCACTTTATTTTGCTATAAAATAGTAGGTCTTATTCATTCTTTTTATGTTTTTGTACCCATTAACCCCACCCATCACCCCACCAACCTCTCCACTGCCATTCCCAGCTTTTGGTAACCATCCTTCTACTCTCTATGTCCATGAGTTCAATTGATTTGATTTTTAGATCCCACAAATAAATGAGAACATGTGATGTTTGTCTTTCTTTGCTTGGCTTATTTCACATAACATGATAATCTCCAGTTCCAGATGTGTTGCGAATGACTGGATCTCAATCTTTTTTTTTTAAATTATTATTATTTTTATGTAGAAAAACAATTTATTCCATTTTAAGCACTTACAGAGTTAGTCACGGAGAGTAACAGGGCTGCTGGTGAAACAGGTCGCCCAAAATGGAGATGGCATCAAACTAGTGGCCAAGAACTCACTCCTAAAAAAAAAACGACTTTTATCAAGGATTCATTTAATTTTTAAAACAAATATAAGTTATTGATTTACTTTTCTCAGCTTGACAGTCTACCTTTGGTATAACTGTCAGGTAAAAACATACATCTTTACAACTTGGTGGTCCCAAGTTAAAAACAAAACAAAACACAATTTCACAGAAAGGAAAGAAACAACATGAAAACAGCTCAAGAAATACACTAACAAGCAAAAATATATGGATAAAGAGGAACAGTTTTTGACTTAACTGAAGAAATTAAGAGGAAACTGGTCTACATATGAAAATGTGCATCCTGGAAAGTCAGGTGTCAAGATTTTCGAGTAGGAATCTATATGTCTTGAATCTCCTATTTCCCGAATAAAAGTGACGTCTTTCAGTATTTATACTTCATGACTCAGACACCTACCTCATTTGGCTCTATTCCTTACTCACTCTAGCCTTTACTTGAGTCTGAATAACTTGGGGATATAGCTTAAGAAAAATAATCACACATAATATTCCCCTTTCTGCAGCTACTTTAGATCTGCGTTTGTTACTTGAAAATCCCTAAAGACAATTTCAATGTAAGTCTTTGGCTTTGTTGAATCAAGCCCCTGCCCCCAACACCTCAACCATTAATATTTAGAAAACACCCACTGTTTAGGCTAATAGCATTATTGGTGGTACCTATTATATAGAGGGAAAGCTGAACAAAGTCTGTGTCTTAAAGCCAGGGTTAAATCACTCTCGGGGTGGAGAAGAAAATAGGGGAGTCTAAAATCACAAGAAGTAAAGACATATATATCTAAGACCCTTGTCCTTCTGGATCCATGCTTCCTTCAGGATATTCATCGTTATAAATGTTCTCTGCCATTTGCCACACTTGCATGATATTATCTTCTGATACAGAACAAATCACCCAAGGCTCATTGGGATTTCAGGAGAAATCAGATATCTTGGCATTGTGACCGCCATGAATAAACAACAACTCTGGTGGCCCGTATTCTGCATCTTCTGGGATTGTTCTTCTCCAATTTTACTTAAATCTCAGACATTCCGTCTATGATCAGTACCACTGGAAGCCAAAATAGTCTCATTGTGAGGTGACCATTGAATCTGGAATATTCAATATTTCAGATTTCTTATATCCCACAAGGCAACAACCTTGTCAGCTGATCCTGTGGCAAGAATGAACTCACTCTAAGGATTGAAAGAGAGGCAGTTTACTTCAGCAGTTTGAGCATCAAGTGAGTGGCTTGGTTTGGAAGTATTGTTTGAACAAGTATCTCAAATCATAAGTTTCTGATCATCAGCAACTGACCCAAACAGACACTCATGGAGCAGATGCCAGGAAACATCTTCTACTACTGCTGTATGTCCTGTAAAGATGGTCTTCGCATCCACCACTTTTCCCTCCTTTGGAATGGCACTGATGTCCCACGGGCAGATGTTGTGGTCATCTGAAGCACTAAGCAAGTGCCCACTGAGAGTTGGGTTCCAAGAAAGCCCATAGCCTGCCTTTTGATGTCCATGGATACACAAGTCTGGGTTGCATTCTCCAGAAGGATCTGGTTTAGAAGGAGTTTCATATAGTCAAAGACAAAAACATCACTGGAAGAAGTCTTTGTTGCGATGATACAAGGGTTCTGGGGCATACAACGAGCCCTGTTTACGTCTCCATCATGGTTGGTCTTGATTTCTATTTCAATTTTTCCACTAACTGAACCAAAACCTTCAAATTCTGCTTTCTCACTATCATAGTGTGATGCATCAAACAGCATCATTATTAGGGTGTTGCATACTGGCTATAAAAAGATGGTTTTGTTCATCCGATGTGTGTGTCCCCAGGGCAAGTCGATGAATGCTGAAATCTTTCCCTTCTGGTCTGGTTATATCTGGAAGCCACTGGGCAGTTAGGCTGGGCTACTCCAGAGCATGGGTCATCACCAAATCATAAAGAAAAGGAGTGTGCTTTTTCCATATTTTGTACTCCTCACTGATCACTCGTTCTTCCACTGCATCATGGAAGGCTGCTTCCTTTTTGGTCATGTTGAGCAAGCGAGCCAGGGAATCCTGGGGTTGAGCATTGCAGGAGGGCCCAGATCTCATTCTTCATATGGCTGAATAGTACTCCATTGTGTGTCTGTACAACATTTTCTTATCCATTCACCTGTTGATGGACACTTAGGTGTTTCCAAATCTTAGCTATTGTAAATAGTGATGCAATAAACCTGGGAGTGCAGATATCTCTTCAATATACTGATTTCCTTTCTTTTTGTATATACGCAGCAGTAGGATTGCCGGATCATACAGTAGCTCAATTTTTAGTTTTTTGAAGAATCTCCAATCTGTTCTCCATAGTGGTTGTACTAATTTACATTTCCACCAGTAGTGGACAAGGGTTCTTTCTCCACGTCCTTGCCAGCATTTGTTATTGCCTGTCTTTTGGATTCAAGCCATTTTAATGGGGGTGAGATGATATCTCATTGTAGTTTTGATTTGCATTTCTCTGATGGTCAGTGATGTTGAGCACATTTTCATTTGCCTGTTTGCCTTTTGTATGTCTTCTTTAGAGAAATGTCTGTTGAAATCCTTTGCCCTTATTTTGATCGGGTTATTAGATTTTTTCTATAGAGCTGTTTGAGCTCCTTATATATTCTTGTTATTAATCCCTGGTCAGAGGGTTAGTTTCCAAATGTTTTCTCCCATTCTGTGGGTGGTCTCTTCACTTTGTTGATTGTTTCCTTTGCCGTGCAGAGCTTTTTAACTTGATGTGATCTCATTTGTTCCTGTTCACTTTAGTTGCCTGTGCTTGTGGGGTGTTGTTCAGGAAATATTTGCCCAGACCAATGTCCTGAAGAATTTCCCTATTTTTTTCTGGGTTTGTTTCTGGGTTCTCTATTCTGTTTTATTGGTCTATGTGTCCGGTTTTTGTTTTTGCCAGTACCATGCCGTTTTGGTTACTAGAGATCTGTAGCATAATTTGAAGTCAGACAATGTGATTCCTCCAGTTTTGTTCTTTTTGCTTAGGATGGCTTTGGCTATTTTGAGTATTTTATGTTTCCATATAAATTTTAGGATTGCTTTTTCTATTTTTGAGAAGAATGTCATTGGTATTTTGTTAGGGATTGCATTGAATCTGTAGATTGCTTTGGGTAGTAAAGATATTTTAACAACATTGATTCTTCCACTCCATGAACAAGGAATTCTTTTTCATATTTTATGTCCTCTTCAATTTCCTTCATGAGTGTTTTATAGTTTTCATTATAGAGGTCTTTCTCTTCTTTGGTTAAGGTAATTCTTAGGTTTTAAATTTTATGTGTGGTTATTGCAAATTGGATTACTTTTAACATTTCTTTTTCACATTCTTCACTGTTGGCATATAGAAATGCTAGTGATTTTTTAATGTGGATTTTGTATTTATCAGTTCTAATAGTTTTCCTGTAGAGTGTAGGGTTTTCCAAAGGTAAGATTACATTATCAGCAAACAAGAATAATTTGACTTCTTCCCATCCAATTTGGATGCCCTTTACATTTTTCCCTTGTCTGGCTGCTCTAGTTAGGACTTCCAGTACTATGTTGAGTAACAGTGGTGACTGACAGTGGGCATGCTTGCCATGTTCCAGATCTTAGAGAAAAGGCTTTCAACTTTTCCCCATAGAGGAACTGCCTTGATGGTCTTGGACAAGATCTAGAGGAATTCTCTGGATTACCAGGCAGATACCCTTGTTCCCTTCCTTTATTTTCTCTCATACAGACAGAATCTCTTTCTCTGTTCTGAGCCACCTAAAGCTAGAAATGGAGTGGCATAAATACCCTGTGGTCACTACCTCTGTAGTTGCACTAGGTGAGACCTGAAGCTAGCACAGTGCTGGTCCCTGTCCAGGGCCTTCCCTGTCAACTGCTTATGTTCACTCAAGGCCCTGGGGCTCTACAATCAGCAGGTGGCAAAGCCAGACAAGCCTGTGTCCTTTCCTTTAGGGTAGCGAGGTCCCCCAAGTCCCAGGTGGGTTGTCTGGGAGGCAGGGACTAGTCAAAAACCTTAGAAGTCTACCTGGTATTCTATTATATTGTGGCTGAGCTGGCACTCAACCCACATAACACAGCCCTTCCCTGTGGGTGGAAAGTCTCATAAGTGCCAAGGCAGAAGACTGAAGCCTCAGCCAGTTCCTGTTTAATAAATAGACTATAGAAGTCCAGGCGCGGTGGCTCACGCCTGTAATCCCAACACTTTGGGAGGCCGAGGTGGGTGGATCATTTGAGGCCAGGAGTTCGAGACCAGCTTGGCCAACATGGTGAAACCCCATCTCTTAAAATAAATAAATAAATAAATAGATAGATAAATAAATAAATAGAATATAGAAAGAAGAATCTAGTTAGGAATAAGTTTCATGAGTGATTCGATATAGTCTTATTGAATATTATGAGTGATTAGATATTAGTCTTATTGAATATTAAGCCTTGATTAAAGCCTTCTTGTACTTTATGCATAATTATCTAGGAACTTCAGGTTGCTGTGGTCAGGGACTGATAAGGGACACTATGAAATGTGGCCACAAGGCAAGAGCATAACATGGATTGGTGGCGATCAGCAGAGATAACCTGTTGAATGCCGAAACCAAGCCCTCTGTCACAACTGCATAAGGGTTTCTGGAGGGCATCCAAAATCTCTGAGGTAGCACCAGTGCTTGGGGAAGCACCTCTACTCAGCACACCTTGGAAGGGAACATCTCCCGTCCTTGGGCAACTCAGAGAACACTCCACTCCCTCTGCGCTCTCGTGAAAGGACTGGTATCAGTCAGCCCAACCCCCAGTTACCTGGGGGCTTAATTGTCTCTGTGTGGTGCTGTGCTATATTGGTTGCAATCTGTGTCTGCTTTCACTCCCTACTTCTGCACCTGGTTCCTCTTTTGAAGACAGTAAGAAGTAGCACAATTTTTGAAGCCTTCGTTCTTACTTGGCAAGTATAACATAAAGAAGTGCTGACACATCTTGCTGTCCCCTGCTTCAGCTACTTGAAAGTCCTGGGCCCCTTGTTCCTTAGACACGTGATCTGTTTGAAGATCCACCCTACTTACCCTGCCTCTCTGTTTTGCACCTAATAAAAGTCAGAATGTCCAGGCACTTGGGGCCACTATTGATCTCTCCGCGAACTGGTGGTAGTGGACCCCTGGGACCAAACTCTTTTTCTCTTGATCTCGGTTTATTGTGTCTTTATTTCTACAGTCTCTCATCTCCATACCTGTAGAGAATACCCTCTAGACCCAGCAGGGCTGGACCCTACACTTCCTACTCTTCCTTACCCTTCCCAAAGGCAGAATAGCCTTACCCTATAGCCACTGCTACGACAGGCCATGAGGAATACTTGCAGACTACCACTGATGTTCCCTGAAGACTTGAGCTCTCTTAAGTCAGCTGAGTGAATGCTCCCTGGCCTGGGACTCACCCTTTAGGGAAGTAAGTTCCCCTCTGGCCCAGGGCAAGCCCAGAAATGCCATCCAAGAATCAAGTCCTGGAGTCAGAGATCCCAAGAACCCACTTGGTGTTCTACTCCCCTGTGACTGCACTGGTGTCTAAGGTGGAAGTCAAAGTCCCCTTTACTTTTTCACCTCCTTTCCTCAAGCAGAAGGAGTTTTACCCCATAGCCACCACAGCTGATTATGTGTTGAGTCTCACCTGAAACCAGCAAGTCTCAGAGGCTCACCCAAGGCTCTCAGTGTAGTACTTGGGTGTTGCTGCTGGTTCCTCAGGACTCAAGGGCTTTTCAGTTAGCAGGTAATGAATGCTGGCAGGACTGGGTCCTTTCCTTTAAGTCAGTGGGTTTCCTTCTAGCCCAGGGTATGTCTAGCAATTTTGTCTTGGAGCAAGGATTGGAACAGGGGCCTCATGACTCTGTCTGGTGCTCTATCCTGCTGTGGCTGGGCTAGTATCTTAGCTATAATACATAGTCCTCCGCACTCTTCCCTCTCCTCTCCTCAAGCAGAAAGAGGGGGTCTCTTTTGGAGCTGAGAGCTGTGTAAACTTGGGTTAGGGGATGGGTGATGCTGGGACTCCCTTGGCTGCCCAAGCTGGTGTCTCGGTGTGTTGTGTGCACCCCATCTGGTTGTCTGTTGGCCTAATTCAGCACTAGGACTTACCTACCGAGTTACAGCTTTTATGCCCCAGACTACCTTTCACGTTTACTTAAGAGTCACAGAGTGCGATAGCCCTTGGTGGTGAGCTTCACAGGCACTCAAGTTCAGACCTCTGAGATAGGTGCTTTCCCTCTGGCTAGGGCTGGTTTCTCTCTTTATGGGCAGGTGTGGGCTGTTTGGTCTTTCTTATTTAATAGAATAGCACTGAGTTCAATGTCTCACAATTATTGTGTCCTCTCTCCCCTAGTTCACAGAGGTGCTATCAACACCATGTTACTGCTGCCCAGGGAGGCAGAGGGGTGGCACTGGTGATTCAGGACTGTTTATTCTATCTCTTCAGTGCCTCTTTCAGTGATATGAAGTTAAAAGCAGGTACTGTGAGTACTCATTTGATTTTTGGGGTTCTTATAAAGATTTTTTCCTGATAGTTGGTTGTTAACTGAGTGTCCTTGCTGGTGGGACAATGGGTAGAGCTTTCTATTCCTCCATCTTGCTCCACTTCTCCATAAATATTCAAAAGCCTGATGTTCTAAGAGAGTTACCAATCAAGTTTCTGATTAGCAAGCTATGATATGTAGTTGAGTAGTTATTAGAGTTAAAACTACAGAGAGTGTTAACAGTGGCAGAGACTTTAGAAATGGTTTAGCTTAACTCCCTTAGCAGTTGAGGGAACTTAGGCTCAGAGAAGGTAAAACTACTTTCCCATAGTCAGAGACAGAGAGAGAGAGAGAGAGAGAGAGAGGGAGAAAAGAGGGACACCCCCGTAAAAACTCCAAGAGGTTGTATTGATTGCAGATAGCTGTCCCAGAAGCAGTGTCTTTGGAATGCCATTTAAGGCCCAACTAAGAAGGAAAAGGGGAAGGTTGCAGCTGGTTGTTTTTGTTGCTCTTGATTCTTAAGGATACCATTTTATTATCTTTCAATCAGGCTTTATTGTAAAATGTTTTTAGCCAAGATTAGAATTATTTTTTTAAAGAGGCCTAATGTGAAGAAGAGCTGAGCTAAGCCACATTCTTTAACTGAATTAAAGAAAAGAAAATCACAAAAATAAAATTATTACCAAAATAATAGCTGGAAGAAAGGGCTCCCTTGACACAGGTGATCCTGCCTCAGCTCAGAAATTGAGGTAACATGAGAAAGCAGTGTTGAGGCAGCTACCGGTGAGATTCAGATTAAATAATGAATGAGCTGGCCAGGAGTTAAGAAGAAAGTGTTTAGGCGTGTTTGGCTCAGAGTAAGAGCTTATTTTCCTCCTAATTTAGTACTAACTTGAGCCCTTTCAACCTTGAGCCCTCAGGTTGCAAAATGTTCTCTAAAACAAAATTGTTATACACCTTTAAGTTGCTGCTATTGATATTCTTTCTTTTGCATAAGGCTAAACTTTTTTTAAGAGGGTTATGGGAGAAGGGTTAGGACTCTTGCTTAATTAGCTCAGTTGGATTCCTCTAACGCTAAGTTTCCCAACGTGGGCAATTTCAACATCTGGGGCTGGACATTTTGTTGTGGGTGGCTGTCCTGGCCATGTAGGATGTTTAGCAGCAAACCTAACCTTCATTCACTAGATGTTTTTAGGACCCTCCTCAGTTGTGACATATAAAAATGTCTCCTGACATTGATTGCTAAATGTCTTCTAGGAGGCCCCAGCCTGCCCCAGCCCTGTACTTTGAGAACCACAGCTTTAATGAAAGAGCTGAAAGACAGATGACTATATTGACCTCTAGACTTTGCCATGAAGTTACCATGATTCTTAAAAAAAAAAAAAAATTGATCACAAAATTTACTCTATTCCAAATTAAGTTTTTATGCATTCACTAAGCATTTTACTGACTGTCTGCAAGCACTGTGCTAGGCCCTTGGGGTACATAGATAAGTATGATCTGATCCCTGCCTTAAAGGTCATTGATTCTACTACAGATAGGAAGTAATGCCTTACTAGTTCATTTCAATTCATGGCTGTTAAGTGCAATCACATATCTTAAGTAAATATAACGTATAGTGGAACTGCAAAGATGAAGTCTTCCCGTTCACTCTAGGGGAAAGGTGTCAGTTAAGGCTTTGCTGATAAAGGAGTAACCACATGAGGCTATATTTCAAGTCACCAAACAAAATAAAATTAACCTCCAGACATCTAAATATAGTATTTTGATATGGTATTTTCTGCCTGTTGTTTTAAATTTTATATGTATAATACATCATTTCTTTGATATTGTGTTAGGATTCTCCCAAGAAACAGAATCAATACGACATATGCACACATATATACATATGTATGTACATATATATATATATATATATACACACACAAACACAAAAAGAGATTTATAAGACATTGGCCCATGTGATTTTGGAGACTGAGAAATCCCATGATTTTCTATATGAAAACTGGAGACCCAGAAGATGAGCTGATAGTATAGTTCCAGACTGAATGCAAAAGACTGACATTCCAAATCAAAAACAAGCAGAGAAAGCACATTCTCCCTTACTTCTTCTTTTTGTTCTATTTAGGCCTCCTGAGGATTGGATGACACCCACTCATATTGGGTAGGGCAATATACACCTCCATATCTTGTCCTATCAAAGATATTCAGGAGTAGTAACACAAATGAAGCTGTCATCCATGATAACAGTACCTTCTTCTAGAATACCTTCTGAAGGACCTGCTTGAGACTGCTTTACAGTGCCTTTTTAAGAAAAGTAGGCGTACACTCTAAAATAATGATAAAAAGTATATTAGTAAATACATAAGCTGCTAATGTAATCATTTATTATCAACTATTGTATACTGTACAGAATTGTATGAACAACACTTTTATAAGACTGGCAGCACAGTAGGTTTGTTTACACCAACATCACCACAAACATGTGAGTACCGCATTGCACTGTTAAGTTGTTAAGATGGCTACAATGTCACTAGGCAATAGGAATTTTTCAGCCCCATTATTGTCTTATAGAGCTACCATCATATATGTGGTCTATTTTTGACTAAAACGTTGTTCAGTGTGTGACTCTGTGTGTGTGTGTGTATGCATAACAATTTTCATTTAATTGGTGGTAGTCTGACTTACCCAAAACACAAATATAAACTTTTTTCTTTTCTTTTTAGAGACAGGGTCTCACTATGTTGCCCAGGCTGATCTTGAACCCCTGGGCTCATGCTATTCTTTTGCCTTGGCCTCCCTAAGTGCCAGAATTACAGATGTGAGCCACTGCACCTGGCCCAAATGTTAAATTAAAATGGTCATTGAGTATCAAAAGCAAACAAAAGCAAACAAACAAAAAACCAACTCAATAGTTTGCAAAGCCAGTGTACTTTAAAACAGTAGAAAGTCAGGTAACTTAATATGGCACATAATGTTAAGGCTAGGGACTTGGCAAACTTAGTCTTTTGTTATTTTCAGGTAACTTTCATGATTGACAGGGTTCCCAAAATTGGAAATTGAATTGAGGAATAGTAGGTCAGGCCAGGCAAGCACTGCTGGAAGGTGCTGCTTACACAGGTAGAGCTGATGTAAACAAATCTCCAGATACTAGAGAATCTAGGATTGTTTATTGTGGCAAAAAATTATATTTTGAGGGTATTTTACACTTACAGTAACTGATATTGCTATTTATAAACATTTATATCACATAGGCTCTTTTTAGCAAATATGTACATAATTATTTATACATTTTTAACTCATTTATTATAAAATTAGTCTTTACTGAAGTATAAAGAAAAATTGCCTGTAATTTCACTACCCAGAGATTACCATAAACATTTTGAATATAGTCAGATATACTGATATATAGATTTTTTTTTTTTTTTTTTTTTTTTTTTTGAGACAGAGTCTCACTCTGTCACCAGGCTGGAGTTCAGTGGCACAATCGTGGTTCACCGCAACTTCCACCTCCTGGGTTCAAGCGATTATCCTGCCTCAGCCTCCCAGTAGCTGGGATTACAGGTGCCTGCCACCATGCCCAGCTAATTTTTTGTATTTTTAGTACAGACGGGGTTTCACCGTGTTAGACAGGATCGTCTAGATCTCCTGACCTCTTGATCAGCCCGCCTTGGCCTCTCAAAGTACTGGGATTACAAGCGTGAGCCACCGCGCCCCGCCAACATAGTCAGATATATATCTTTTTAAAAATTGATATTAGCCCGTGGGCGGCGCCCACCGCCGGCTCCACCTATCCGGGTCCAGGAGGCCGAGGCCGAGGCCGTGGCCGAGACGCAGAAGCGGAGCCTGGAAAACTTCTTTGCCAAAAGGGACAAGAAGAAGAAGAAGGAGCGGAGCAACATGGCTGGGCGGGCGTGGGGACCCGGCCGGGAGATGGCGGGACGGCGAGCGCGCTGCGGGCCCAGGGGCCGCCACCAAGGCTGTGACGAAGGACTTGGATGAATAGAAAGAATTGGATTAAGAAGAGGTTGACTACAGTGGCATCAGGGTTCAGGCAAAGCAAATAAGTGAAAAGAAGACGATAATGAAAAGAGACAAGATCCAGGTGATAACTGCGAAGAAGGTGAAGGTGGTGGTGGTATGGAAAAATCCTCTGGTCCTTGGAGTAAAACAGCTCCGGTGCTTCCAAACCAGCAATGACTAGTAGTGTGCATAGGCCTCCTGGGGCCTGGTTAACCACAACAAGGAAAATACCGCAAGGACCACCAGAAATCTACAGCGATACACGGTTCCCATCCCTGCAGTCAACTGTCAAGCATGTAGAAAGCCGGAGCAAGTACTTAAAATGAATGCTACCTGGAATTAAATGACTGCCTTTGGTATATCTACATCTTACTTAGGGACATGAATTAAAAAAATAAAATAAAATGGGAAGAAATGTAAATGACATCAGATGGAAATGTTTTTTGGGGTGGCTTTTAGAATAAATCCCAGCCTTTTAGCTGCTTTGAGAGCACAGTTGGCTTGAATTTAAACCTCCACGTGGACTTGCTCCTCTGCTCTGTCTTAAAAAATGTATAAGGGGGCCGGGCGCGGTGGCTCACGCCTGTAATCCCAGCACTTTGGGAGGCCGAGGCGGGTGGATCACGAGGTCAAGAGATCGAGACCATGCTGGTCAACATGGTGAAACCCCGCCTCTACTAAAAATACAAAAAATCAGCTGGGCATGGTGGCATGTGCCTGTAATCCCAGCTACTCAGGAGGCTGAGGCGGGAGAATTGTCTCAACCCAGGAGGCGCAGGTTGCGGTGAGCCGAGATGGCGCCATTGCACTCCAGCCTGGGTAACAAGAGCGAAACTCTGTCTCAAAAAAAAAAAAAAAAAAAAAAAAAAAAAAAAAAAAATGTATAAGGGACCTTTGGGAGGGCAGTGATTTACCACACTCAAGTTTCTTTACCTGATCTAGTCAGATCCACTCCCACAAAATCGATGTCAGGAGAAATCATTGACTAATGAGTAGAATTTACTTGAATGAGAAAATTGTTACCCTTGTGCATAAAGAGAGAGATGTATTATCTATCACTTGCTAAAAGTGAAAGACTTAGGAGGAATGTCATTACACAGCTTTTAACAGTTTTCTTCAAGTGTCCTGAAATAGGGTCACAGTTAATGCTATTCAATAGAAGATAGGACTCTAGAGTTTCAGGACAGTGTTCTGTGTTTTCTGTTCGAATTGAAGCCTTAAAATTGTTTGATAAGGATTGTATATACACCTCCCCATCTGCCCCTCCCCAGATTCTTCTAAGGGGTGGCATTTTTAAATTCAGGGATGAATATTTTCAAAAACCCTAGTGAAGAAGATATATTTACTGATTACATTTCTTTTCCCTTAGGGATAAAGAAATGGAGAAGAGCTTTGAAGTAGTAAGACACAAAAATAGAGGTAGGAAGGAGGTTTCAAAAAAACAGGCCTTAAAACTTCAGCTAGACAACCAGTATGCTATGGCTGAAAATCGGAAAAGCAGCCACTCACATACAATTAAGAAATGGGCTTTGCTAACCCTTCTGAGGTAAATAGACTGAAGGTAACCACCATGAACACCATTCATCATCTGATTTCTGCTGGATCTACAGACACTGATGCAGACCACTCGATTTCATGACTGGCCCTATTGTACTGTGGAAGTTGAAGTGTCATGACTGCTCTATGCATATTGGATTTAGGGGAATTTTCATTGTTAGATAAATGTGTGAACTAGTTGCAACAGTGTTCTTTTGTATTTACTCTGCAAATACAAAAAAACAAAACCTGCAGCCAGTAGTTATTTCAAAATCTTTTTATGTTCAGATACTGAGCCTTCGTAAGGGTTGACTACCTCATATTTGATGCACTCATTGTGGACTTCATATGGATCACAACTTCTGGATAAGAAAGTTACAACTAAGGTGTCAAAAGATGTGAACCTTGAAACCAGCTCTACTGGATTCTTATCAGAAATCCTGCATAAAAAGTCAGCCATCTGGGTTCTGATCTGCTGTAAAAGATGAGGATTTAAGTGATGTTAATTAAGGTGTGCTGTGCCCTACCCTTAAGGAATAGGCTCTGTAATATGTTATGGCTACATTAGACTTCCTGGAACATACCGCTGAAAAGAACTGATGTGTTCAGATCATCTGTGTAGGGCTGTGATTTGTAGTCTAAACTTTTAGTTGTATTCTGAGGTAACCACAAAATAAATTCAACCACACTGGGGTCCACCAAGTGGGGGAAAGGGTGAAGGAGAGAATAATTTTTTTTTTTTTTGTAATTTTTTATTTGGATAGTGCTTTTTGTTTTGTTTTGTTTGTGTTCTACATTAAAGCCTTTTTTGCTTTGACTTGAAATAAGTTCTTTGGTCTATGGCCATACCACCCTGAACATGCCAGATCTCATCTGAAATAAGTTCTTTGACAGAGCATATTGCTTGGTTAAGTAACCTGAAGTGTGCATTAGGATTGTGAAATGTCTCCTGAGTATGTGAATCCTGAGGGTGGAAGAGGGTGGAACCAAATAGCCTTTGATGTAAAGGAGATGCTGGAGGCTCGACTTCAGGTGCTGCTAATGCCTCGTCTAATCAGGTGTAAATTGTATAATAAACTGCAGTGGGGAGAATATGCTTTCTGCTCAGGCTAAGGGGTTCACTGATCTGTGCTTACAAATTCAGAGCAACATGAGCAAAACCTCAGCTAAAACCCATTTAAGTGTCATGGATTGTGCATGATCTTTGATAAGAATTCCTTATATACTTGTGCCCAAATTTTCAAGGTATTGGCTATTCTAAAGGTGCAGTGATTATACCAGCTAGCTCTGTTTTCAACCTTTTGGCATGTCTTTATGTTCCTTTGGAGAGTCAGGGCAAAGACAGGTGATGTAGCACTTCTGTTTTTAATAATTGCAGCTTAAAAATACCTATTAATTTTAGTTTTTGGTCCCTTAAAGGGACTTGAGGAAGCTACCCAGGATTACAGAAGAGTATCCACTTAATGAGATAGTCTGGCAGTTTCCTAGTTTTGTATCTTTGGTTCAATAAAAATATCTGAAAGGGGTAATGCGACCACTTGATGCAGAGTCCGGGTTTCTCTATAATAAATCCCTTTGCCAAATGCATGAGTTTCAGACTTGCTACTGGCAAGAGTGAAGCAAGTGGGTGAGTAAAACTATTTTGATGTGGGAGCATTTTCAGATAGGAGTTTAGTCTTGATGAAAGTATCAGTGCAGGAATTGGACTCCGAGGAGTGTTTTAGTATCTTCTGACGGGGCCTGCCACCCACATCTGGACCATAATGTTGACATTTGAGGTGGCAGGTAGGATGCCTGCCTTCTAATGTGTTTGGGTGAGTAGCTGAGCCTGCCAAGGGGAGGTTGAATGATTAAATCAGAAATGGGATTCTGGTAAACTGAAGGCTTTATTTGGGAACCAAAAACTTTAAGAAATAGCCTCTTCTTCATTAACTGTATATTTTCCCTGAAAAGCATGCATTTTTTCCTAGCATAATTTTGTTTAGGGTTATGTTACTGAAGAATGAACAGAGATGAATAAGTGGAAGTGTTATATAAAGGCATACTGTACTCAAAATCTAAAGGCCTGCAGCAGATTTAAATTCCAACTCTTATTAAAACTTTTTAAAAGATTGTGAAAATATCAAAATGTACATGAATCAAGTTTTAATATACCATGTGATGGGTGGATAAGGCTGTCCATTGTACCATTTGTTTGAATTCTCCAGCATGGTTTGGCAATGCAAGATCTCTGTAATATTAACAAATTCAATAAAAAGTAAATATATGGAAAAAAATTGGTATTATACTACATATAGTACTGTTTTGTAAACTACCTTTAAAAAGAAAGCTTATCATGGCCATTTCCCCATTTCTCTAAATGTTTTTGAACTGCTGTTGTTTTCATTGCTGTTGTATTTTTATAATCTATTTAATACATGTCTTTAATACATCCAATAAATTTATTTAATAAATCCCCTATTTCAAATTTAGGTAACTTTCGATTGTTAAGTACTATATATTGTTGCAGTGAACCTACTTTTACTTAGCTATTTGTATTCTCTCTGATAACATCTTTAAGATTGATTCCTAGAAATTAAGTTGCTGCATCATAGATCAGATATAGTTTGAAAGTTGTCTAATCGCTTTCTGTGTGAATTTTCTATTGCTGCTATAACAAATTACCACAAACTGGCCAGGCATGGTGGCTCATGCCTGTAATCCCATCACTTTGTGAGGCCGAGGCAGGCAGATCACTTGAGGCCAGGAGTTTGAGGCCAGTCAGGCCAACATGGCAAAACCCCATCTCTACTAAAAATACAACAATTAGGTGGGCGTGGTGGTGGTCCACACCTGTAATCCAAGCTACTCAGGAGGCTGAGGTGTGACAATCTCTTGAACAGGGTAGGTGGAGTTTGCAGTGAGCCAAGATTGTGCCACTGTACTCAGCCTGGTTGACAGAGTGAGACACTGTCTCAAACATAACAAAAACAAATTGCCACAAACTTAATGATTTTAAACAATACAAATTTATGTTCTTAACAGTCCTGTAGGTCAGCAGGGTTGCATTACTACTGGAGGACCTGAGAGATAAATGGTTTATAAGGCCTGTGGAATACATTTTCATTCTTTAATCCATCATTATTCTCCTTTCGGTTTTTAGGTTCCAGCAGCTGCCTGCATTTCTTGGTTTATAGTCCCTTCTTCCATCTTTAATGACAATAGCGTAGCATCTTCAAATTTTTTTTCTTTCTCTCTTTCTCACCTCTGCTTCCTCCATCATTTCATCTCCTTGTCTTACTCTGACATTCCTGCCTTCATCTTCCTCTGTGATTACATTAAGCCCACATCATTATGGCTGATCCAGGATAATCCCCCCATCACAGGAGTCTTAATCACATCTGCAAAATCCCCTTTGTCATGTGGTCAACATGCTTAGGGTCTAGAGATTAAGATGTGGATATTTTGGAGAAACATTATTCTATCTAGTGAACCATCTGAAAACATTTTACCAATATATAATCCTGTTAGCAATTTATGAGAGTACTTTTACGCTAAAACTTAACTAACTCTGGGTATTAAAATTTTCTTAAAGCTTAACTAATGTGGTAGGGAAAATGGTGATTTTTTTTTTCAGTGTTAATTTGAGTACTAGTAAAAATATTGTTCATATGTTTGTTGACAATTTAAATTTATTGTTTTGTTGCAAATCAAAATCACAATGAGATACCACCTTACTCCTACAAGAATGGCCATAATCAAAAAATAAAAATGAATAGATGTTGGCATGGATGTGGTGAAAAGGGAACACTTTTACACTGCTGGTGGGAATGTAAACTAGCACAATCACTATGGAAACAGTGTGGAGATTCCTTAAAGAACTGAAAGTAGAATTACCATATGATCCAGCAATCCCACTACTGGGTATCTACCCAGAAGAAAAGAAGTCATTATACAAAAAAGATACTTGCACACGCATATTTATAGCAGCATAATTCACAACTGCAAAAATAGGGAATCAGCCCAAATGCCCATTAATCAACTAGTGGATAAAGGAATTGTGGTATATATAACATGGAATACTATTCAGCCATAAAAAGGAATGAAGTAATGGCATTTGCAGCAACCTGAATGAAATTGGAGACCATTATTCTAAGTGAAGTAGCTCATGAATGGAAAATCAATATGTTCTCATTCTTAAGTGGAACCTAAGCTATGAGGATGCAAAGGCATAAAAATGATATGGTGGACTTTGGGAACTTGGGGGAAAGGGTGGGAGGTGGGTGAGGGATTAAAGACTATACATTGGGTGTAGTGTACACTGCTTGGGTGATGGGTACACTAGAATCTCAGAAGTCACCACTAATTGTCTTTTTATTTTTAAAATCAATTAGGATGTCCATTCTTTGTTAGTCACATATACTGTAAAATATAGTTTAATTAAAAAAAATTGATATTTATATATGTGGGGGGGGGCTGGGCGTGGTGACTCATGCCTGTAATCCCAGCACTTTGGGAGGCTGCGATGGGTGGATCACCTGAGCTCAGGAGTTCGAAACCAGCCTAGCCAACAAGGTGAAACCCGTTCTCTATTAAAAATACAAAAAAATTAGCCTGGCATGGTGGCAGGCACCTATAGGCCCAGCTACTTGGGGGGCTGAGGCAGGAGAATCACTTGAACCCAGGAGGTGGAGGTTGCAGTGAGCTGAGATTGTGCCACTGCACTCCAGCCTGGGAGACAGAGAGAGACTCCATCTCAAAAGAAAAAAAAAAGATATATATATACATGTATTTATATAATTGTTAAAATCTTCTGAAGTATAGTCCATCAGTGTTTCTAATTGTCATTTTTTTATGCTTAGTCCATTCTCACCATCTCGTAAGATTATGTAAAAATTAATCTGTATCAACACCTAGATTTGATTTATTTTCGTTTTATATATTTAGGTATTTTCAATGATTGTGAAATTAATTTTTGATTTTCCATGAAGAAGAGATACAACTTTGTATCCAAGAAAATAACCTGTGTCATCCTTTGATCACAAAATCAATTTCTTTATCATATACCATGTATATCAATTTCATAAATGTTTCTGGGGTTTTTAATCATTCTATTTATCTATTTGTGTCCTTTTGGGTCAATACTTCACAAAACAATTTTCTAGTTTTCTGTTTTCTTTTAATAATTGCCAGTTCAGATTTATCCTCCTTCTGTGATTTATATTTTTAAATTATGTTTATATCATGTTTAAATTCTCCTGTGTTTGATAGGAACTGTACTTGTTCCATGAATTAATATGGGGAGAATAAACTTTTTTTTTTTTTTTTTTTTTAAAGACGGGGTTTCACCATGTTGGTCAGGCTGGTCTTGAACTCCCGACCTCAGGTGATTGCCTGCATTGGCCTCCAAAGTGCTTGGATTACAGGCGTGAGCCACCATGCCTGGCTGAGAATAAACTTTTTTTAATGTTGAATCTTTTTATCTAGAAACTTGAGATGGCCGTTTATTTATTTAAGTCCCTTTTTAGGTCACTCAAAGTTTTGTTGTTTTCTTCATATAGAACCTCAATTCATTTCACAATACACTTATTCCTATGTATTTTATATTTCTGTTTGCATTCTGAGTAGGATTTTCCATTATGTTTTCTAATTGGTTATTATAGGAATATAGAAAAACTCTTGAATTTTAAATATTTATTTTGGGCCGGGCGCGGTGGCTCAAGCCTGTAATCCCAGCACTTTGGGAGGCCGAGGCGGGTGGATCACGAGGTCAAGAGATCGAGACCATCCTGGTCAACATGGTGAAACCCCGTCTCTACTAAAAATACAAAAAATTAGCTGGGCATGGTGGTGCGTGCCTGTAATCCCAGCTACTCAGGAGGCTGAGGCAGGAGAATTGCCTGAACCCAGGAGGCGGAGGTTGCGGTGAGCCGAGATTGCGCCATTGCACTCCAGCCTGGGTAACAAGAGCGAAACTCCGTCTCAAAAAAAAAATAAATAAATAAATAAAAATAAATAAATAAATATTTATTTTGTTATAAAAAAATCTTACCAGGCTCTCTTATTAATCTTTTTTGTTTCAGTTTCTTCTATTCCATTTTTAGTTAGAAAGCAGTATCATGTAAAAATACAAATAATTTTGATTCTGTGTACAATAGTTACAGTTCACATTTTGTTTCTTGCCTTATTACACTGTCTGAAAATTTCAAGTTGGTGTTAAATAATTGTTGCTAGGGGGCTTCTTTGCCTTGCTGTTAAAGGAAATGTCTGCAATGTACCAAAAAATTTTCCTTTTCCATGTTGGTTGTTGGGCACTATTTCCTGCTGAGAATACAGTAAGCTTAAGAATTCTTCACATAGTACTTTGGGTAACCACTAGTAGCCAGCTGAAAACGACATGCATAAAGGAACCTCTATCCCCTCCTCTTCTCTTGTTTTGTTTTACTATTAAGTATGAGCTTAGCTATTCCTAATTAGTGAAGTGTTTTATCAGAAACATGCTCTAAATTTGATCAAATGTTCTATTTTGTACATCTAGTGATAGTTATTACAGTATTATATTTCTTTTTCTTTTTCTTTTTTGAGACAGAGTCTTGCACTGTCACCCAGGCCGGAGTGCAGTGGCTCAATCTTGGCTCACTGAAACCTCTGTCTCCCAGGCTCACACGATTTCCTGCCTCAGCCTCCCGCGTAGCTGGGATTACAGGCTCGCACCACCAGACCTGGCTACTTGTTTTGTATTTTTAGTAGAGATGGGGTTTCACTATGTTGGCTACACTGGTCTCAAACTCCTGACCTCGTGATCTGCCCACCTTGGACTCCTAAAGTGCTGAGATTACAGGCATGAGCCACCGCACCCAGCCAGTACTATATTTCTTAAATCTACCCTCTTTGAATTCTTGAGATAAACTCTACTTGGCCAAGGTGACTTGTTCTTTTAATATTCTCCTATAGTTGACTTGGTAGAATTCTACGTAGTATTTTTATTGCTATGTTGATAAATGAGATTGGTTTAAGATTTATTTTGTACTCTATTTGTTTCATCTAGCTTATAAAAACTAGATTATGCTAGTTTAAAAATTACTCTTGTTCTTTGAAAGTTTGCAAGAACTTTTGCAGTGATTATATTTGAAAAACTTAAAAAATTTTTCTGATTATTGTATTTTTTCTTGTTTTATTTTATTTCCAGGAAATTATTGATCTAAGTAAGATTTAAAATATGTTTACATAGGGTTACACATAGAGCTCTATGACAGTTTACAAAATCTCATAAACATCTGTTACCTCCTTTTTCCTATTTCTAATTTTGTGTGTTTGGGTTCATTTTTATTTGATTGGATTTTCTCCTCAGACTTCTTCCATTTATTTATTCACTCATGCATTCATTCAAAACTAATGTTTCAAGCCAGCATTATATGCAGATTACTCTACTGGACACAAGAGGCTCAGTGGGGCAATGGTTAGTCATAGTCTCTGTCCTGTGGAACTTATAGTCTAATGAGGTATACAGGCAGTGAACAAGTTAAATGCAATAAATCCTAGAGTATTAGGAAATATACTACGAAGAGTTAACCCATATTAGTGTCAAGGAAACCTCTCTGAAAGAAAGAAGAAACCCTAGAAAGAAGGTTTAAACTATGAAAGACTTAGTAATTTAGATGTTATCTAGGGGAACTCCATTCCAGTTTGAGAAAATGTTCTGAGGCAGAAAATAAAACTAAATGAGACCAATGGGGCTGGGACATAAGAAAATTCTTCTTTTTTCTTTCACTAATATTTGGATTTCTGCTTTTATTGATATTATTTCCCTTTTCTATTATTCTTATGTTTAATTGCTTCTTGATTACTCATTTTTTCCCTTTATCATTCTCTCTTTAGTTCAGGTTGATAAAAACAAATTTAAGGCTATATGGTTCCCTTTAAGTATGATTTAGGCTTCAGACATAATTTGTAATTTCACATTTTGTTATTGTTTTAAATTGTCTTTATTTGTAGTCTGAATTCCTTTTTGGACTAAGAAGTATTTAGCAAACAATTTAAGGTGATATATGACTATAGTAGGAGAGGAAAGGTAGTATCTTTTTCTCATCCATTATGAAGTCTTACGGTTGTGACTTCTATAACAAAAGACAAATTACAAGAGAAAAGCATAGAAATTTATTTAATGTAAGTTTTTTTCAACTTTTAAGTTCAGGGGTATATGTGCAGGATGTGCAGGTTTGTTACATAGCTAAACATGTGGCATGGTGGTTTACTAAACAGATCATTCCATCACCCGGGTATTAAGTCCAGCATCCATTAGCTATTCTTCTGATGCTCTCCTGTGTCCCTCCACCCTGACAGGTGCCCAGCATGTGTTGTTCCCCACCATGTGTCCATGTGATCTCATCATTCAGCTCCAACTTATAAGTGAGAACATGTGTTTTTTTTGTTTTCTGTTCCTGTGTTAGTTTGTTGAAGATAATGCCTTCCAACTCCATCCATGTCCCTGCAAAGGACATGATCTCGTTCCTTTTTATGTCTATGTTGTATTCCATGGTGTATACGTACCACATTTTCTTTATCCAGCCTACATTAATGGGCATTTAGGTTGATTCCATGACTTTGCTATTGTGAATAGTGCTGCAATGAGCATACATGTGCGTATATCTTCATAACAGAATGATTCTATTTCTTTGGGTACATACCCAGTAATGAGACTTCTGGGTAAAATGGTATTTCTGCCTCTAGGTCTTTGAGGAATCACTGCACTGTGTTCCACAATGGTTGAACTAATTTACACTCCCACCAGCAGTGTAAAAGTGTTCCATTTTCTCCACAACCTTGCCAGCATCTGTTGCTTTTTGACTTTTTAATAATTGTCATTCTGATTGGTGTGAGGTGGTATCTCACTGTGGTTTTGATTTGCATTTCTCTAATGATCAGTGATGTTGAGCTTTTCTCATATGTTTGTGACTTACATTAAATAGGCAGAATCTACAAGGAACTTAAACAAATTTTCAAGAAAAAATCAAACAACCTCATTAAAAAATGGGCAAAGTACATAAACAGATACTTCTCAAAAAAAGACTTTCAGAACAATAGTACCACCCCGTAGCTGGGATTCTTTTCTTTTCTTATTTGCCTTCTGTCTTGACTTTTTTTCTTCAGATGCTTGGATTGGAAGTAATCTTAAACCTTTGGAGTTCAAGACTTTTTAAAAATGGCTAAATAAATAATCTCCACATATAAAAGGCCACCTATTCCTACTTCTGTTTAGAGCAACTGTTGGACTCAGCTGCTGAGGGGCTTCAAGACAGCTGACCAGAGACATCTCCTACTCACCTCCTCCACAAAGAAGAACCTAAATAGTGAGTAGATAATTACACTTAAAATAGATCATCCAGGAGAGAACACTGGAATTCAATGAAGAAGTGACAGGAAACACCTAAAGCAAGGAAGAATAAGAAAGAGAGGCAACCTGCTTAGCCAGGATCAGTTGGGAGCCAGGAGAGACTCCCCAGTGCAGGGAAAGGTTAGTGAGAGACCTCCAGTGAGTCCCATTCCCACTATGAACTCCTGCAATTTTAGCCATGGAAGAGGGTCTCAACTCTTGCGGGCCTTGAAACTAACATAGGAAATTGCCTGGAGACTACATAGAGGCACTGCTCCTGGGTCCCACACACTCCCAGAGACCTAAACAGCTACAGCAATGTGCCATTTTGAGATCCCAATGCCAATAGACTACACCTCACCCTGGGGCCCAACAGCACCTGCATTTACACGTCCCTAGAGCCTCACTGACATCCTTTGCATGCAACCACTCCTGGAGCTACCTCTGATGCTAGGGCCCAAGTGCAGGCCACAGACTGCAACTGCCTCCAGCAGTGAAGCCACTGTGCAGTTTCACATGCCTAGATAGAGTTCCCTGCCCATGGCTGTTATTGCTGTGGACTGCTGCATGTGGACTAAAGCATGTGCGGAACACAAGCTGCCACTGCTGGAGATAAAGTGCAAGTCAAGCACAGGCTGATGCTGTTAGGGCTGAACTGCGAGTGAAGCACGTTTCTCACTCCCCTGTGTACAACTGATGCCACTGAAAGCAACCCTGGCCTCCTCAGTTTCAAGGCTGTAGTGCATCCCTGAATACTCTGCCAGGGGCCTGGGGAGTCACCCCGTGTCTGCCTACCACAGTCTGTGTCTGCACACACCATTGAGAGGCCTGAAGACAAGTCTGCCTTGTGTAGCTTCACACCCCACCCCTCAATGCTAGAAAACACAGTCCCAGAGTCTGGAGAATTATACAGCCCAGGCCACCACTGTTGGTACCTAAGTACCTCTCTAGAGGTGTTGAGGTTGGACCCACCCGCCCTGCTGCTGCTATTACAGCTGGAACCTATCTTCACGTGCCATTTGTGGGCCTGGAGACTAGTCTTCCCAGCTCATTGCAATCACCGTTAACACCAGTGTGCACCACTTGGGATGCAGAAGGTTTACCTGCCACTGCTACTGCCATTGCTCATGCTATGCCTTCTACCCAGAGGCCTGAGAATCTGCCCATTTGTTTGGCTCACTGCTGCCATCATTGGCATCTGAGCAAGCTGCCTAGAGGCCTAAGAATCAGCCTGGCTGGACCAGCTACTACTGGTGCCAGCCTACACCACACTGGGGCCCCAAAGGCAGACATACTCAGCCCAACTGCTGCCATCATTGGGACCTGAAGACTGGCCCACCTGGTATCCCCATTCCCAGCAAAACTTCACAGCCTCTACTAATAACCACACTCTAAGCCATCAAGGAAATAATACTCAACTAACACTATTTACAGCTAAAGAATTATACCAAGACTACTACTGCATCCACCCAGAATAATAGCCAAAGTGCCCTACCCAACACTACAAAACATTGTCAGGAAAAGTTCCTCCCTTACAAAAGTAAATTCAAAAAAATGGAGGAAGCAACCGTTAGACCATATGCACAGATATCAATATGAGGGCACAGAAAACATTTAAAAACAAGGAAATGTGACACCTCCAAAGGAACACAATAATTCCCCAGCAATAAATTCAAGTCAAAATTAAATTTACAAGCTCTCTGAAAAATTCAAAATACTGATTTTAAGGAAGTTTAGTGGAAGACAAGAGAATACTGAAAAACAATAAAAAAAGAAAAATTCAGGATATGAATGAGAAATTTATCAAAGAGATAGATATCACAAAAAAGAGCCAAACAGAAATTCTGGGAATAAAGGACTCATCAAATAAAATACAAAATACATTTGAAAGCATCCCACAATAGACTAGATCAAATAAAAGAAAAATCTGAAACTTGAAGACAGGTCTTTTGAAATAACCCAGTCAAACAAAAATAAGGAAAAAGAAAAAAAAAATGGACAAAGACTTTCTGACATATGCAACTCCATGAAGTGGCCAATTAGTCAAAATTTTGGAATCCCAGAAGGCAAAGAGAAAAGGGATAGAAAACCTATTTAGGCCAGGTGTGGTGGCTCACACCTGTAATTCCAGCACTTTGGGAGACAAAGGTGGGTGGATTGCTTGAGCCCAGGATTTTGAGACCAGCCTGGGTGACATGGAAAACCCCTATCACAAAAAAGAAAAGAAAAAATTAGCTGGGCTTGGTGTCACAGACTTGTAGTCCCAGCTACTCAGGAGACCAAGATGGGAGGATTGCTTGAGCCCAGGAGGTATAGGTTGCAGTGAGTCAAGATCACACCACTGTACTCCAGCCTGGGTGACAGAGTGAGACCCTGTCTCAAAGAAAAAAAAAAAATGTATTTAATTAAGTAACAGGTGAAAACTTCCCAAGTGTAGCAAGAGATTTAGACATGCAGATTCAGGGGGCTCTTAGATTCTCCACTGCACATTTTAGCCAAAATGTCTAAAGTCAAAACAAAGAGAGAATTCTAAAACAGGAAGAGAAAAGCATCTAGTCACCTATGAAGGAACTCCCATCAGACTAACAGTAGATTTCTCAGCAGAAATCTTACAGACCAGGAGAAAACAGAATGATGTATTCAAAATACTGAAAAAAACCTCTGCCAGTCTCAGATACTAAACACAGCAAAGTCAGCCTTTGTAAATGAAGGATAAATAAAGTCTTTCCTAGACAAGCAAAAGCTAAGGGAATTCATCACCACTAGACCAGAACTATAAGAAATGCTTACGGAATCCTACACCTGTAAGTGAAAGAACAATATTTATCATCATGGAAGCACATGAAAATATAAAACCTACACATAGACCAAACACACAAACAAGGGAGAGAAAAGACTCAAATGCTGCCACTATATAAAACCACCAAACTGCAATGAGAGAGAGAAAGAGAGAAAACAATCAGAGATCAATTAATAAAATGGCAGAAATAAGCTATCACATATCAGTAATAACCTTGAACGTAAACAGATTAAACTTTCCATTTAGAAAATATAGACTAGCTGAATGGATAATAAAACATGACCCAACTGTATGCTGCCTACAAGAAAGTCATGTCATCTGTAAAGATACATAAAGACTGAAAGTAAAGGGATGGAAAAGATTTTCCATGCAAATGGAAACCAAAGTAAGCACAACTAGCTATACTTATATCAGATAGAACAGACTTTAAGTCAAAAACAGGAAAAAGAGACAAAATGGGTCGTTATATAATGATAAAGGGATTAATTCTGCGAGTGGATATAACAATTATAAAAGTAAATGCACCCAACACTAGGGTACCCAGACATATAAAGCAAATATTATTAGATTTAAAGAGTGACATAGACTTCAATAAAATAAAGTAAGAGACTTCAACACCCCACTGTTGGGTTCAGGGGAGCCCCCAGTTCCCCTGAGAGGACGCTTCTCCAGGTTCTTGGTCCGTCACTCCCCAAGAATGGAGGAGGAGACCACAGCACAGTGCACTTGTAAAAGTAAATGCCGGACTCAAAAGTGTTTGTAGAAAGTGATTTATTTAGGCAGAGAGAGAAAAAGGAGAAGAAGAGAGAAAACTTCCACGAAGAGCATGCAGAAGTGGTACCCCAGAGGGGAAATCCAGGAGGGGAAAGAGAGCTCCTACTATGTGGGAGGGGATTCCAGAGAGCTAGAAATCCAGTGTGGGTGAAGGAGCAGGGGAATTTATCCTGGGAGAAATTCCCACCTACTCAAGTTCCTCTGGACAATAAAAGGAGTTTCTTTAAACGTCCACTGGGGTGATTGACTCTTAGTTTCTTCCCGCTCCTGTGAAATTTAAACATAAACTGTTAAATCTCCCGGATGGAGAGAGATGGAAGGGAGGCGTGGCACTGGGAAGTTCTTGCCCTTAAAACTATGCCCCCTTGTGGACCTGGAAAGAGAACACATTCCCTCACCACTCTCAGCATTAGACAGATCATCTAGGCAGAAAATTAACAAAGAAAAATTAGATTTAAACTGCACATTGAACTAAGTGGATCTGACAGACTTTACAGAACATTTTATCCAACAGCTATAGAATATACATTCTCCTCATTAGTACATCAAACATTCTCCAAGATAGATCATATATTAGGACACAAAACAAGTCTCAATAAATTTTAAATAACTAAAATCATTTAAACTATCTTCTTAGACTATAATGGAATAAAACTAGAAATCAATAACAAGACAAACAGTGATGAAAGAAATTGTAGAGAATGTGAACTAAGGGAAAGACATTCCATGTTCATGGACCAAAAGAAGGAACATCATTAAAATGACCATATTACTCAAAGCAATCTAAAAATGCAATGCAATCCCTATCTAAACACCAATTTCATTTTTCACAGAATTAAACAAAAATCCTAAAATTTATATGGAGCAACAACAAAAAAGCCCAAATAGCCAAAGCAATCCTGAGCAAAAAGAACGAAGCTGGAAGCATCACACTACCTGACTTCAAAATATATTACAAGGGTACAATAACCAAAACAGAATGGTATTGGTATAAAAACAGACCCATAGGCTAATGGAACAGAATAGATAATCTAGAAATATATCCACATATTTACAGCCAGCTTATTTCCTTCCTTCCTTCCTCCCTCCCTCCCTCCCTCCCTCCCTCCCTCCCTCCCTCCCTTCCTTCCTTCCTTCCTTCCTTCCTTCCTTCCTTCCTTCCTTCCTTCCATCTTCCTTCCTTCCTTCCTTGAAGGACAAAATGTTATGTTATAATGGTAATAAATTAGGAGGAACTTGGCAAGTCTGTTTGTTCAGATTCTTCTTGGTATCCCTGTGACATTCCTTCCCTCTGGGTATAGGATAAGACACTGATCACATAATGGTATTCATAGGAGAAGGGAAGGAGAAGGCCGAGAGTGACTTTCCTGACTTTTATGACCTGTTTCAGGGAAGAAGGGAGTAGGGAAGGTAAAGTAGTCTTCCTGCTTCCCCTGTTTTGTCAAATACCTAAGTGCTATATTTTGGAAACACTATCAGTGCTAGAAAGAATTTATGGTAAAAAGGTATTACAGGCCTAACCAGGGAATGTTTTGTGGATCTTTAGCTAGATCAACCCAATATATGAGGGCTCCTTGTTTTTCTTAATCTTCTCAAATTCTTTTTTATCAGAGAGCTCCTTCTTTTAAAACTTTTTTTCTGAGATGGGCTTACTTGTTTTCACAGATTTATACTTCTAGACTTTAAAAAACTTTTTTCTTGTCCTCCTTAGGTAATCATTAACTACAAATTTTCATTGTTGCCAACCAGAACAATTACTGAATTGTCTCTACATTTTCATCACATTAATTCATATATACACTGATATTATATCAAATTATATCACTTACTAGGTAGCTTTATAGGTTTTTTATTTTTCAGAGGAAAAATGTTATTATATAAGGGTAAAATTAGTAGACTGTTATGTATCCATGAACCATTTTCCCCAATGTTAAATAATGCTTAAATCATTTTTCCTTTAGATGAAAAGAGATGACTTCAGTGACTTTTCTTTTATAATTCAGTGTGAAGCTAGCTTGAAGCTATCTTTGAATGCAACTCAACGTGATGTGCCTGCCTGAGGCAACTGACATTTCAGATTGTGCTTCTTTTCACCCCAAAGCAAGAAGGTCTGCTCTTTTCTGTAGTTAGAGCTATTTTAATGAAGTTAATTTAAGAGGTCAGAATCCAACTTGTGACTTCTCAGATTCTTTCATTTGCATTACAAATCATTTAAGGGAAAAAGGAGCAACTGTCTAAAAGATGTTGGAGAAGGACTAGAGTAAAACATTAATGTGAACTGTTATTTTCGAAAATCTGATCATTTAGGCAGAGGTAATGAATGCCATTGGACAAAATGCTTTACAATGGAAATCAGTAAGAGTTCATTGGGGAGATTAAAATATTCACTAGAACAGAATTTTTAATCACTATCAGTATCTGACAATACCAATTACATGATGTCCAGATCACATTATAAACAACTCCTTCCTGTTTTTCAGGCCAAGGGGTAAAAGAAGTGAGTCTTGATCATTTGGTCTTGTGCATCACTCTGTTGATCATCATAACTGCATGAATGGATGCTGGAAACCCAATACAGTAAGTCTTCATTTCATGTCCTTGATAAGATTCTTGGAGACCTTGCAACTTTGGAAGAAACTACTTATAACAAAACAAATTTTACCATAGGCTGATATAAACCAGATTAAGTTTTAAGATATATTTCTAATCACAAAAACATCATTAAACTTTAAATTTTTAAAATTTTACTTTTTGTTTTTGAGACAGGGGCTTCCTCTGTTGTTCAGGCTGGAGTGCAGTGGTGTGATCATAGCTCACTGTCACTTTGATCTCCCAGGCTCAAGTGATTCTCCCACCTCAGCCTCCTGAGTGACTAAGACTACAGTTATGCACCACCATGCCCAGCTAATTTTCAATTTTTTTTTTTTTTTTTTTTGGAGAGATGGGGCCTTGCTATATTTTCCAGACTGGTCTCAAATTCCTGGCCTCCCAAAGTGCTGGGATTACAGGCATGAGCAACCAGCATAACCAGCCACTAAACTTTTAAATAAAGACACAAAACACTTTTAATATTAAGCATTAAAATACATGTGAACTATTCATAGATTAATAAACACAAGCAAGATAATGATTTACCCAGTTTTTGGTGAATCACTAAGTGATGGCAGTCATAATGGTTGTTAAGTCAAGGAACATCTCCTACTATCACACAGTTAAAAAACTAACTGACAAACAGGGCGGGTGCTCTGTGCACTTTCTTAGCTCATCATTTATTGTCATCTATCTGTATGATTACCACCTACATTATGAAGTTTTATTTGATAATAATTCATATTCATTCATCCATTTTTCAACTTGCTTATTAGAGTTCAAGGTCTGGGGTGGCCAGAGCCTATCCTGGTAGCTCAGGGCACAAGGTGGGAGCAATCCCGACAGGATGTCATTCCATCACAGGGTGCACTCATCCCCATGCTCAATCAGACTGATACCATTTAAATGCACCAATAGCACACACCTGCACAGCTTTGAGATATGGGAGGAAACTAGAGTGCCCAGAGAAAACCCATACAAACATGGGGAGAATGTGCAAACTTCACACAGACAGTGGTCCCAGGTTGGAACTGATTTTTTTTTCTCATCAATGTTATAACAAAATGATGTTGAATGAACCAACATCATTCAAAGGTCTGCTGTACCAATATTTATTGACTATCTGGGCAGTATTGTTCAGAGGACATAAAGTAAAATCAGTATGTGATATACTTTCTTAAAGCTAATTTTGTTTTAAAAATAAAATAATTGTCAAAAAGCATATTGAAATGAATAGATTACTTTGTTGTAGACTATTACTGGATTTTGTCATTTGTCATTTTAGTGCTTAAATGGGTATTGATCATGTATTTGAATTTCTAACAATTTTCTTGCAAACAAATGGAGGAATAAAACCTTACTCTGTCTTTCAAAATAGCAAATAAGCAAATACAACCACAAGCCAATAACTAACAAACATGCATATCTACAGCTCCTGTCAGCTCCCCGATAAGATGAAAGAGTGAGACATTTATTAATGGTAGAGGTGGTTTTTTTTTGTTTTGTTTTTTGTTTTTTTCTACTTATGTTTGGGTAAGTCTATCATACTACAGGTATGTATTCATGGACAAATGATCAATCTCTTGATATTGAAAAGCATTGAGTATCAGCTGTGGAGGGAGATAGAAAGACAACAATGGACTCAAGCCACACAAGTTTTAAATTTATAGATACTGTACATCTTTTTTCTTGTTCCAGAATTTCATTACATTTGTATTTCTTTGGGAGGTGGCATACAATTTTATAATCAAGAGGAACAAGATAGAATCTTTTTAGCTTTCTGCTGTAGTTGCTCATTTGTGGTTTTAATTGTTGAACCAGTAGGGAAATAAATGGCTTTAATTCTAAAGAATTAAGAAGACATGAGCAATATATGAATGCAGAAGATAGAGGCTGGAGCTCTTCTTACTTAGGAAAACTAGTCAGCCTTCACACACTCAGTAAGCAAGTTAATGAACTCCATTGGTAAAAGATAAACAAAAAGTGGTGCTTCTTTCCTTCTTTACTATATGGCTAGTTATTTTTACTTTCTCATATAATAGGAATGATTTATATAAATAGCATTTGTCTCTATTTGTGAAATGAGCAGTGTATAGAGAATGAGAAGAACTGGATTTAAACATGACACTATGGCTAATTAAATGTGTAATTTTATCCAAAATTATACATTTAAACTCCCTGAGTGTTAGTGTTCTTTTTTTTTAAGTGAATATATTATAGCACAAAATTTTTAAATTCTCCAGCTTATCTCTAAATTATCTAACATCTAGTCCAGATTCAAATTTCCCTAAGTGACCTAAGATATGTCTTTAGAGATTTTGTAAAAATATAAAACCAATACAAATTAATAAATTCCATGTAATTTTTTGTCTTTTTGGATTTTGAAACAGTTTTCAAAGTCCTATCATAATAATGACTCCATGATAATTATGGAATATCCCATATTCTGAATTTGTCTGATTGTTTCCTCATACTGAGATTTAAATTCTTTATCTGTTAACATTTTCTTTTCCTTTAATTTTTTATTTTTTGTTTGTTTTTTGAGTTGGAGTCTTACTCTGTAGCCCAGGCTGCTGTCACCCATGGTGGAGTGCAGTGGCAGAGATTATGGCTCACTACAACCTCCGCCTCTCGGGTTCAAGTGATCCTCCTGTTCCCGGACCAAACTGAGGGTTGGGCTGCTGTTTCTCGTGGCCCAGTACAAGATGCAGATGTACTGGGGAAAAAGAGGTTTTTTATTTCTGTAACTGGTTAATTATCTGGCCTGGAAATTATCACCAGACGAACTCAAAATTACAGTGTTTTCCAGAGCTTATATACCTTCTACGCTATATGTCTGCATGTAAGTGTGCATTAATCTAAAGACATAAGTGGTTAACTTCTTTCAATCTATAACTAAGATCTGAGTCCTGAAGACCTTATTCTGGAGCCTCAGTAAGCTTACTTAATCTAAATGGGTCTAGGTGCTGGGTGATTACCCTTATCTTGTCTCCTGCTATAACATAAAGGTTTGGAAAGTTCCTTTAGACCCCAATAAACTTGTTTGTGGAGGCCTGGGGGGTTTCTTCAGACGCCCAATAAAACTTGTTTAATCCTAAAACTTAGGAAAACTAGTCAGCCTTCACGCACTCAGTAAGCAAGAATTCCTTTCTTATCTTGTCATGCTTAAAGGCCCAGGAAAAGCCTAGGCAAAACTCTTAGTGGGCTCTTTGTTACATTCCAGACTTTGTACATGGGCACTGGCTCAATCACCTTTTAATATTTAACCTAACTACTCAGTCAGTGATGGGACAGTTGTAATGGGGGCCTGCATCAGTGAGACCTGGCTTGCCACACTCCCGCCTCAGCCTCCCAAGTAGTTGGGCGTACAGGCATGTGCCACAACTCCCTGCTGTTGTTCGTACTTTTAGTAGAGATGGGGTTTCACCATGTTGGCCAGTCTGGTCTTGAACTCCTGACCTGAAGTGACCTGCCTGCCTTAGCCTCCCAAAGTGCTGGGATTACAGGCATGAGCTACCATGCCTGGCATCATCTGTTCTATTTTTTTGTAAACTAACTTCATTTATTTCAGTGTAGCGTTTTTCACAAGATTACTTCATAGGTTATATTGAATTATATTTTGCATCATACCAGAAGTTACATGATGTCATACTGTCCCAGCGTTAGTGATGGAAAGGTTTATCTTTGATTAAGGTGGTGACTACCAGATCACTCCATTTTTTTTCCATCCGACTTATATATTTTGTACTTCTTTGACTTTCAGTGTCATTTCAGGGCTTTTTATTACTATACATTTGGACTTCCTAAACATATATTCATCTTATCAATAGTTGCCAGCTGTCTTTTAATCATTTTCATTATCTCCTTGGAGCAGGTATTCCCAGTTGACTATTAGTATCTAAAATCCTTATCCTGTTGTGGTAGTCTAAAAACACCTTATATTTTGTGGTCTTCTACCAAGCTTCTTTCTACTCCAACTAAATTAATTTGCTTTTTATGTTCTACATATGATCTTTTTATCCTCACCTCTGCCTTCAATATCCTATAGCCTTTCTCTGTAATTCCTTCTTGACTGCCCCGGCTTGTTTATCACCTCTCTTATGATTTATCCCAAACCACTAAAATCATTCTCAATATTCGGTTTTTCCTAGTGGTCAAATATTCAGTTTATGGCATATATTTTTATAATTTTCAATGCAATGTTTCTTTCAACTGTAAGTAATTAGTTTTCAATATAAGGATTATATTGATTCAAAGTTATAGCAATTGAAAAATTGAAATAAGATTAAAACATGATAAAACTGTTTAAGAGAATAACTTTTTTGTTTTTATATCCATAGCTTACATAAGAAACCCTCTTACATAAGAATATGAGTCAGCATAATGATGATGAATGAAAGTACTGTTCTTTATAAAGTTAAGGAAGCCACCTTGTGAGACTAGGCTATTATTCAGCAGTGTTGTGAGTTTTCCTCTCTAATTTCAGGTTAGTTGTGATTTTTATGTGCCCTTTTTTTCTGGAATCGGGCAGTTTGCTCCAAATGGAACTTTTATGACTATGGTTTGCCAGGAAATACTGCTGGGCTTGCAGATCATTCATTCACTGATAAACTGAATTGACTTTCTCATATACTTAAGTCAGTTTTTTTAGTGTGATGTAATGAGAGAAAACTGGATTTGGAATCAGAAGACAGGGGTTTAAGTACTGCCTCTGCTACTTACCTTACATGCGACCTTGAGCAAATCCTTTAACCTATTTGAATTTTACCTCACTGAAAAACAAAAAATAAAAAACAATGTCTTACCATGACTACTTCATTATGTTGTTGCAAAACACAAATTAGGTATTGTGAAAAATCCCTTATAATTTATAAAGCGCCATCAAAATATACAGGGTGATTATTTGTGTTTTACAACTTAATAAGAAAATTAATAGCTTCTTTTTGGAAAAATTCTACTCCAAAATAATAAAATATTCATCTGTTTTTGTAAAGTGGGAAAGGTAGATTTAATTGGGATTTTTTTTTTTTTTTTTTGAGACGGAGTTTCGCTCTTGTTACCTGGGCCGGAGTGCAATGGCGCGATCTCGGCTCACCGCAACCTCCACCTCCTGGGTTCAGGCAATTCTCCTGCCTCAGCCTCCTAAGTAGCTGGGATTACAGGCACGCACCACCATGCCCAGCTAATTTTTTGTAGTTTTAGTAGAGACGGGGTTTCACTATGTTGACCAGGATGGTCTTGATCTCTTGACCTCGTGATCCACCCGCCTCAGCCTCCCAAAGTGCTAGGATAATTGGGATTTTTAAAAAGAAATATGTTTGAAAATAAAGAGAAAGAAGGTAATTTATTTTTATCTGAATTCCTTTTTGCCATATATTTCACTCATTTTCTCCTCTTTATTCCTCCTGCATTATAACATTGTGTGTTTTTGTTTGTTTGTTGTTTTGGTTTGGTTTTGAAAAGTGTGCAGTGACATCTTGCTAATTTTTAAAAATACTGAACCACCTCCTAGTTTTAGGGATAGCTTTACCTAGTTGAACAAACTTCTCTACCCTTATATCCTTCTTTTTCTGACATTTTTGCAGTAAATCATGTTCGATCAGTTAATCACATGATCAATATTTATGGCATACCTATTATATAAAAGTAAGTCTGTTATTAATGTAAAAATTTTAAAATGCATAACACCTGTCCTAGATTCAATTTATTTGGATAATAAACTATATTAATCACCTACTATATTCATGGTTGTATAAAAGCAGCTTCTGTTCTCAAGAAGACTTGATGTGAGTCTGGGAGACAAACCTAGAAAGATCTTAAGAATAAAATTACTGGTATGGAAATGAGAAATAAAGAAGAATTTATAGAGAAAAGATCATTTATAAATTGTCCCAAATGAAGGGAGAAGCTATTCATTGTAAAATATGGTAACTTTCAATTATACCAGGTGGTGATTTTTATTTAGAGAATATTTAGGAATCCTATGGTGAGACTATTTGGGAAGGGGATTTGTGATCTATTGGTATGTAAAAAATTACCCTAATATGTAGTGGAAGTCGCACTCTATCTCTCCTGCCACATTTTACTGATTAGAAGTCAAAGAAAAGAGAATTAAATGATTCAGTTCATTAGTACATCTTATACTTTCCATGCAACTGCAGGTAATATCGTCAGTAAACTTTCTGCCTCAAAATAATAAGGTGCCCCTGTCCTCCAGTTTCCAGTAATGTTTTTCTTATTTTTTTTTAAGTCATCACCAGTAGCCTCCTCAAAGGCCATTAGGATTCTGTTCACATTCAAAGTCCTTTCAGCTTCCTCTCAGTTCTTGATTCTGAAACTTCTCCCACACTTTAGATTTTTATTACAGCATAGTGCCTTTTTCTGTGCTAAAATCTTTGGTTATCTATTGCCGTATAACAAATTGCCCAAAATGTAGTAGGGCAATATTGTATTATAAAAACAATAACAAACATTTATTATCTTCACAATTTCTGAAGGTTAGGAATCTAAGAGTGGCTTAGCTAGGCATTTCTGCCTCAGGGTCCCTCTTGAGGTTGCAGTGAAGATGGAGGTGGGAGAATCTGTTTCCAAGGTTTCTCACTCTCAGGGCTGCTGAGTATTGGTGAGAAGGTTCAGTTTCTTCCTGTGTGGCTGCTTGAATGTCCTCAGGACATGATGACTGACCTCCTCAAGAGCAGCCAATCCAAGAAAGCAAGGTGGAAGGGACAATGCCTTTTATGACCTAGTATCGGAAGTCACAAACCTTCGCTTCTGCCACATTCTATTCATTAGGAGAAAGGAATTAAGTCCAATGCAAAAATCAAAGGTGGGGACTTAGGCTTCTCCTTTTGAAATAAGAAATGCCAGAGAATTTGCAGACATATTTTAAAACCACGCAGTCTAGATCCTGTTCTTGACCAGTAACCCCTCTGAAAAGATCTCCAAGAGAATGTGCGCACACACACACACACACACACAAACACACACACACACACACGAGGAAACAAGGCAAAGCCGGAATTTGATCCCAAACTCCATCATATAACTCCAGGTCTACAGAGAAACTTTTTACTGAAGCTAGATGGGTCTGAACAACATAAAAGCAGGCCCAAAGCCTCTTACATGTTTTTTCCTTCCAAAGCAAAACATGCCAGTAGGGGGAAAGTAGAAGGAGTATCTGTGAGAGAAGATAGGAAAGCCAAGTGAGCAGACAGACAGACCATGGTTCCTTTAATGTCTAGAGTTGCTTGCCTCGGGCTTCTCCTAATGGGGTAGTAGCTCCAGAGCTTCTTTTGTGTTGGATGAAAAAAATCTGGAAAAGAGGAAATGTAGATAATAGTTTTCTTTTTTTTTTTTAATTTATTTTATTGCATTTTAGGTTTTGGGGTACATGTGAAGAACATGCAAGATTGTTGCATAGGTACACACATGGCAGTGTGATTTGCTGCCTTCCTCCCCATCACCTATATCTGGCATTTCTCCCCATGCTATCTCTCCCCAACTCCTCACCTCCCACTGACCCTCCCCTGTTTCCCCCCAACAGACCCAAGTGTGTAGTGCTCCCCTCCCTGTGTCCATGTGTTCTCATTGTTCAACACCTGCCTATGAGTGAGAATGTGCGGTGTTTGATCTTCTGCTCTTGTGTCAGTTTGCTGAGAATGATGCTTTCCAGGTTCATCCATATCCCTACAAAGGATACAAACTCATCGTTTTTGATGGCTGCATAATATTCCATGGTGTATATGTGCCACATTTTCCCTGTCCAGTCTATCATCGATGGGCATTTGGGTTGGTTCCAAGTCTTTGCTATTGTAAACAGTGCTACAATGAACATTCGTGTGCACGTGTCCTTATAATAGAACAATTTATAATCCTTTGGATATATACCCAGTAATGGGATTGCTGGGTCAAATGGAATTTCTATTTCTAGGTCCTTGAGGAATCGCCAGACTGTCTTCCACAATGGTTGAACTAATTTACACTCCCACCGGCAGTGTAAAAGCGTTCCTTTTTCTTCACATCCTCTCCAGCATCTGTTGTCTCTAGATTTTTTAATGATCGCCATTCTAATTGGCATGAGATGGTATCTCAATGTAGTTTTGATTTGCATTTCTCTGATGACCAGTGATGATGAGCATTTTTTCATATGTTTGTTGGCCTCATGTATGTCTTCCTTTGTAAAGTATCTGTTCATATCCTTTGCCCACTTTTGAATGGGCTTGTTTGTTTTTTTCTTGTAAATCTGTTTTAGTTCTTTGTAAATTCTGGATATCAGCCCTTTGTCAGATGGGTAGACTGCAAAAATTTTTTCCCATTCTGTTGGTTGCCGATTCACTCTAATGACTGTTTCTTTTGCCATGCAGAAGCTGTGGAGTTTGATTAGGTCCCATTTGTCTATTTTGGCTTTTGTTGTCAATGCTTTTGGTGTTTTGGTCATGAAGTCCTTGCCTACGCCTATGTCCTGAATGGTTTTGCCTAGATTTTCTTCTAGGATTTTTATGGTGTTAGGTCTTATGTTTAAGTCTTTAATCCATCTGGAGTTAATTTTAGTGTAAGGTGTCAGGAAGGGGTCCAGTTTCTGCTTTCTGCACATGGCTAGCCAGTTTTCCCAACACCATTTATTAAACAGGGATCCTTTCCCCATTGCTTGTTTTTGTCAGGTTTGTCAAAGATCGGATGGTTGTAAATATGTTGTGTTGCCTCCGAGGCCTCTGTTCTGTTCCATTGGTCTATATCTCTGTTTTGGTACCAGTACCATGCTGTTTTGATTACTGTAGCCTTGTAGTATAGTTTGAAGTCCGGTAGTGTGATGCCTCCTGCTTTGTTCTTTTTGCTTAGAATTGACTTGGCTATGCAGGCTCTCTTTTGGTTCCATATGAAGTTTAAGGTGTTTTTTTTTTTTTACCAGTTCTGTGAAGAAGGTAATTGGTAGCTTGATGGGGATAGCGTTGAATCTGTAAATTACTTTGGGCAGTGTGGCCATTTTCACGATATTGATTCTTCCTAACCATGAACATACAAAATCAATGTGCAAAAATCACATGCATTCCTATACACCAATAACAGACTTAAAGAGAGCCAAATCAAGAATGAACTGCCATTCACGATTGCCACAAAGAGAATAAAATGCCTAGGAATACAACTAACAAGGAATGTAAAGGACCTCTTCAAGGAGAACTACAAGCCACTGCTCAACGAAATAAGAGAGGACACAAACAGATAATGGAGTTTTATTAGGGCAGCTATAGTGTTCTTATCATTCCAGGCCTGTGAAAAAAGAGAAGAGGAATGGCCCAACATATGTATTCTATGAAGTTAATTAGCAAAGAGACTTTACTCAGTAGTACACCAGTCAGTATCGTGTCCTGAAAACTTACCAGATCATAGCACCAGACATCTCCTATTTCAAAGCACAATAACCTGGGGGCTAGGATTAGAATTTCCTCAGTTTTTCATTTATATCCTGTTAATCTAGGTGGATTAACCATAATAATAATAGTCAATTTATAGTGTGATTGTGGCTTTTGTGGGGAAACGATCAGCAGCACATTGAATAAGTCTTATTGATTCCATTTGTGGAACTCCTTCAGCAATCTTTTCTACTACAGCAATTGAGATCTAATGTCAGGGCAGTACAGGCCTTGAGTCGAGTCCCTTTATGTATGTCCCTTGATGTTGCCTCTAGAAGTTTCTGAAATAGATTAAGCCTGGAGACCAAGTTTATCCCGTAATCACCATATGCACTATGCTGATTTCATTCTTCAAGAAAACCTTTTATTAATTTCTGCCACCTAAATGATGTTTAACTGCATTGGCCAATAAAACAGGGTAATTAAAGTGAATATGATATGAAAGCAAAGCTCAAAACACAGTTACACATCATAAAAATGCTTCAATTTTTTGTCACCGTATTAAATTTTAGAAATCTCTTCTCATAATCAATTACTATTCCCACACTCCAGAGTGATTCTCAAACTCTGGGTGATGGTTCTCCTGTGACTTCCAGTTCTTTCCAGGGTGAGAGAGGGAGGCAGGTAGAAAATCATCGCCTTTCCTACACTCTCTTCCACCATCAGGAAAATGGCAAAATTGGATAAACGAATAAGTGTCAGACTGTCTTTCCTCTAACTCTATTTTTTCCTTCTTTCCATTTCTAGCTCTTTCTAAACAGATAAAGAAAAGGTTCTTATCAAATAGATTCTGCTGGAAGATCACAATGTAGCAAAGTATGTGGTAGAGAATCTAGCACTGATAGACTTGTTAATTCTGAAAGGTGAAGGAAATATCTTGTTCTTAGCAATGAAGTGTTATCATAGCACTTGACACAGTCCTGTTGGATTAATACAGATGATTATATGACCCATCTAGATTCCTGTGCATGTCACTGAAGATCCTCTTTAATACAAGTACTGGTACTTCTGCTATTCTCCCCTGACCTGTCCACTGCTTGGGCCATGAGAAGCCACTGTCTTCTCCCAACATATGCTGTTGTTTCTATGCTCTGGTTTCTTTTTACATGCTTTCCTGCTCTCTGGTATCGCTCTTCCTTCCCCTTCTTTTCTCCCCATCATCATGACCATACTGTTCTTCACTTCATCCTTAACTTCCAGATTGAGTAGACCACTTCTTCCTCTCATCCACATTAAACTCTGGACTCCACATTAAACACTACCTAGATTGTAATCTCATTGAGAGCAGGGAATACCTCTGAGTTTCACTGACCTTTCTGTGCCTGGTACCAAGCACAGTGCCTGGCACAAAATAAGTGTGTAATACATAGTGATCTGAATTGAGGTTCTGAAGGGAATTTACTGTGTCCAATTTTTTCATCCCTCTGTAAGGATCCCGATATCTGCTCTTATATTTTTACTTGGAAGATGCATTTTAGGAACCAGTCATTGAAAACAACTTACATTAGGTTCTTTCTGCATTCTCTGATTGTATGCCTTTCATAAGAATATTTTATAGACAGTACTTCTGTCACTCTTATGATGTAGGTTCATATCACTGTATTGAATGAATAACTTATTTATTGAGCTGCTGTTTTTCTCATAGACTCTTTTTCTTTTAGAAAAATACAGCTTTGACAGAGGACCTAGAATATCTATATATAAGAACAGAGAAAAGATGTACTTAGCCTCTAATTTCCTGACACTGTAATAAGCCAACTTTGATAACATTGATTTAATAACTAACCCAAGATAGATCTTAAAATCACTCAATCTATAGTTTTTTTAAAGAAAATAATTCAGCCAACAAAGGCACGTGAAATGAATGATAAGCAAGGATCATCAATACTATGATATTTATTCCATGCCTTGAGTCCAGAAGAATAATGCTGGGATAGCTTCATTCCATAAAGAAGCCAAAACAATTTATATATTGTGACTATTATGAGAAAGGCAATTGTGTAGTAGTTTGTGCTACTGTGTGCTAGGTGCTGTACTTGGTAAATTTTTTATTACTTCATTTAGACCTTATTACACTATTGTATGAATCAGGCTTCTTCAGGAAAATGGGACCAATAAGATTTATCTATCTACATATCTTATTATACATGCATACATATATACACACATACATATACACCTATATTAAGAGATTTACTAAAAGGAACTGGCTCATATGACTATGGAGGCTTGCAAGTCTCAAATCTGCGAGTGGTCAGTAGGCCATAGACTCAAGACAACCAATGGTGTAGTTCCAGTCTAAAGGCTGACAAGCTTGAGACCCAGGAAGAACCAATGTTTTGGTTCAAGTCCAAAGCAGGGAAAAAGGCAATATGCATATCAAAGGCACTCAGGCAAGATAAATTCTGTTTTACTTGGGGAAGGGTTAGCCTTTTTGTTCTATTTAAGCCTTCAACTGACTGAATGAGATCTACCCACATTAGGGTGGACAGTCTGCTTTACTCAGTTTACCAATTTTAATTTCATTCAAATACATCCTCCCAGAAACACCCAGAATAATGTTTGAACAAATATTTGGGCACCCAAGGCCCAGTCAAGTTAACACATAAAATCAATCATTGTCACATCTTAGTAGTAAGTTTCACAGCTATCTCTGGCTTTTAAAAAAGAAACAGTGAGAGGTGATGTAACTTCCTTGTCACATACAACTGGTAAATGGCAGAAGCTGTTCCAACCCAGGTCTGACTGACCAAATCACAGTGTTTAAAAAGAGATCAGGGTTTGGAATTTAGATAGAACTGTGGTTTTTGTGAGAATTAAGTTTTTAAAAAAATGAACCACCAAAGCATGTATCACTGTGATTGGCACACAAACTCATTACAGCTAATATTATTATTAGCATTAAAAGCACTATTATTAATTTGTTAATATTATATAAACCTTTGTATCCTTAGAATAGTTGGTAGTGGGAATGCCAAAATGGACGTTAAATGAAAATATATGTGAACAATATTTTGTTTGATCATTAGTAATCTCTATTTTTTTTCTTGCTTTTGTGACAAAAAGATAAAAAATTGTGAGTCACCAGACAATTAATTTCTCTAACATATCTTCTTGTAAAGATAATATTACCCTTGGCAGAGATATACCTCATTCCTGCTGATGTCATTAGAAAGTGAGAAGGTCAACCAAAATGAGAAATTGACAGTGTTCCTGTCTTTCCAGCTTTTAATAAGTGTTGTCAAAAGAAATAATAATCAGACTTGAACTTGTTTGTCCTTGAAGTACCTTTTTCTAAAGGCCTCCTAGGAAATCTATTGGGAAATCTATTGTAAGATCAAAAGCAGTTGGGAAAAATTAAAAATCACTTAAGTATACTTCCTTACTCTAGATAGAAATAAAGTGCTTATTCACTGTCAATGACCTGGGCACTGGGATATTTGCATTCCTTTTTAGAAAAATGTAGGAGAATGTTGGTAAAGGGAGTTCTGATAAACTAATAAACCATATGTTCTTATGTGTAAATAAAATATGGACTTCTGGGGAATGAATGGTGTTTTCAGACCTTCAGCCTCCTTTTTAGAGCAAGACTTCAGGCAAAATTGTGAAATTAGTTACATATATATGTGTGTGTGTGTGTATCTGTCTGTCTATCTATCTATCTATCTATCTATCTATCTATCTATCTATCTTTCCTCTTCTTCTGCTATTGAGTCTCCTTTCTTCCATCACCCTCAGGGACCAAAATCCTCATGTTCTTTCATCTTCACATTTTGTGTTTTCAGCAAAGGACTTACAAGAATTATTGTACTCTTTCTACAAATCCCCTTTATAATTTAACGAACTTTGTAATTTAAAAAGCCTTAATTTTAGGCATCAATGCGATTGAGGAGGCATTTGCTAAAATCAGAGAGAACTTCCTGGAGTTGCTGAAATCACAATGTATAGAAAACAGGCTCATTCTCTGATTTTCCTAGACATTAAGGCCAGCCTGTTTATTTATCATTTTCTATCTAACACAGGCTCTCCATTTCAGCCATGTGGATCATGGTACCAATCACCTTTTCCTAATTTATACTAGTGCTTTCTTTATCAGAAACCACTAGTACTGACGAAGCTAGCAGTACAGAAGAAACTAGTGGTTTCTTCTGTATTAATACTGTTATCTTCACTCAAAATGCCTTTCACTCATCTCTTGGGCAATCCATACCCCTTACTTTATCTGAGCCCAATTTAATCCAAATTCTCCTCTCTCTAACACAAACTGTTTAATCAAGAAATGAACCATCCTCCAAAGAAACAACTATAGCAGAGTATAACATAATATATATACAGCAATAGCCATTTGTGCATGGGCTGGTGATAGATTCATTGTACTCCTCCTTAAAGAGCATATTTTCTTGTAAGGGACACAGATAGGTATATAGAAAGAAGTGATATAGTGAGGAGGATTTAATAGGAGCAGATGACCCAGGATATAATAGGAATACAGAGTGTGAGGGTGCATTGTTGTTGGTTGGGCACCCCTTAGAAATTGTATCATCTTGTTTCTCTAATTTTGCTAAGTAACCAATACATCATAGTTATAAAAGATGATATTTTATTCTAATAGGACCAATAAAAATATATACCATAAGCAATGTTTCCTGCAAAGGGAGTTGTAGTGAGATCCATGAGCTCCATTAGATCTTCTTATCTTTCCCTCTCAGCATCTCATGCTTCACATCAAAGAGGCTACTGGTTCATATGCATCCCAGCTTCCCTCTCCCTGGTGTGGAAAGGGGCTCACTGAAGTGAAGTCCTTACAGTCATACCGACAAGCAGTGTTTGATATGTGGTTGCCTGCAGAAACAGCCATATGAAGGGTATTTAAATTCCTAAGGCACTGGGAGATTATAGAGAGCAATGATTAAGAATTGGCCTGCTTAGGTTTGAGTTTATCACTTACTAACTGTTTGACATAGGAAAGAAGATTAAACTCTTCATGTCTTGATTTTCTCATCTATAAAATGGAGTAATAATAATAGTACTACCTCATAGGATTGAAATGAGAAGAAAACAAGATAAAGTTCTTCACACTGCACCTAACTTAGCATAAGCCTGCTGTAAAAAATCACCACAACTAGGTGGTTTAAAACAACAGAAATTCACTGGATATGGTGGCTTATGCCTGTAATCCCAGCACTTTGGGAGGGTAAAGTGGGAGGATCACTTGAGGTCAGGAATTTGAGACCAGCCTGGCCAACATAGTGAAACCTCATCTCTACTAAAAGTAAAAAATTAGCTGGGCGTATTGATGCATACTTGTAATGCCAGCTACTTGGAGGCTGAGGCGAGAGGATCGCTTGAACCTGTCAGCATCTGGTGGTTGCTGGAAATCTTGGCATTCCTACATTTGTAGATACATCTCTTCAATTTCTGTCTCTGTCATTATGTGGCTCTCCTTGTGTGTCTGTCAGTGACTTCACATGGTCTTCTTTTAAAGACACCAGTCATTGGATTTAGGGCCCACTTTAATCCAGTATCGTCTCATATAATTTAATTAATTACAGCTGCAAAGACTCTATTTCTAAAAGAAGTCACATTCACAGTTTCCAAGTTAACATGAATTTTGGGGGACAATATTCAACTCAGTACATTTAACAGTCATGCAATAACTGCTAGTTAAAACACACCGACTTGTTTCACCACACAAGAAAACCCCTCAAAGTACAAGTTCACCCACTCACACAGAGGGGATTTTGGGAAGATATGGACTTCCACATGGCCTTACTTTCCTTCACCCACCATTCCACCTTATCCATTTCTGAGTCTAGGAGCAGGTGGGGCTTCCAGAATAAGGCTCTATGGGTGGAAATGAGGTTGTTGGAGGGAGCTGGTAAGGAAACACTATTTTCTGGGTCACTCCTAGGGGAGAGTTGATATCAGAATACTCAGTTTCTCTGAACCTCAAGAAGTCGAGGAGTAGCTTAACAGGCAGGCTCAGTCCTTTATAACCTAGAGAATGAGCAAATGGGAAGAAATTGGGTACAGAGATGATGGATGGGCCCAAACAGCCTCACTGCTACTATAGTGCTTCTTCCCCAAAATACAGAGATCAAAATGTGCCTTCTTCCATTTGCCTTTGGCTATCCAAGGTACCATAGAATCTATGTCTGAACCCCAATAAGCAGACAAAGGAAAATACCAAAGCACATCATGGGCCCAGTTAGAGACTAAAAAAAAGAGCATGACTCTTGGAATGGACTCGTATTGAAATACAGCTGCTTAGAGAAGACAAAGTATAACCTGGATAAAGCAATGAAAGACACCCTTAAGGTTATAAAAGGAGAGCACAAAACAGATTGTTTGGAACTGAAAACATGATTTACAAATGAAACATCAGTAGATGAAGAAAGAAGAGCATAGTTTCTGTCTAAAGCTATGTACTGATCTGAGATATCAAATTTCTCAAGACATTTCCAAAAATGAAATCATGATGGAAAAGAGAACAGACTTGGAGAAAAGATCTATGAAGCCTAACAAGGAAAAATAGGAATTCCAATTAAAGAAAAAGCAACAGATCAATGAGAGAGCTGAAAAAAAAAGGCCTGATTACTATTTGAAAGTGCATACCACATTTTAGGAAAGACTGAAGAGAAAAGACTTAACTAGTCATATCCTGGTAAAATTCCTGAATTCCAGGATAGAGAAAAAAAAAACTCACAAAATTCCAGGCAGAAAGAAAAAGGCAAAACAATCAGACTGTCTTTGAATTTCAGCAATATGTGAAGTGGTAGAATAACATCCACAGATGACTTAGAGAAAAGGACTAAAACCTAATGATCCAATACAGAGGCAATATATAATTTATGGGTCATGCAAAAGGAAGATGTTTTGGGCTATGCTATGCCTAAGGAAAGTATGTGAGAAAGGACACCGAGCAAAGAAGTTGGAACAAAGACTTAAATGTAAGAGAAGATGAAGGAGAGAGAAAAATATGTTTAGAAATAAGAAAGGAGGCTTAACTGAAGATATAAAAGAAGCCATAGATACAGTAGAGGGAATACTATGTGCAACTTTTTAACAATAAATTTGAAGACCTAGAGGAAATAGATGTTTTCCTAGTAAATGCAAATGATCAAAGTTGGCATAAGAAGAAATAGAAAACTTGATAGACCAATTTCTGTAGCAGACATTGAAAGTATAAAAAAGATCACTATTTAAGAAGAACGGCAGATTCAAAGTTTCTCAGCTGCATGTTATCTAACTTTTAAAGAATAGTTAATTGTAGTGTTTTTTTAAAAAACTATTCCAGATCTAGAAAAAAAAGTACCCAGATTCATTTTGTAAATCCGATTCATTTTATAAGTTCAGCATTAATATCAAAGCTTGACAAATAGTAAATAAAAGGAAATTATAGCCAACTCCAATTATAAATATAGAGGTGGCCAATATGAGGGTCAGCAAGAAAAGGATAAGGAATTTTGAGAGTATCAAATTCTGAAAATAATAGTAGCTTCTTTCTGCTCTTCATCAATCAGAACTAGATTTGCTAGTGGTATATGACAGAATAGCCAAAATTACAGAGGATTAAATGTGACAATTTTAACTTTCCGTTTTATAAAAAAGTCAAGAGCCAGGTTGTCCATGGTTGATACACTGACTCCTCAAAGTTATCAGGAACCTAGGGCTTTGTCTAGCTCTCTTATCATCCCTAGAGACTTCATTCTTTTAGTCCAAGGTGGCTCCTGGAGCTCTAAAATTCACATCCATCTGTAGCAGCAGGATAGAGAAAGCAATACAGGAAAAAGTTACAAAAGGCACATACCAATTATATTTTAACGTGGTTTATCTGAAATTGCCAGTATCACTGCTGTTTATAGCATACTGGTAAGAATTTAGTCTATTTGCCACATCCAGTTGCAAAGAATCCTGGGAGTATTGGTTTGTTTTTAAAATCACCTTGGCCATATGAATCATTACAAATCAGAGGTTCTGTGACATAGGAAGTGGGAGAGATCAGATATTTAGATCCGAAACTAACTACCTCTGTTCCATGTATCCTCGGCAAAAGCAACTCCCTATCTGTAGGAAAGAAGTACCTTACAGCAGGCAGTGCTGAAGAATGGTTTTCCTTCCATGTTATTCCTTTGAGATGCCAATGCTCATAAAAAGGAGGTTGCCTCCCAACTCACATCCTAAATAGCATAGTCCAGAAGCAATCCATCTCCACATGGATGTCAAAAAGGCATTTCACACCTGACATGTATAAAGCAGAGCACTTGCCTCCATTGGCACCCCTGCCCAAACCTATTTCTTCTCCAGTTCCAGCTCTCATAAAATACCATCACCTACCCAAGTGCTCAAACCAAAAACCTTGGAGTTACTTTTTATTCCACTCTTGTCTTCACTATTTCCCTACCCCCTTACCTTCATTGCATTAGTTCTACCTCCAAAATCTAAACCAAACCTATCCACTTCTCTCCATCACCACTATTTCCAGCCCTCATCCAAGCAGCCATCAACTCTTGCCTTGTTGCCAAAATATCCTTCCTGCCTGATCTCTTCATTTCCAACCTCACCAACTAATGATTTATCCTCCACATTAGAGACTGAATATTTTTACAGCCCTTTTGTATTTGATATTTAAAAATTAAATAGTAATTTTATTTCATCAGATGAAACAACACAATTCAGATGTGCATAAAGACAAATCTAGTCATCTTCCCTGTTACCCACATCCCTCTGAGGTCACTATTAACCTCCTGGCTGCTCTTTTTCCTCACCAATCTCTTTTTACACACGAACTTATACAAACAAATTAATAAATTTTACTTATTTTTTTTGAAAAACAGTATACATTATTCATCTTGTTAGCTTGTATTTTCATTTTTTATATAAATTGTATCATGTCTTGAGAGTGGGGTGTCCTATTTTCAACAGGGAAAGTTAAGCCTCTTTTAACTTGTATTTGCCCAGTTGATATAGGGTGAGCTAGATAGGAATTAAAGAAGCAAGTGGCTGAACTAGGAATTAGAAACCGGTGGACTAGCAGTCTGCCACATCTCTGAAGCAAGCTATTGGTAAATAGAAAAATGTCAACCATATTCAGATAACTTTTCTGAACCAGAGGGACATCTTTTAGAAATGCTACTGTATTTAAACAGCTATCTTGTGTGCTCATGGTTGTTTAAGGGCCCACCCTAACGGTTGTGCCAATTTACATTCCCATCATTATTTTGTGTTTCCCTTTTTCCATCATCCCTGTTAAGTTTGGGTTAAAGTGATCTGTCCCTTTTAATAAACTACTCATGTTTAAAAGATAGAGAGCTGAGAACTGCCTACCTCATCACAGGGCAGAGGAAACAATTGGAGAAATATTTTTAGACTGTCAGACTTCATCTTGGCCATTTAGTAAAACAACAACTGAAAAATCTACCTGCTGACATGACTCTCATTCAGAGTTGAGGTCGGGAAGCAAGAATTGGTTTGAATAGGTTTCTGTTTTATTTGAATAACTTGGCTATTCCACATTGGAGTTCACTGGTAGGTCATATGCTGATAAACCATTTTCTGAACTTTAAAAATGATTGCTGATCTAGATTAGAAAAGAGGTAGATTTGGAAATGCTCTGAAAGCCATCGGTGAGAAATACTTTGTGTCAGCTTTCAGATAAGCATGACTGGCCATGAGCTCCCTGGTCATTTAGGGAAGCTGAGCTATTGCCTATGAAGCTTTCTGTGCAGGGTCTATGGCGAAGTGAGCTGAAAGCTCTGTATGGTTGAATGAACTGAAGAGCAGAATGCCCATTGGCTGCGTGTCCCTGGATCATCTGCAGTGTCTGAGTTTCCAGTTGGCTGCACAGAAAATGGGTTGCTTATAAATTATTGTTTTAGTGTCAGCAAATAAAGTTATCATGGGTCATATTTTTCCCTCTTTTATACTGGATAGAGTTTAGCTTTTTAAAAGATCTTTGCATTGTGTATTTCTTAGTTTTTTTTTTTTTTTTTTCAGTGAATGCTGAAAGCTTAGAATTGAAGCACCCTCCTTCTGTTTAGCTGTTTGGTTTTTTTTTTTTTTATTTTTTTTTTTTAACATTTCCAATTTCTTGCTGCATTTCATGAGAGTCCTAATATCCTAATCTAGTCACACTACAATGATTTTCATTTATAGGAAAAAATTACACCCACAGCATCAAATTAAACTCTCTTTTAAAATTAAATCAGTGGTTAAAAAGTTAACCCTGTGAATAATAAACATGTATATTTTCTATATATATAAAATAACTAGCATGTATTTAAGAAATTATAGCTTGCAATGCCTCTCTATGCATATTTTAATCAACCCTTATGCCAATTCTGTGAAGTTGGTATTATTGTCCTATTTTGCAAATAGGAGTTAGGTTTCAAGAAGAATAAGTAACTTGCCCGAGATCACACACCAGTAACTAGTAGAAGTAGGACTCTTACCCTTTTTTTTCAGATTCTAAGTCCTGTATCTTTTCTCCTCCTTAGAAGAAGCAGTATTGATTCATTCACTGTTTATTTACTCAACCATTTAACAAAGTTAACAAAAACAGTGTTGGCACTGAGTTGGCTCTTAAATCACAGGAAACAACAGGACACAGTCCCTGCTTTGATGAAGGCTATAGTCAAATGGGGGAAGATAGTCAAGTAAATAGGAAGTGATAACACAGGATGGTTCATGCTTTGTTAGGGAAACTACAGGGAATAATGGGAGCCCTAGAGAGGCACCTAACCCAGAGGGGCAGAAGGAATGATGGAGTGGTCAGTGAAAGCTTTCTAGAAGAGGTGATGTCTAATATCAGACAATAAATAAGAATTTGTGGTATGAAATGGAGAAGAACATTCTGGACTGATAGAGCAGAATGTGCAAAGGCCCTGAGGCAGAACAGATGAAAAAAAATCCGGTGTATAGCACTACTTGAGGAAGGCTACTCTGGCATGAGTATGGAATGAATGGGAAAGTGAGACTACCGCATGGGAGGGCAGATAGGAGATTATAGTAATAAAAAAGGTGATGGATGACAGTGGCCTGTACTGATGCCTGGTGACTACAACTCATCACTCAAGTACTTGTGGCAGTTCCATTTGGTGAACAAAAGGCAGACCTGCCTGAGCACTGTCTAAGGCTAGCATGCAAAGAAAGGTCTCCAGGCTCCTAAACTATCCCAACAACCACAGAGCCCCTAGTAATGAAAATTTTGCTCAGTTGGCTGCCCAGTTAATTTGCTAAATCTTTGAATTGGTTTATAGTTTACCTTCTCCAGATACGCAGAAACTTCTTCCTTGATGGCATTTTTTTGGTGCTTAGTCAAAAGCATGTGACTGACATGTAGTAGACATCTTAGCCACTCTGACTGGTTTTATGTGATTGAGTTGTAGTTATCTGAGGATTAGACAGATATTGATTCATGTCATGTTTCATGTATTAGATTCTCATCTAATCAAAACATTGCAAAAACATCATCTCCTAAATGTGAAATTACTCAGTGAATAAATCATAATGTGAAGCTTTCAGGCAAGCCATATTTAGGAAATGAAATTAGGAGAAATTACAAAAGGGATAGGGCGAACAATTACCGTTCTGAAAATAATCATTTACACTCTCCTAGTACTTAGCGTCGGAGAAGCAATGTGATGAATAGAAGGGAAATGCAAATTGTGAGAGTCTACTCAATTAAGCAGGATATCATCTCCTGCTATTTACAGAGGATAAAATCTAACTTGCTTAGCATGGCAGACGAAGCCTTTCAGGGTCTTTCCTCACCAGATTGTTCTGCCTTGTATTCTTCCCTCACATGCTTCCCTCTTCCTGGAATATCCTTTCTTTGTTTGCCTATTGGCCAAATTCCTGTTTACTTCACAAGTTTTTGCTTAAGCCTGACTTCCTCTCTGACAGCTTTTCCGTCTTCCGTGCTTCGCCACCCACTGCATTCTGAAGTTGTCTTTCCCTGCACTTCTGTTGTACCTTGTTATGCTTTTATTACTGTACATTATGAATGCACATACAGTTAATCCTCCTTATTCACAGATTCCATATTTGTGAATTTTCCTACTTGCTAAAATTTATTTGTAACCCCTAAACTGATACTTGCACCACTTTCCTAGTCATTCACGGACACATGCATAATCGCAAAATTTTTGTGTCCGCTGACACACATTCCCAGCTGAGGTCAAATTTAGGGATACTCCGCTTTCCTCCTTTTGCTTTCATACTATGAACGTGTATCCATTTTGCGGTCTGCTTGGTGCCATATTGTCTCATTTTTGTGCTTTTCATTGGTGATTTTCCCATCTAGAATGGCCCCCAAAGATAGTGCTGAAGTGCTGTCTAGTGTGCCTAACCACAAAAAGTCTCTGATGTGTCTTAAAAAGAAAATATGTGTATTAGGTAGGCTTCATTTAGGCATGAAGTGTAATGCTGTTGGCTAGCGCTATATTCAATGTCAATGAATCAACAATATGTATTAAATAAGGTATCTTTAAACAAAATGCCACATAAAACAAGGTTACATATCGATCAGTGGACATAAAAAATTTGTCACCAGAAGGTCACAGGAACTTAACCCCATATTTCCTCTTGGAGCAATGGTTCAATATTTGCTAATTCAGCATTTGGAATGACTTTATAGTATATGATTCTCATGACTAATGAGAATCAACTACATTCATATATCTGTGTGCCTATAAAATTCCTTGAGGAATGAGACCATCACCTCTGTATACCTAACATTAGCATTATGGTTAATATAAGCACATGGTTGGTGCTTAATATTCTTGACAGTAATACCAAGGGATATTTCAAACATTGATTTCATTGGTCATTACAGGTCCTTCCTTATGCCAGTCGACTAGGAATACTGCTTAAAGGTCAGGTAATTACAAGTCCGTTTAAATATTAGCTTGGGCGTAAGCTCCTAAGAAATTATTAATTGTCTTAAACATTTATCAATTTAAAGAGATTGTGGCATTACTGGGCTGGGAGTTATGTAACTCTAGGTAAAGTCAAGATATTATCTAATATACACAGACAGAAAGAGGCTACTTAAAACACATTTGCTAAGCAGCGGGTTTCAATGGTAGGGCCTAGGAATTTGTATCTTTAACAAGGACCCTAGTCATTCATATGTAAGATGTTAACAAAACACCACGTGAAACGGTGCTATCAGGTGTTCCTTACCTAGCTTTCTTCTCTGGGGATACTCAAAGGGATCTTTAACTCTGGTAATTTTTCAGATAACTGAAGCATTTTTGTGACTTCATGAATTTTAAATATTTTACCATATATGTCAATTTACAAAAAACTCTACTGGGTCTATTTCATCTCCTTTTCACTAAGGAGCAAGTGGTGATCAATTTGACCAAGAGTTCAGATTAATATTACGATGTCTTTTTAGTGTCTTCCACTGCTCTTGGTCTATGCAGTCTACTCAGAGCTGGGATATTAGCTTCTAATTTGGGTGCTCTCTTAAAGTTAAGTTTTAGGGTAGTATCAGGATAGGTTAGGTTATGCTGTGGTGACAAGCAACTCCCAAACTCTCTGGGTTTGAAAAGACAGAAGTTTATTTTTTTCTAATACTACATGCTTAACTTGTGGTGGCAGGGACAATGCTCATTAATGCTCATTCAGGCACCCAGGATGATGGAAGCATTATCATTTTACAACATTTCTATTTCAACACGAGGGTTCAGGGTTTGCTGTGACAGTGGAAATAAGCATGGAGGATATTATGCTGGATCTTAACTGTACCTGCTTAGTAGTGGCACATCACTTCTGTTCTTATTCCATCGGCCAAAGCAAGCAACTGGCTATGCCTAACTTCAAAACAGAGAAGTATAATCCTCAGTATTCCAAAAAGATGAGAAGAGAAATACTGAGGAGTATTTGTAATTTCTACCATAACCTAATAATTAAATACTAGATTCACCTTTCCCCCCACATCCAAAATACACTTCTTACCCCTGCTCCCCGCAAGAGAGAACTCCAAATCCCCATGAAACACTATGAACTAAAAAGATGTGCCCCTCCCTCACTCCCTACCCTTCCTATAGAATAGGACAGAATAATGTCAATAAATGTTCACATTCTCTGAGAGGAAGAATGGTAGATACATAACAGTAGCTGATCTGGAACAATTATGAAAACTCACTGGGCATGTGATGATTTCCTACATTGGAGGTAGAGAATATTCCTTGATTGAACTCCATTCAGATCTCTAGGAGAGCCTCCCAGTCCATCAATCCCCACAGCCCTTGGCTTGGCCCTCTAGGAGGTACTTTGTTGTCTATTATCATCCTTGATTTGGGTGATGCTGCCATCTCAACATGGATCTGCAGGGTTAGCTGTGTCAGGAGAAGTGAAGAATCATGCTCTGAATTTTAAATGCTTCTGCAATAAAGTGTATTATGTCATTTTTGTTGGCCAAAACCAGATGAATAGTAACTGAAATGGGGAGGATCATGTCCTCCTCCCATGTGCTCAGAAGGAGAGAAGAGCTCAAATACATTAGTGAGCATTAGTATTGTTTAGCACACTTAGTTTCTGTTTATGCACTTACTTGCTTAAAGAGCAGAGTTCCAGAAGACAGACTAGGGCTCAGGCCTGGCTTTGCTATTTACTTTCCCTGAGACCTTAAGTGAATTACTAACCTGTTAAACAACCCTCAGTTTCCTTATCTATAAAAAAGACTATAAGAGTACCTTCCTCTGTGGGTGGCTCCAAGGATAAATGCATGTCAAGTATATAGCAAAGTGTGTGGCAAAGTAAATTCTCTCAAATGTTAGTTGTGGTGTTTACTGCCTTCCTGATCACAACATTCTGTGCTGGAACATTCCGGAAACTACATTCTTTTCACAGAATAGGTGTTCTCTACTGTGAGGTCTATAATCCCCTCCCCCAGTGGATTATTGTTGAATGTGATGGGATAAATGAAGAGGGATTTTAGTTGTTGTTGTTTGTTGGTTTGTTTTAAGACAAGTCTCACTTTGTAGCCCAGGCTGGAGTGCAATAGTGCGATCTGGGCTCACTGCAACCTCCACCTCCTGGGTTTACGTGATTCTCTTGCCTCAGCCTCCTTAGAAGCTGGGATTACAGGTGCCTGCCACCACACCTGGCTAATTCTTCTATTTTTAGTAAAGATGGGGTTTCACGATGATGGTTAGGCTGGTCTCAAACTCCTAACCTCAACTGATCCACCCGCCTCAGCCTCCAAAGTACTTGGATTACAGATGTGAAGAGGGATTTTATGAGTCTTTTGTTGGGCAGGGCTTCTTTCTGAGAGCCTCCATTTGTGTAGCACCATGACACTTGCTGCACAGCATCGTTAATCATCTTTCTGGCACAGTAGTTAGGAAAATTTTGTTTATTCACTTCATGCCCAGCTTAGAGAATGCCACAGACTCCCTCTAAGACCATGCATTTCATTGCTTGAGTCATTGAACACAATAGGACAATACCCAAAGATTTCTGAGAAATGACTGAATTTCAGCAAATTCAGGATAAATTATAGGAAACCAATGATTGATAGTACTGTGAGGTAAAAAGTACTTTCTTAACATGTCCTTTGAGCCTTCTGGGTACTGCTAATGACATGACTTTTTTTACTATCATGAAGCAAGATTTCATAATAAAGAATGCTGTTTAATTTCTCTGCACCAATGGAAAAACACCCACTGGCTCCCCAAAGCATTTTGGAAACCCGTGATGTACCAGGCATTATAATTATCATTTGGAATGTGAAAATATGGGAGATCGCTTCTTGCCCTCAAGGAATTTCCAATCCAGTGGGAAGAAGATGAATGGGGGAGAAAATTTTATACACTGTGTTAAATACTGCATCTGAAGATCAAACAACATGAAATGGATTCTCAAACAAAAAACACAACTTAGGTCTACCTAACTTATATCTACCTGCAGTGTTAAGATTTAATTTAGTTGCCATGACAAGTGGGCTGAATTGATCCTCAAAATGCAGTTGGTAATTCTGTACTGTGACCTGTCTATACAGCTAAATCATATTCACTTTATTATCTTGGGATGATAGACCAAACAGTTTTGGTTCCTATGAAATCTGCCTTGGCCTTATTACATTTTATAACAGCAGAATAGCTTGTTACGTTCATTTTGTTTGTTTATTTTTCTCCTGGCCTTGTTTGTAAAGAACTGTATATAAAATAAAATACCCAGTTGATTTTCATATTGACATTTGGGCATCCCTAATCAAAGACTATTGATGACTTCATCTTTCTAGTGTCTGTTCCTTAGGAACCTCAGAGATAGATTGGTGAATGTTATCTATCAATTTGCCTTTCTTTTCACTGAAAATAGAGAAATTTATATTATTTTGGAATGCTGAATTTGACCTTTTCCACACCAGTGTTTTATCTGCCTGGGACAAAGGGGATAAAACGGTCAGTAAAAAGCAGGTCAGAGGAGAAGATTACCGATGAGAAGGAAAGCTTGCTTCAGAGGGGTGGTAGTGGAATTCACAGTGTTGTTGCAGAACTTAAGGTATTGTAATATCTCAAGAGAAACTGTCTCAACAAGCAAAGAAGAACGTCAGGAAATTGTATGACTCTTCGAAATAGCTCTCCATCATCAAAGAGTGATGAGAGAGCTTTCTGAAAGCAACAACCTTATGAAGTGGGAGCCTAGGTAATACCTAGACTGTCATCTAACAAACTTTCTGAGAGTTTAGTCATTATCTCAAAATTGAGAAAAGATCATTAAATAAGGAATTAAACACAAATGTGGGCTAGAGATCAGCTGTCAGAAAGTAAGACAAATCTGACTCCAGTATCTAGATAGACAAATGCGTAAACTAGGCCTGGCTAGCCTAGGCAGAGCAGCCACACAGGACTGTGCTCGTGGTCAGGTGCACAGCAGCACCGCACTGAAGGGAGCGCTATCCACATCATAGACCTGTGCATTTATCATTTGGGGCACATGGCAGTAAAGTGTCCTGTTCTAATAAATCCATATGCTAGAGCAATGTCCTCACAAGTGTCTCGAGGAGGGGGACTCCTTTTCTAATTTGCACAGAGCAGTGTATGGAGTAGCAGCACCCTGGCTCCTCCTCAAAAATAATGAGTTCAGACATTCCTCAGCATTTTTTGGTGTTTGAGTCCATTCTGGCAGGACTGTGTCACCAAAACTCATTCGTTCATTTGGCTAACAACTAATTGAACATCTGCTGCATGACAGCCACTATTGTGAGTACTTGGACACAAGGGAGAAGACAACAGACAAAACTTTCTGCCCTTAGGAATCTCTCCCTCCAAAGTGAACTTTGAACTGAGGAGTGGGTATAATAGAGGACATGGAGAGAGTGGTGCAGAGGACCACGATCACGCTTAAAGGACAAAAAGAGCCTGTGTTTAATCCCAGCTCCAGAATGGTACGGCCTCAGGCAATTTGACTCTTAGATTGTTTCTCTACAGAAAGGTTACTAATACTTTCCTCATTGGGCTTGTTGGAAAAGTTGAAGATAAGATTCTTAGAAAACCCTTTTCATGTGGAGCTTATGACACAGCAAGTGTGCAATTGGCGATAGTAATAGTAATTATTATATAAGCAAGGATAATAGAACGGACAATCCAATTCTGAATCTACTCCTGAACAGCAACATCTGCTAACTGTGGCTGCCTGAGATGGAAGGAGGGTGTTAGAAGTGGAAGTTTTATTTTACTTCTGTGTAAAATTTGTTCTCTAACCCTCACTGAAGTAGGCTAGGATAGCGAAAGCAGGACAGACCTCAAGACCTATGTGAGAAAAAAAAGGCTTAAATAAATTAAGACCCTAATCACCTCTATGGGAAATGGACGTTGAAATGAGATTTCTCTGAGATGGGAAGGCCATGCTTAGTTATGTTTCTACGTGTTTTTAGGATGAGTTTGATGGGAAAGAGAGATTGAAATAGGAGGCTGTTGCTGGTCAGCTCCAGGAGGCCAACTCTGAGATGGGGATTTGCACGCAGGAGGATTGTCGAGTGTGCTCCTAGGTTCAACAACTGTAGGAAGCAAGGAAAGCAAGATTGGACAGAAAAGGAAATTAAACAGCAATGTATTGAAAGAGGCCTCACCTGAACTTGTAGGAGCTCTGAAGCTGGTGGCTCTTCGGACTTGGCTAGAATAGGAAAGAGGGGGCCAGGCTTTTATTCTCATCTGCCATCATTGAATCATTATTGCATGTAGGCTGTCCTTGAGGAGAGTGACCTTGAATGAAGTAGCTCTCTTCAGAGGAAGGCAAATCCTATTGAGGGACTCAGCTTGAGAGCTGCCAGCTGCCAACATACCAGGCAGCTGGGAAGCAAGTCCTGCAACCCTGGAGGGAAAGAGCTGAGCAGAGCATCTACACAGAGGTGAAGGACACCTCCAAGGCAAACCTATCCATAAAGAACCCTGCCGACAGATGAGCTAGCTGTACTTCCTAATCTTGTCCTCATTGCAGCATATCAAAAATAATAATATGTGTATGCTGTATTGGGGTGAAAAATTAGGCTGCTTGTGGTCTGAGGCAACGAGCTCAGGAGCTTCAGCTGCCTGCCACGTGGCAACCAGACAACCCTGAGGATTGAGGGGATCAAGGTTTCAGAAAACTCATTTAAGTATGCTGAGCCTGTGCACACTGCTTGGGAGGTGGTGAATTAAGGTCTTAAGGACAGGTTTTGATGGGTACAAAGATGGTGGGAATCATTTGGGAAAGGCATGCGGTCAATAGTGTATAAGAAATAAACATAATCCCTCCTGCCACATTTGCATAAGATTCACTCTTTGAGTATCTTAATTGTTACAAAATCAAAGACTAGGCTCTAAGTAGTGATGTCTTCACTCTGGCTTTCCTCACCCCCAGCAAAGTGTTTGAGACCTATGAAACCTCTACGCATCCAGAGACATGAATTTAGTTTCTCTGGGACTGCCAATTACTTTGGAACCCAGAATTCAGTTCATTATTATGTAGCCTGATTGAGGTGCCCCTAAAATACATTATTGATTCCCTTCCTCTTTTGTTTTTCATCTGTGCTGCTCATTACAAAATGATGAAAGGTGGAAAGCTGTGCTATGGCTCATGGTCTGTCTGACTGCTGCCGTCCATCACAGATTTGCAAGTCAAAGTCCTGTTGACAATTCTGTTATTAAGCAACATGTCAGACATTACAGCCTAGGGTTAAAAATGTGTTTTGTTTGGCCCTTGTATTAGGCCATTTTTGTGTTACTATAAAGAAATACCTGAGGCTGTGTAATTTATAAAGAAAATAGGCTTAACTGGCCTGTAGTTCTGCAGGCTGTATAAGCGTGGCACTAACATTTGCTTAGCTTCTAGTGAGGCCCTCAGGAAGCTTACAATCATGGCAGAAAGTGAAGTGGAATCAAGCATGTCAAACGGCAAGAGACTGGAAGCAAGAGAAAGAAGAGGTGCCACATACTTTTAAACAATCAGATCTTGCATGAACTCACTCATCACCAAAGGGATGGCACTAGCCTTTCATGAAGGATCCACCCCCATAATCCAAACATCTCCTACCAGGCCCCGCCTCTAACACTGGAGATTACATTTCAACGTGAGATTTGGAGGAGACAAATATCCTAAGCATATCAGCCCTATAGTGTTATTAGTTCATACAGTATGTATACATTTAAATGTTAGTTTCCAGCTTAAAAAGAAATTGAGAGATTTATGAAAAACTCAAAGGATCTGGAAAGGCTAGGCTCTGATTTGTTCCCATGTGGGGAAAATTGGTTCAAGCCAACTTACAGCTATAACTTATTATTATTATTATTATTTTGAGAGGGAGTCTTGCTTTGTCACCCAAGTTGGAATGCAGTGGCATGATCTCGGCTCACTGCGACCTCCACCTCCTGGGTTCAAGCAATTCTCCTGCCTCAGCCTCCCAAGTTGCTGGGATTAGAGGTGCATGCCATCACATCTAGCTAAGTTTTGTATTTTTAATAGAGACAGGGTTTCATGTTGGCCAGGCTGGTCTCAAACTCCTGACCTCAGGTGATCCCCCTGCCTTGGTCTCCCAAAGTGCTGGGATTTTACATGAGAGCCACCATGCCCGACTGGGTATACCTTCTTGAGATGGGGTTTGGACTCACTGGTGTGTCTCAGTCTCCACCATGTCCTAGTCTCTCTCTACCTAATTGCTTCAATCATTAATGTTACTTGCTGGACACTATAAGAATTTGATGCTTGGTTTGTATAAGTTTGGAGGCCTCGTGAGACTTCTAATAGGCATGAAGGAAAATGGTTAAAATTAGTCTTGGGGACAAAATAATATTGTAATTGATTGATATGACTTTGATTCATCAAGCTTGAAGTATGGCCAAGGTCATGGGAGCCTATAGGTGGTATCCATCAGGGAAGAAGACAGCTAAGCAGCAGCTGCTGCTGAGGAATGGCTGTGGAAACAGTCAGGTAGGGGAACCTTCCAACAAACCTCAGCAGTAAAGACACAGAAATAGGTTAGTAACAGGGAGCTACTGAAAAATGTGGGTTCAGAGAATTCAGGGGACGAGCCAACAAATGGGTTCCAGGAACCTAGAATAAGAGGGATTGAAACTGGAAAGATACTCGCTTGCCTATGGTGACCAAGGGTTCCCCAACATTGGTATTGTCTCCTTTGTATATCAGACTCTGCCTGTGGTTTCTAAGGGTACATGGACTCATCCTCAGGCACCTTGAAAGACTCATACAGCTGATAAAAAGAAAAACACCTGATTAAAAACAAATATATTTGTTTCAGGTAGTATTCTGTTCCATTCCAGTCCAGAATACTAATATACTGACATAATGACCAAAGTAATATATTATTTATGTAAACCGCATAAGCATAGGAACAATTAAAATTTAAAATCAGATAATATATGTTGTTAGGTAACCACTGTAGACCAGCTCCAGGTGAGATAGTTGATCAAATCCACCCTATCCCAATAGACAATGCATAGTGTTATTGTCTCCACAGGAAACTTGCTGTTCTTTTTCTCCTTCTGCACAGCTCCGTACCTTTTATGAGCAGGAGGCGTTTTAAGTCATGTATTAGGTACATGACTCACATGTCTTGTCTTTTTTATGAGATTTCCGAATTCTCCTTGTATAACAATGATCACACTGATCAAGCTCAGTCCCCTTCTCTTCTTCCTTTCCCTCTTGATCTCTCTCACTTGCCAGCCCTGCTTTCTTCTCTGCCAGCTGCCCTTCCCACTTTTCTTGTGTTTCTCTTCTTGGTTTCCTCCTTTCTCTGATTGACAGATAACTAGTTTTTGTTTGCTCGCTGGACGTTAGAGCTCCTTCACATCCTCTGTGTGTCTCTCTCTGCTTTTATTTCTTTGATGAGAAAAGCAGACCCTTAAGCCTCCAAGGAATTTGGAGCTATAGAGGTTAGAGTTCTCACTTTGGCCTGAGGACAGCTTACCCCTTCCTTCGCCTTTTGTTGGGGATAGGAATCTTCCTCTTTCCTAAGGTTTTGGTGGCCTTTGCCTGGAAGTTTGGAGAATTAGTCTACAGCTACCAAATTAGTGATGTTTTCAGCCATTTTGGCTGAACATTCTTATGTATGGACCAGCCACAATGCCCTGTCAACAGGTGAAGCCATGGAGTCAGTAAGAGACAGGGTGTAGGTGTCTGAGGATTATTCCATCCAGCTCAGCCAATGAGACACATAGTTTGTATAAGAATAAACAAAAGAGACAAAAATAGCTTGAGAAAGACTGGGCAGAACTGTGAAATTAGGATAGCAAGAATCTATACAGAAAGAGAAAGGAATTTTACTTTGAAGATATTTTGTGGCCATCTGAGCAGAAGCTGCTCCACATGTTCCTTCCATTTGTGACCTAGAAATGAAGTTGATGACAGTTGATAGGAACAGCTCCTTGTTCACAGGAATTAAATAAAGGGAAGCTGTAAGTAAGTGTTCCAAGTACAAACGTGTGGCTCAAATAAGCCCAAGACTTAGCTGCCTGTGTATTGAATAAGGTTGTATTAATACGAATTCCCAAATCTCACTGATTTTACACCTACCCCCACTGTGAAAGATCATCTCTCTCCACCTCTCCTGTCCCCTAGATACATAAGTCAGTCCCCATGTCTTACATAGGACCAGGACCAAGGCAGCTACTTTCTGCTGACCTTGACAATTTAGCCACTTTCAGGTTACCGCTGCATGTGGTGGCCCACTTAATGCTGTAGATATATTTGTGAGCCACTGTCTCTCTTGGAGCTGGGCAAGTGTTGACATGATGGGTAGATCTAGGTGTTTTTTCCTTGATGCTGGTGATGCTCAGTCCTCAGTGAGGTAAGGGGAAACAACTCCTGTCCAAGCAGAGTTGTTTGGGTCCAAAATGTTGCAAGGTTTTGTAAAAATACTCTTTCAGCTCATGCTCCAGCAAACTCTCTACCTGGGGAGTGGGTCTGCCAGAGTTATGCTACTTTCAGACCCTCCTATTCCTTCATTTCAGGCTAAGTCAAACTCCTAGCCATAGGAGAAATTCCCACTGAAGATCTTTGCACTTACCTTCACCTCTTCTGCCCCAGCCCTGTGCACGCTATACTTGCCATACTGTGAACAGGGTTCAAGCATTTTTCACAAAAACCTCCAGTCTCTACAAAAATCAATGTGGACAAACATAAACTCGGAGGGATACCCAGATATATCCAGATTTTGTCTCAGGCCTGGCCTTGAACTAAAGGGTCAGTGAACGTCATATTTAACAACTTCAAAATACAACTTGAGGCCACTTCAAAATATTCACCCCCAAAACTTCAATCTACTTGTCTCTACCCCTTTCTCCCACTTTTACTCAAGTACCAGAATTTCAGATGAAGGTTTTAGAATCTGTGTTTCACATTTCTGTGCCTGGCTTATTTAATTTAGACAATGTCCTATAACTCCATCTATGTTGTTGCAAATAACAAAATTTTCTTCCTTTTTTAAGGTGGAATAGCATTTCATTGTGTGTATATACCTCATTTTCTTCACTCATTTATCTGCCAATGGACACTTAGGTTGATTCCATGACTTGTCTATAGTGAATAGTGCAACAATAAACATGAAAGTGCCAACATTTCTTCAACAAATTTATTTCAGGATTGCTGGTTTACATGGTAACTGTGTTTTTAGTTTTTTGAGGCATCTTCACACAATTTTTCATAGTGGCTGTACTACTTTACATTCCCACTGACAGTGTAAAACAGTTTTCTTTTCTCCACATCCTTGCCAACACTTGTTACTTTTTGTATTTTGATTATAGCCATATTGAGAGGTGCTAGGTGATATCTTATGGTGGTGGGAGTGTAAATTAGTTCAACCATTGTGGAAGACAGTGTGGAGATCCCTTAAGGATCTAGAACTAGATATACCATTTGACTCAGCAATCACATTACTGGGTATATATCCAAAGGATTATAAATTCTATTATAAAGACCCATGTACACATATGTTTATTGCAGCACTGTTCACAATAGCAAAGACTTGGAACCAACTCAAATGCCCATCAATGATAGACTGGATAAAGAAAATGTGGCACATATACACCATGAAATACTATGCAGCCATAAAAAAGGATGAGTTCATGTTCTTTGTAGGAACATGGATGAAGCTGGAAACCATCATTCTCAGCAAACTGACACAAGCACAGAAAATCAAACGCTGCATGTTCTCACTTATAAGTGGGTGGTGAACAATGAGAACACACGGACACAGGAAGGGGAACATCAAACACTGAAGCCTGTCGGGGGTGGGAGGCTAGAGGAGGGATAGCAGGGGTTGGGGGATTGGGGAGGGATAGCATTAGAAGAAATGCCTAATATAGATGATGGGGTGATGGATGCAGCAAACCACCATGGCACATGTATGCCTATTTAATAAGCCTGCACATTCTGCACATGTACCCCAGAACTTAAAGAATAATAAATAAATTTTTAAAATTTGCATTTCCCTAATGATTAGTAATGTTGAGCATTTTAAAATGTGTCTATTTTCCATTTATATATCTTATTTTGATAAATTTTATTCATATCTCTTGGTCATTTTTCAGTTAGCTTTTCTTGTTTTATCACTATTGAGTTGTTTATATATTCTGAATATTAACCCTTTATTGAATGTAAATATTTATTGCTTGCACATGTATTTTCTCCTAATCTGTAGGTTGTTGCTTCACATTGTTAAATGTTTTCTTTGCTACACAAAAGCTTTTTAGTTTGACATAAATTCATTTGTTTTTGCTTTTATTGTCTGTACTTTTGGTGTCAAATCCAAAAGGGAATTACCCAGACCAATGCTATACAGTGCTTCCTCTGTGTTTTCTTTTATAAGTTTATGGTTTCTTATCTTACATTTGAGTCTTTAATCAATTTTGAGTAGGTTTTTGTATATGATGTGAGATAAGAATCTAATTTTTTTTTTTTTGCATGTGGATATCCAGTCTTCCCAACACTATTTATTGGAGAGGCTATTTTTTGCATTGTATATTTGTATTAGTCCATTTTCACATTGCTATAAAGAACTGCCTGAGACTGGGTAATTTATAAGGAAACAGGTTTAATTGACTCACAGTTCAGCATAAGAAACTTACCATATGGTGGAAGGAGAAGGGGAAACAAGGCACCTTCTTCACAAGGCTACAGGAAGTGGAAGTGCTGAGTGAAGGGGGAAGAGCCCCTTATAAAACCATCAGATCTTGTGAGAACTCACTATCATAAGAACAACATGGGGAAACCACCCCCATGATAAAATTACCTCAGTTGGTCTCTCCCATGACATATGGGGATTATGATACTTACAATTCAAGATGTGATTTAGGTGGGGACGCAGCCAAACCACATCATTCCACCTCTGGCCCCTCCCAAATTTCATGTCCCTTTTGCATTTAAAAAGTAATCATGCCTTCCCAACAGTCCCCCAAAGTCTTAATTAATTCCAGAATTAACCCAAAAGTCCATGTCCAAAGTCTCATCTAAGACAAGGCAAGTCATTTCCACCTATGAGGCTGTAAAATGAAAAGCAAGTTAGTTACTTCTTAGATACAATGGGAGTACAGGCATTGGGTAATTACACCCATTCTAAATGGGAGACATTGGCCAAAACAAAAGGGCTACAGGCCCCATACAAGTCCAAAATCCAGAGGGGCCATAAAATCTTAAAGCTCTGAAATGCTCTCCTTTGACTCCATGTCTCACATCCAGATCATGCTGATGCAAGAGACAGGCCCCCACAGTTTTGGGTAGCTCTGCTCCTGTGGTTTTGCAGGGTACAGCTCCTCCTCCCCCCCAGCTGCTTTCATGGGCTAGTTTTGAGTGTCTGTGGCTTTTTAAGGCACATAGTGTAAGCTGTCAGTGGATCTACCATTCTGGGGTCTGGAGGACGGTGGCTATCTTCTCACAGCTCCACTAGGCAGTGCCCTATCGGGGACTTTGTGTGGGGACACTGACCTGACATTTTCCTTTCGAACTGCCTTAGCAGAGGTTCTCCATGAGAGCCCCACCCCTGCAGCAAACTTCTGCCTGGACATCTAGGCATTTCCATACAGGCTCTGAAATCTAGGCAGAGGTTCCCAAGCCTCAATTCTTGATATCTGTGCACCCACAGGCCCAACGTCATGTGTAAACCACCAAGGCTAGTAGCTGGCACCCTCTGAAGCAATGGCCTAAGCTTTACATTGGCTCCTTTTAGTCATGGCTGAGATGCAGGGCACCAAGTCCCAAGACTGCAGAAAGCAGCAAGGCCCTGTGCCTGGTCCAGGAAATAATATTTTCCTCCTAGGTCTCCAGGCCTCTAATGGGAGGGGCTGCCGTGAAGACCTCTGATATGCTCTGGAGTCATTTTTCCCATTTCTTGGCGATTAACATCTGGCCCCTCATTACTTATGCAATTTTCTGCAGTGGCTTGAATTTCTCCTCAGAAAATCAGTTTTCTTTTCTATAGCATCCTCAGGCTGCAAATTTTCCAAACTTTTATGCTCTGCTTCCTTTTTAAAAATAAGTTCCATTTCTAAAACATCTCTTTGTGAATGCATAAAACAGAATGCTTTTAAGAGGAGCCAAGTCAGCTCTTGAACACTTTGCTGCTTAGCAATTTCTTCTGCCAGATACCCTTAATCATCTTTCTCAAGGTCAAAGTTCCACAGATCTCTAGGGTAGGGTCAAAATGCTGCCAGTATCTTTGCTAAAATATAGCAAGTGTCACCTTTATTCCAGTTCCCAACAAGTTCCTCATCTCCATCTGAGACCACCTCAGCCTGATATTGTCCATATCACTGTTAGCATTTTGGTCAAAGCCATTCAACAAATCTCTAGGAAGTTCCAAGCTTTTCCACATTTTCCTGCCTTTTTCTGAGCCCTCCAAACTATTCCAATGTCTGCCCATAACTCAGTTCCAAAGTTATTTCCACATTCTAAGGTATCTTATAGCAATGCCCTACTACTTTGATACCAATTTACTATATTAGGCCTTTTTTACACTGCTATAAATAATTGCCCAAAACTGGGTAATTTATAAAGGAAAGAGGTTTAATCGACTCTCAATTAAGCATAGCTGGAGAAGCCTCAGGAAATTTACAATCATGGCAGAAGGCAAAGGGGAAGCAAGGCACCTTCTTTACAAGGCGACAGAAAGGAGAAGTGCTGAGTAAAGGGAGAAGAGCCCCTTATAGAATCATCAGATCTAGTGAGAACACACTCACTATCTTGAGAACAGCATGGGGGAAACTGCTCCCATGAGTCAATTACCTCCACCTGGTCTCTACTTGGACACATAGGGATTGTTTTTTTAAAAATTTTATTTACTATACTTTACTTTCTGGGGTACATGTGCAGATTGTTCAGGTTTGTTACATAGGTATACATGGTGGTGGTATGCTGCATCCATCACTCTGTCATCTGTATTAGGTAATTCTCCTAAAATTATCCTTCCCAATCTGCCTCCATGCTATCCCTCCCCTAGCCACCCAACCCCTAGCCCTGGTGTGTGAGGTTCCCCTCCCTGTGTCCATGTGTTTTCATTATTCAGCATCCACTTGAGTGAGAACATGAGGTGTTTGGTTTTCTGTTCTTGTGTCAGTTTGCGGAGAATAATGGTTTCCAGCTTCATCCACGTTCCTGCAAAGAACATGAACTCATCATTTTTTATGGCTGCATAGTATTTCATGGTGTATATGTGCTACATTTTCTTTATCCAGTCTATCATTGATGGGCATTTTTTTTTTTTTTTTTTTTTTTTTTTTTTTTTTGAGACGGAGTTTCACTCATGTTACCCAGGCTGGAGTGCAATGGCGCGATCTCGGCTCACCGCAACCTCCGCCTCCCGGATTCAGGCAATTCTCCTGCCTCAGCCTCCTGAGTAGCTGGGATTACAGGCATGTGCCACCATGCCCAGCTAATTTTTTGTATTTTTAGTAGAGACGGGGTTTCACCATGTTGACCAGGATGGTCTCGATCTCTTGACCTCGTGATCCACCCGCCTCGGCCTCCCAAAGTGCTGGGATTACAGGCTTGAGCCACCGTGCCCGGCCCAAATCTTTGCTATTGTAAAGAGTGCTGCAATAAACATACATGTGCCTGTGTCTTTAGAATGATTTCTAATCCTTTGGATATATACCCAGTAATGTGATTGCTGGGTCAAATGGTATTTCTATTTCTAGATCCTTAAGTAATTGTCACACTGTATTCCACAACGGTTGAATTAATTTACACTCCCACCAACAGTGTAAAAGCATTTCTTTTTCTCCACATCCTCTCCAGCTCTGTTGTCTCCAGATTTTTTACTGATCCCCATTTTAACTGGCATGAGGTGGTATCTCAATGTGGTTTTGATTTGCATTTCTCTAATGACCAGTGATGATGAGCTTTTTTTCATGTTTTTTGGCTGCATAAATGTCTTCTTTTGAAAAGTGTCTATTCATATCCTTTGCCCACTTTTTGATGGGGTAGTTTGTTTTTTTTCTTGTATATTTGTTTAAGTTCTCCATAGATTCGGGATATTAGCCCTTTGTCAGATGGGTAGATTGCAAAAAAATTTTCCCATTCTGTTGGTTGCCAGTTCACTCTATTGACAGTTTCTTTTGCTGTGCAGAAACTCTTAATTGTAATTAGACCCAATTTGTCTATTTTTGCTTTTGTTGCCATTGCTTTTGGTGTTTTAGTCATGAAGTCCTTGCCCATGCCTATGTTCTGAATGGTATTGCCTAGGTTTTCTTCTAGAGTCTTTATGGTGTTAGTCCTCATGATTAAATCTTTTTCTATCTACAGTTAATTTTTGTGTAAGGTGTAAGGAAGGGATCCAGTTTCAGCTTGCTGCATATGGCTAGCCAGTTTTCCCAACACCATTTGTTAAATAGGGAATCCTTTCCCTATTGCTTGTTTTTGTCTGGTTTGTCAACTATCAGATGGTTGTAGTTGTGTGGCATTCTTTCTAAGGCCTCTGTTCTGTTCCGTTGGTCTATATCTCTGTTTTGGTACCAGTACTATGCTGTTTTGAGTACAGTAGCCTTATAATATAGTTTAAAGTCAGGTAACACGTTGCCTCCAATTTTTTTTTTTTTTTTTTTTGGTTAGGATTGTCTTGGCTATTTGGGTTCTTTTTAGTTCCATATGAAGTTTAAGGTGGTTTTTTCCAGTTCTGTGAAGAAAGTCATTGGTAGCGTGATGGGGATAGCATTGAATCTATAATTTACTTTGGGCAGTATGACCATTTTCATGATATTGACTCTCCCTAACCATGAGCCTGGAATGTATCTCCATCTGTTTGTGTCCTCTCTTATTTCCTTGAGCAGTGATTTGTAGTTCTCCTTGAAGAGGTCCTTCACATTCCTTGTTAGTTGTATTCCTAGGTATTTTATTCTCTTTGTAGCAATTGTGAATGGGAGTTCACTCATGTTTTGGCTCTCTGTTTGTCTACTATTGGTGTATAGGAATGGTTGTGATTTTTGCACATTAATTTTCTATCCTGAGACTTGGCTGAATTTGCTTATCAGCTTAAGGAGATTTTGGGCTGAGATGATGGGGTTTTCTAAATATACAATCATGTCATCTGCAAACAGGGACCATTTGGCGTCCTCTCTTCCTATTCGAATTTCTTTCTCTTGCCTAATGGCCCTTGCCAGAAATTCCAGTACTATATTGAATTGGAGTGGTGAGAGAGGGCATCCTTGTTTTGTGGTGCCAGTTTTCAAAGGGAATTCTTCCAGTTTATGCCTATTCAGTATGATATTGTCTGTGGGTTTGTCATAAATAGCTCTTATTATTTTGAGATATACTCTATCGATACATAGTTTATTGAGAGTTTTTAGCATAAAATGCTGTTGAATTTTGCCAAAGGTCTTCTCTGCATCTATTGAGATAATCATGTGGTTTTTATCTTTGGTTCTGTTTATGTGATGGATTACATTTATAGATTTGCAGATGTTGAATCAGCCTTGCATCCCTGGGATGAAGCTGACTTGATCTTGATGGATAAACTTCTTGTTGTGCTGTTGGATTTGGTTTGCCAGTATTTACTGAAGATTTTTACATCAATGTTCCACATGGATATTGTCCTGAAATTTTGTTTTTTATTTGCATCTCTGCCAGCTTTTGGTATCAGGATGATGTTGGTCTCATAAAATGAGTTAGGATGGATTCCCTCTTTTTGTATTGTTTGGAATAGTTTCAGAAGGAATGGTACTAGCTCCTCTTTCCACCTCTATTAGAATTTGGCTGTGAACTCGTCTGGTCCTGGACTTTTTTTTGGTTGGTAGGCTATTAATTACTCCCTCAACTTTTACTGGTCTATTCAGGAATTCAACTTCTTCCTGGTTTGGTCTTGGGAGGGTGTAAGTGTCCAGGAATGTATTCATTTCTTCGGATTTATGGGTTTATTTTCATAGAAGTGTTTGTAGTAATCTCTGATAGTAGTTTGTATTTGTGTGGAATCAGTGGTGATATCCCCATTATCATTTTTTATTGCATCTATTTTAATCTTCTCTCTTTTCTTTATTATTAGTCTGGCTAGCAGTCTATCTATTTTGTTGATCTCTTCAAAAAACCACCTCCTGGATTTATTGATTTTTTGAAGGGTCTTTTGTGTCTCTGTCTCCTTCAGATCTGCTTTGATCTTAGTTATTTCTTGTCTTCTGCTAGCTTTTGAATTTGTTTGATTTTGCTTTTAGTTTTTTTAATCGTGACATTAGGGTGTCAATTTTGTCTTTCCTCACTTCTCTGGTGCGCATTTAGTGCTATAAATTTCCCTATAGACAGTGCTTTAAATGTGTCCCAGAGATTCTGCTACATTGTGTCTTCATTCTCATTGGTTTCAAAGAACATCTTTATTTCTGCCTTCATTTCATTATTTATCCAGTAGTCATTCAGGAGCAGATTGTTTAGTTTCCATGTAGTTTTATGGTTTGAGTGAGATTCTTAATCCTGAGTTCTAATTTGATTGCACTGTGGTCTGAGAGACTGTTTGGTATGATTTTCGTTGTTTTGCATTTGCTGAGGAGTGATTTACTTCCAATTATGTGGTCAATTTTAGAGTAAGTGGGATGTGGTGCTGAGAAGAGTGTATATTCTGTGGATTTGGGGTGGAGAGTTCTGTAGATGTCTATTAGATCCACTTGGTCCAGATCTGCATTCAAGTCCTGGATATCCTTGTTAATTTTCTGTCTCATTGATCTGTCTAGTATTGACAGTGGGGTGTTAAGGTCTCCCAATATTATTGTGTGTAAGTCTAAGTTCCTTTGTAGGTCATTAAGAACTTGCTTTACGTATCTGGATGCTCCTGTATTGGGTGCATATATATTTAGGACAGTTAGCTCTTCTTGTTGCATTGATCCCTTTACCATTATTAATGCCCTTCTTTGTCTCTTTTGATATTTTTTGGTTTAAAGTCAGAGACTAGGATTGCAACCCCTGCTTTTTTTTTTTTTTTTTTTTTTCTCTCCATTTGCTTGGTAAATCACCCTCCATCCCTTTATTTGGAGCCTTTGTGTGTCTTTGCACATGAGATGGGTTTCCTGAATACAGCACACTGATGAGTCTTGACTTTTTATCCAATTTGCCAGTCTGCGTCTTTTGACTGGGGCCTTTAGCCCATTTACATTTAAGGTTAATATTGTTATGTGTGAATTTGATCCTGACATTTTGATGCTAGCTGGTTGTTTTACCCATTAGTTGATGCAGTTTCTTCATTGTGTTGATGGTCTTTATAGTTCAGTATGTTTTTGCAGTGGCTGGTACTGGTTGTTCCTTTCCATGTTTAGTACGTCCTTCAGGAGCTCTTATAGGGCAGGCCTGGTGGTGTCGAAATCTCTTAGCATTTACTTGTCTGTAAAGGATTTTATTTCTCCTTCATTTATGAAACTTAGTTTGACTGGATATGAAATTGTGGGTTGAATATACTTTTCTTTATGATGCTGAATATTGGCCCCCACTCTCTTCTGGCTTGTAGGGTTTTTGCTGAGAGAGCCACTGTGAGTCTGATGGGCTTTCTTTTGTGGGTAGCCAGACCTTTCTCTTTGGCTGCCCTTAGCATTTTTTCCTTCATTTCAACACTGGTGAATCTGACGATTATGTGCCTTGGGGTTGCTCTTTTCAAGGAATATTTTTGTGGTGTTCTCTGTAGTTCCTGAATTTGAATGTTGGCCTGCCTTGCTAGGTTGAAGAAGTTATCCTGCATAATGTGCTGGAGTGTGTTTTCCAACTTGGATTCATTCTCCCAGAACTTTCAGGTACGCCAATCAAATGTAGATTTGGTCTTTTCACATAATCCCATATTTCTTGCAGGCTTTGTTCATTTCTTTTCACTCTTTTCTCTCTAATCTTGCCTTCTCCCTTTATTTCATTGAGTTGATCTTCAATCTCTGATATCCTTTCTTCCGCTTGATCGATTTGGCTATTGAAACTTGTGCATGCTTCGTGAAGTTCACATGCTATGTTTTTCAGCTCCATATTGTTGTTTATGTTCTTCTTCACACTGGTTATTTTCATTAGCATTTCATCTAACCTTTTTTCAAGGTTCTTAGTTTCCTTGCATTGGGTTAGAACATGCTCCTTTAGCTTGGAGAAGTTTGTTATTACCCAACTTCTGAAGACTGCTTCTGTCAATTCATCACAGTCATTCTCATCCAGTTTTGTTCCCTTTCTCTCTCTCTCTCTTTCTTTCTTTCTTTCTTTCCTCTCTTTCTCTTTCCTCTCTTTCTTTCTTTCCTTCTTTCTTTCTTTCTCTTTCCTTTCTTTATAAGATCTCACTAAGCTGGTCTCAAACTCCTGGGCCCAAGTGATCCTCCTGCTTCAGCCTCCCTAAGTGCTGGGATTACAGGCATGCACCACTACACTGAGCCACATTTATTTTTGTCTTCTTCAATTTCTTTCATTAGCATTTTATTATAATCTCAATGTCCAACTCTTTAATCTCCTTGATTAAATTTATTCCAAAGTAATTGTTTATTGGTATCTATTGTAAAAGGTTGTTCTCTTGATTTCTTTTTAGGATAGTTTATTGTTAGTGTATAGAAACACTACTGATTTTTGTGTGTTGATTTTGCATCCTCCAAATTTACTATATGAATTCATTAATTCTAGCAAGTTTTTGGTGGAATTTTTAGGGTTTTCTATATATACAACCATGTCATTAGCCAAACAGTGATAATTTTACTTCTTCCTTTTCTGTTTAGATGCCTTTTATTATTTCTCTCATCTAATCACTCTGGCAATCCACCACTATGTTGAACAGAAGTGGTAATCGTTGACATCCTTGTCTTGTTCCATGTCTCAGTAAAAAGGCTTTCATTTTTTCACTATTGAGTATGTTAGTGGTTGGTTCCTCATATATGACCTTTATTGCCTTGAGTTACCTTCCTTTTATAACAAATTTGATGAGTTATAGAAACGATGTTGAATTTTGTCAAATGTTTATTCTGCATCTAATGAAATCATCATGTTTTTGTCTTTCATCCTATTAATGTGCTGCATCACATTTATTGATTGTGTATGTCAAACCACCCTTGCATCCTTGCAATAAATCCCATTTGATCCTTGTAGATTAGCAGTCACCAACCTTTTTGGCACCAGGGACCAGTTTTATGGAAGATGATTTTTCCTTAGATAGGGGTCAGGGGGACTGTTCCACCTCAGATCACCAGCCACCAGATTCTAATAAGGAGCAGACAACCTAGATCCCTTGAATGCTCAGTTCACAATAGGGTTTATGCTCCTATGAGAATCTAATGCCACTACGCATCTGACAGGAGGTGAAGCTCAGGTCATAATTTTTGCTGGTTTGCCACTCACCTCCTGCTGTGAGCCCTGGTTCCTAACAGGCTGTGGACTGGTATTGGTCTATGGCCTGGGGGTTGGGTACCCCTGTGGTGGATGATCCTTTTAATGTGTTATTGAATTTGGTTTGCTAGTATTTTGTTAAGGATTTTTTCATCTGTGTTCATCAAGAATATTGGAATCTAATTTTCTTTGCTTACAATGTCATTGTCTGGCTATAATATCAGGGTAATATTGGCCTTGTAAAGAGGGTTTGGAAGTTTTCTCTTCTCGTTGATTTTCTGAAAGTTTGAAAAGGATTTATATTAATTCTTCTTTAAATATTTGGTAGAATTCAGCAATGAAGCCATCCACTCCTGGTTTTTTTCTTAATGGGAGACTTTTTATTACAGATTTAATCTTTTTATTTGTTATTGGTTTGCTCAGATTTTCTGTTTCTTTATGATTCAGTCTTTGTAGTTTGCCTGTGTCTAGGAATTTGTCTGTTTCTTCTAAGTTACCCAATTTGTTGGTGTATAATTGTTCATCATGTTCTCTTATGATCCATTGTATTCTGTGATATCAATTGTAGTCTCTAGCCACTTGGGGCTAGAAGCAAGTATTAGTGCTAGGCCAAGCTTCCTTTTCTTTCTTTCTTTCTTTTTCTTTTTGAGAAAGAAGACAGTTTTATTATTAAATAAATATTAAGCCAGAATGTGATACACATCACAAGCAATCCACTAAGAACTTGCAAAGACAGAAAGAAATCTCACCCTTTTATAAAGCTAAATAGACACAATCCATTATGTTCATGTTTTCAAGATAAAATTGCTACCATTCTAGTATCTTTTTGAGTGGAAGTAGATTTTGCAATTTGGAATCAAGTGATGGCTGACAAGTCTCCACATTCCCCCAGGGGACAATACTGTGCCCTATGAGGGCCATACCTAGAAGTGAAATTGCTGGGTTGAAGCATGAGCTCACTGTCAGCTTTGTTAGAAATAGCAGTGGCTCTCCAAGTGACCCTGCTGACTTACAGAAGCACTCACAGTGCATTCACGGTCCTGTTTTTCAATATCTATTATGTGAGAGAGGTTATTGGTCATTGGGTATTCTTTTCTCGTATTGGCTGTTAATATTGTTTGCTTAGTTTTCATTTATCTTTTTGTTTATCAATTTGTTCAAATCTTTTAATGTTATGGTATTATGGGTAATACAGTTTTGTAGATATATGTGTGCAAAACATTAGTTTATCTTTTCATTTTTATAATATGTAATGAACTGAAAGTGCAAATTTTAATGCTTTGGGTTTATTAGTATTTTTCCTCATCGTTTTTGATTTTTGTGTTTTGTGTGAACATCACAAATACCTGTGGTCAATATATTGTAATTTTTAAAAGCTTGCGTTTTTACATTTAGGTTTTTAATCACCTGGGATTTAGTTTGTTTATAGTGGGAGGTAGGAGTATATTTTTATTTTTTCCACATTGAAGAAAATCTATTGTTTTCACTTCACCAAGTTGTGATGGAATTTGCATGATTTTTTGAATACTTTTTCTTTTACCCAATGACCTTTGATGCTGCATATGTCCTATATTGGGATTCTAGATGTGCATGGGTCAGTTTCTGGGACCCCTATTTTGTTCCATTGGTCTTTTGTCTATCTCTGGCCAATCTCAGATTGTCTTAATTACTACAGATAGAAAATAAATGCTGATGTTAGGTAGGACAAATCACTCAATCCTGTTTTCCTTCTTTAAAATTTTTATATTTGTTATTGGTCTTTTGTTCCCCCACATACATTTAAAAATCATGTTATTAAATCCATGAAAACTTTTGGATTCTCTGTTAAAATTACATTGGATAAATGAATGCACTGACGGAGTGCTTACATGGTCCAGGCACTGTTCTAAGTATTATTTCACTTAATTCTCACAATAACTCTACAGACAGGTGCTGTAAACTCCTCCCTAGTTTTCAGAGGAGGAGATGAGATATAGAGAGGTGAAATAACCTTTCCAGGACTACATAACCAGGAAGTTGCAGATCCAGGATTCCAATGCAAGCAGTCAGGTTCTAGAACCTCCATGCCTTACCATTATATGGAAGGAAACTGATGCTTGGAGAAGCAGAGAAACTAGTCCATCTGGGCAGGGCTTCAGGGGCATTGATTAATGACCCTGTCTCTAATTCTCTTATTTCATTTTCTAGATGTTCACTTCTCCAGATCCTCCCATGTTTACTGTAAAGTCTAATTCTCATACTAAATCCTTTAATCCCCTAATACATGGCTCTACTTTCCTAACTGAACCATGACACACTCACTGTACTTTCCAGCTCACACATAACTTTCATAGACATGATCTCATGTACTCCAAAGCTCTCCTGGGATTCAAATTATTATTATTTTTTCTTTATGTCTCCCCAAACAAACCCTAAGCCTCTCAAGAGTGAAGATGGTAAAAGAAGAGAGGAATGCTCTTCCTGTAGTGACCTCAAGTCTTAAGTGAGAAAATAGATACAAAATATAGGAGTCACAGTTCATGCATTTGCCAAATGAAAGTAATTCTGAACTTCCAGATGCTTTTTCAAGAAGGTAGAGGTTTGCAAGTCTGGAGGACAGCTCCTGCAGATGAAAATAAATTCTACCACTTTCCCAGAGAGTTTTATTTCCTCCATATGTTTATACATTTTTCTTTCTTTATGGTTGTGATTCATCTCTGGCTCAAGAGATGTGTGGTGGTTGGGAATTGAAGGCCATAAGGGCTGCAAAATGATGTAGACAGTTACTGCAGTGACATGATGCAATTCTAAGAATTTGCACAAATATGGAGAGTTCAGACAGCCATAGCGTGGTGGAAGTAGCTCTGTGAACCCTGACTTTCACTGGGAAATCACTTGGTTTTAGGTAAGGCCAGAGATCACAGAAAAGATGATTGATAGCAAACTTTTACAGCTGCTTTGGGATAGCCTTAGCTATGAGTAAACATTTTCATTACCGATCACAAGGATGTTAGCTTTGATCAGGCCTTTAATGAGGCTTTCTAGTGCTTGTTGTTCTCTCTTCTGCTTTTTTGCTCCTTGGAATTTTACTGCCTCCCTCATAGGCTAGTTGCAAGGTGGATGAAATAATCTATGTAGAACACTTGGCACTTCCCCAGCTTCTCCCATGTTTGCCTGGCTCAAATACCTACTAAAGTGCCTACTGCATAACTGACAACTTGAGATTCATTGGAACACCAGAAATAATTCCCAGGATGTCTGACTTCTATTCTGGTACCCCTTTTGCATTAACTTAAAAAAAAAAAATCAGTTGTTATGTAATGCTCACTCATATATTGCCTTCATATCCCATGTGGCAAAGCACATACTTGTGTTGTAACACCGTATATGGTTAGAGACTGCCTTCCTGGTTCTACTCATTACATTCCAATCATGGCATATCCTCCAAACTTTCTTTTCCCTTCATAAATCCTCTTTCTTTTTTTCCCTCACAGCTTTCCTTAACGGGATGCCTATTAGTTGTGGCTGCTTGATGTGGACACCAGGTGGCGCTGGGTATCAGATTTGGAGAGGCAGTTGTCAAGGGAACCGGGCTCTGCCACCACGGGAGGCAGGCTGGCTTTCCTCCTCCAGGGATGCTCATGCAGGAGGGAGAGGTTGCATGCTGTACACACTAACCTTCAAGAATTCTCCTCTCTCTCTCTCTCTCTCTCTCTCTCTCTCATCATTTAGAAAGGAAGAAATTGTTAATTTTAAAAAATAAGTCAAACTCGAATTTTACAAGAAAGTCCCCCTTTAAACAAGGCCCTACCACACCCAGCTACAAAGTAATGCAAAATTGATAGTTTCTTAACGCTGATGCAAAGGCTTCACTGAGAATGACTTTTCCATTTTTGTGGCAACAGAACAAGGAAGCAGAACATAACCTCTAAGAAGAAAGGTAGTTATTCAGAGAGGGGTAAAGAGACTCCAGGGGGAACTGAATCGCAGCCTGGAATGAGAAATATTACCATTCTTCATAAATGCTAAGATGTCATTGATTTTAAGTCTCCCCACTGTTTTATTTGCACTAAGGAAGAAAACAGTCCTGCCAACTAAATTGAATCATTGATTGTAAGACCCAATCTGATTTCAGAGATATTTAAATGTGAATCAAACTTTCTGTCTTTGTATTAATAAATATGGTAACACTGAGAAAAGTATGCAGAACCGATTGCCTTCTAGTTATCTTAGCCTCCTCCTCAACCTGTGTCTAGCCTGGAGCACCTAAGAGATGGGCTTGAAAACAACCAAGGTTACAGGACTTCTAGAAGAATCGTTCTTGTTCTTACTGAGAGTAAATACAGACTGTTTCTTTCCACATCTCCTTAGAGAGCTAAATGAACCCCTGTAGTCAATGATGATTCACTGCAGCCACTAGACCAGAGTTTGGGCCAACTGTGGTCCTTGGGCCAAAACTGCCTCAATGCCTGTTTTTTTTAATACTCCAGAAGTTAAGAATGGTTTTCATAGATGAACATTTACAATCAATTTGAAAATAGGAAGCATTAGCTGTGACTCCAATTAAGCAAAATGTGATGCCTTCTAAAAGTATTTTATTCTTGTCATTAGTAGACTTGTATTTATAAGAAATTATACTCAATTATTATTATATTTTGAATTTTGCCAATAATACATTTGTGAATTTTACCTCTTGTTACATAAGTAGTTATAGAATGTCATCAGCTTTGCCACTTGGGCTGAAAAGCCTAAAATATTTGCTACCTAGCCCTTTACAGAGAAAGTTTACTGAACCCTACTCAAGACCAAAATGGAAATTATAGGTTAGTCTGTTTCAGTCATCAATAAGAGTGCCAAGATACCTGAACAGAAGTCAGGCTGAATAAATCAGTTTGCTGCAAATGGCCAGACCCAATCAATAGATGCATAGTGGGAATGTAGCTATTCAGTAATGAGATTTTTAAAAACACTAGATATCCACATATAAAATTAGTGCTATTCTACCCAAAGTGGACACCTAGAGAAATTCTATGGTTATTTTAAAGCTCTCAGAATGGTCTTTAAAACTAGTTTATGAACCATGTAATGAAAATCTATTATCCATTCCTATTAGCATTTCTTAAGTATGTGCTCAGTAAAGTGAAAGACATTGATGTGGAAAAAGATGAATAACATATTGTAGTTTCAACTTTATAATCATATTTTTTTTGACCTCAAATAATGTTTATCCGATTTCAATCACTAGTTTTAACTTTAAACGACTTTGAAAAATTTTATAAAATATGCCCTCAAGGTTCGAAGATGCAATTCAAACTAAAACTGGGCCAGGCATGGTGGCTCATTCCTGTAATTCCAGCACTTTTGGAGGCTGAGGCAAGAGGATTGCTTTAGCCCAGGAGTTCAAGGTTGCAGTAAGCTATGATCACACCACTGTACTCCAGCCTGGATGATGGAATGAGATCCTGTCTTTAAACAATAAAAATAAAATATATTGATATAATGCAATCACAAAAGAGAATTGTAATGGAGTTTTAAAAATGCTCAGAGCAGTGGCACAATTGCACAGCCTTCTAATGTGATTGGGAAGAAATACTGCCTGGAAACTCTCTAGCATACACAAGACTAATGTTTTTGATAAAAAGTTCATTCTGTTATTTTATGATCACACTTCATATATTCATATACCACACCAGACTACAGCTTGGCAAGGAACCAATTTCTTGTTTTAGTTGGGAGAAGGGCTATATATAAGGAAGCGGGAATGTTGAAGCAAAACTTTTCTCATAGGGGAATTCTTAGATGCTTTCCCCTTGAAAAATTATACTGCCTCAGAATTAATGGTCATGATAATTTTGAATCCCACTTCTTGAATCTTGGATTTACAGCTGATTTCCTTACTGAAATCTGTATCTGATACTGCTTTCCAAGGACACTGGACAAGTTAATTATGTCTAATTCAAACCTTATTTCTGAAAACAGGGAGAGAGATTGAGAATGGAGAGAGGGAGTGAAGAACAGAGACACATGTACAGAGAGAGCAAGAGATGCAGAGACAGAAAGAGGAATTGAGAGATATTAAGAGAGAGAGATAAAACAATGCAAGTTAGCCCGGTGTGGTCTGCATCTGTTTGGGAGTTAGGAATTGGATTTAAAGTTGAACAGAGAAAAATGGGAGGGCCACTCTACCCTCCTATTTGTCCTAGTTATGTAACTAGGGATGTAATAGCAATGTAGTAGCTTATCTCTCTATTAATGTAACTGGACCTGACATACTCACTAGACTGATTTTCTTTCGTAATTTTCTGTTCTTGGTTACTTTCAAAACTATGTCTCTGACTGGAACAAAGAGAATTGTACATTCAGGGCCTCTATAAGTTCACTTTTATTAATTATCAGTTCGGATCTTGTCAGTGAAATTGGTTTATCGTGACTTTAGCTCAGATCGTAATGTACTTATTGGTCTCTGAAATTCCTGTTTTGGGGGCATGGAGGCAGGGATCTCTAGAAGATTTTCCTCAGGGCCACATCTATAAGAAAAATTGGCATAGTTATATCAAAATGTACAGTTTCCTCTAAGCAACTTTTAAATTACATTTTATTATTTATGCCCTTAAGGATATTTGTCTCAATCTTTTCTTTCCTTAAAAAAATCAATTCGTATTAAGTACATTCTTTTCCTGCGACGCTTATGTTAACAGATGAAAAAGGTTTGCGGAAAGGAGAAGAGTTAGGATATGGTATTTTTGAGCTAAAAAGCATTCCAGAAGGAAAGATGCAGTGCCAGCCAGTCTTCTAATGTTTTGGGGAACATGATGAGATGGTTTATTTTCAAAGCTGTCAAGTCTGAAGGCTTCCTTGGATTTTCAGTGTGGTAGTGTAATCAAGATGGGGATATAACCTTGCTGAAGCACTTGCTGTCTCTTCCACCTTTTAGAAGCAAAAGATCAGTTTGCTTCTAAAAGACTCATGTTGAAATAACATTTGTAGTAAATAAAGTCATGAACTCTTCTACACATTTGTCTTTCTTTTGCCCGAAGTGCATTGATGTGAGTGTTAAAAATCTCACCAAAGCAGAATTCATGTCATATAGCCCCCTAAAAGAATTTTCTCCTGGGAGGTAATGCTGAGTGTTTTGTTTTGTTTTTGACTTGTAGTAAAAATACTCTGTGTGTAGAGATGTCTGGAACTGATTATTCATTGAAGACTGCTCTTTGTATGTTTTTAATGTTCATCCAGAAGATTCAGCTCTGGCTCAGCAGATAAACGATTTCATATACTTGTGCATTCAAAATATTTTAATTATTACAAAATGAAGAGAGTTGAAATGCCTTTTTAAAATTCAGATGCTTGTCTGTTGGTTTTAAAGTCTTGGATACTTTGCTTTTTTACTTCTGCATAGGGTCTGTATGATGTGCCCTGTATCCACATGGTGCATATGAGAGCAGTCCCTGTGAATGGATATCAGTGAGTATAAATATAACTGGGGGCCGGGCGCGGTGGCTCAAGCCTGTAATCCCAGCACTTTGGGAGGCCGAGGCGGGTGGATCACGAGGTCAAGAGATCGAGACCATCCTGGTCAACATGGTGAAACCCCGTCTCTACTAAAAATACAAAAAATTAGCTGGGCATGGTGGTGCGTGCCTGTAATCCCAGCTACTCAGGAGGCTGAGGCAGGAGGATTGCCTGAACCCAGGAGGCGGAGGTTGCGGTGAGCCGAGATCGCGCCATTGCACTCCAGCCTGGGTAACATGAGTGAAACTCCGTCTCAAAAAAAAAAAAAAAAAAAAAAATATATATATATATATAAAACTGGGATTACCCCTTGAAACATCCCTCTGTAATAATGTAAAGAAATATGATTCTAATGTATCTGACACTTTTTAGATAAGGTACTTATGCTTAAATCTGCACACATAAGCTTCATAACCTGCAAATGTTAACAGCTGTAAGAGAGATAGGGCTGGAAATACAGTGGTGGTCATGATTTCAACTTAGAACATAAGATTATAATTTATTATTTTATAAACTTTCCATAACCTATCCTATTTAAACATTTTCCCTAGTATCACTGGGTATGAGAAAAGGCTTCATAGTGCTTTGAGTTTCTTCCTCACTCATATTCTGTGGATTACAAAACAGATTTCAATTTGATACTCAAAACAATTATTTTCTTGTGTGTGTGTGTGTGTGTGTGTGTGTGTGTGTATGTGATATCGGCTATGTAGAATCTTCAGACACTGTTCTAACTACTTTCGATGTATTAATTTTTAACTCCAACAACCCAATGAGGTGTATTATATATTTTATTTTTTTTCCAAAGGGGTAGCTGCTAACACCTAGCCCCACACTAGTTAGTAATCAAACTAGTAGGTAATCATTACTACCTATTGATTTATTCCTGCCAGGTGTCCTATTTTACCTTTGAACAGAAGTAATCTGGAAAGGAATCTTTGGTTTCACTAAGAGCTAGTAGGGGAGGCATGGTGGGTGGTCATCCTGGCATCCCTGAAGTGTCATCCTCTTCCCTGTCTCATTGGCCACAAATACTGGCATGGTGGAGCATTCCTGGAAGACTTTAACAGAGTCATGGACCATAGCTAACATGCTTCAAGTCAAGCATAGCATTTTCTTTGGTTCTCAGGCATTTTTTGGTCACACTGCCTATTACAGAGACAACATTAGATGAGGGCAATTATATTGTTTTATGAAATATGTTTTATTATATGTTTTATAATGTGTTTTGTTATTTGGATTAAAAAACAGTGGAAGTGCAAAGAATTTTTGGTGATATATTAACTATACATTTTATTGGCCTAGTGTCAGTGCTAATGTTTTATGTTTAGAAGTTAACTATTATTGTTATTTAAATTTTCCTAAAGGCTGAAAGTAGTCTTAATGGAGACCTCATCTCCATTCATGTTTACACAGCAAAAGCAATCTTATTCTTTGAGGTTCATTCACAGATTTGAAAATCAGATAGATTGTTCTTAGAAATCAATTTACAGTGTTATTGTTTGAGTATGGCATACATTGGGTTTTTCAAAGGAAATATGCAATCTTCTTAAACTCAAATCAACATCCTCAATCTGACAGATGAGAGGAACTTGGTGAAAATCAAACAACCGCTAATATAGCAAATTGCAAAGGTAAGAGTGGAGATGGAAAATCTATACTCAGAAGAATATTTTTCTCTACAGATTTATATTTAAATAAGCCAGTCAAATGGGTTGCCTTAAAGGACAGAATCAGAAGCATAATTAACCTCTCTGTGGTTGTTAGAAATTGAGAATGTTTAGTGTTTTATAACTGTCTTTTTCTTTTATAAGATAGTGAGTTACATTATCTTTAAAGGAAAATTCTGAAAGTAAGCCCTTTGGTGATTATAAAAAAACCCTGTGGTTATTAATTCACATGAATACTTTTGAAGTCATTCTTGCTTTACATTTTGGACTTTTAGTTTTAATTCTTCCCTTCAAAATTTGCTTCTTCTCTTCTTGCCATTACCTTTGGAAAGGCAAATATTTGTCTCTTTCCAATATTAATGAGATCTTGTTTCCTCAATAACAAAGTAACTGCTGACGGATAAGACAATGAAAATGTTCAATTTTTTTCCCTCAAGGCATTTAATTCACTTGGCTTTTCATCTTTGAGATTGTCAGTTCTGATAAAATTTCAGTATAAATCAGCAAAATATTTGGCTTATTAAGAAGAGTCAAACTACAGAGAATACTGGTCTACAGAACTTCAGACAATCCCTGAGAGAACTCTAAGGTAGTATTTTTGGCTATATTTTATTGGGTGAATGCTCCTGGAAATAGCTGTCAGGGTGTTGATCTTTGGAGCTTTAATACCTTAATTTTCTTGTCATTTTATTTCCAACTTTCTTCTGCATTATTTTACCTGGACGAAATTCACCCTTCAGTCAAGACACATTTAGGATAATAGTTGTCAGGGAATCAACTTGTTTCCAGGAGGTTTTTAAGGCATTTTGATTTCTTCAACTATTATTCTAAATTGGTGTAAAATGGAGAGTTTTTCTCTCTACCATACAATTTATTAAAATATTATGAATTTGTCAATAAAAATGAGGAAGCCTTGCTCTCTGTGGTTTTTCTTTTTTAACTATATCTGACCATTGCTGAGAAGAGTCTTTGGAAAGCCCATCGTGTTATATGTGTTTGTTCATTTGACTATCATTCTGTTAGACTGTGAGCTACTCAAGGACAAGGATTGTGTCTCAGCACCCAGTGGATACTAAATACATGAAAACAAATGACTGCAGTTTAAGAGAAGGTTCTGAGTCTTGCTTCTAATTCCCAGCAAGACTGAACCAAAGGCATCCAACAGGCATAGTTGTGGCATATTCTGTATTTTAAGAGTCTTTGAAGAAGAATGGTCAGCAAAATTGTGTGCAACATGTAGCATATTTACACAGTGAACTTCCCAAAGTACTTACATAATCACATCTATCCTAATAATTAGGTGATGTGTATTGATCCTGGTTGGGTATTGCACTTAGTAGATAATAAATACTTGCTGAATGTGTGAAGGACTAAAGAATTTAGCAAATGAGGGGTTTAAAACACAAATCAACTGTGACTAACTTAAGAAAGTTAACATAATAATTTGAACTAAACTCCAAGTTTCCTGAATTGCTAAGTATATCATGTTGTCTCTTATTTCACCTCTGACTTTACATAATAAGATGAACACTTCTTACAGATACTTGTTTTTTAAAGCTTGCAACAGCTTAATTTGGAGGAAGGTCAATATGACCTAATGTAAAATTAGAAGTATGTAATATTTTTTAAAAATGGACTTCCTCATCCTTCACTTTGTGATATGGTTTGGATGTTTGTCCCCTCCACATCTCATGTTGAAAAGTAATCCTCAGTGTTTGAGGTGAGGCTTGGTGTGAGGTATCTAGGTCATGGTGTGAGGTGTTTGGGGGCAGATCCCTCATAAGGCACCCTTCCTGCAGTAATGAACCCTCACTGTTAGTTCATGCGAGAGCTAGTGGTTTGAAAGAGCCTGGCAGCTCTTTTGCTCCCTCTCTTGCCTTGTGATATGCTGGCTCCCTCATCACCTTCTGCCATGACTGTAGGCTTCCTGAGGTCCTCACTAGAAACTGAGCAGATATTGGCACCATGCTTCTCATAAAGTGTTGAAGAACCATGAGCCAAAATAAACCTCTTTTCCTTATAAATTACCGAGCCTCACATATTCTTTTATAGCAATGCAAAATGGCCTAACACACTTGGTTTCCAGGATATGACATTCTCTTGGTTTTTCTCCTACCTGAGTAGTTGAGCCTTCTCAGCCTCTTAAATACCATCTATATGCTGATGACTCGTACATTTGTATCTCTCTCTCAGACTACAGACTTGAACAAGAAATTGCGTACTTGACACCTCTACTTCATGACTCATAGAGCTCTTAAAAACAGAGCCCCTGACTACCCTCCCACAACTTGTGCCACTACAGCCTTCCCTATCTCAAAGGATCTTCAATGTTTCATTTATTAAGCTCAAACACTTGGAGATATCCTTGTCTCCTCTCTGTATCTTCATCTTAGAGAGTCTACATAATTTATTGTGCAAACAAGGTACTTTCAGAATGAAAGAAACTGCTGTAACCAATTATGACCAGACAGCAAATTAAACTGAGATTGTTCAGGGCAAAAGGGATTTGTGATACCCTACTCCTAACCCACATCCAACCCATCAAGAAATGTTAGCTGAACCTTCAGAAATGATCCAAAATCCACCAACTTTTTACCACTGCCAACTATTAAAATCTTGCCTCAAGTCACTGTTATTGTCTCTCCTGGATCCTCCAATAACTTCCTAATTACCTTTCCTATTTCCACCATTCTCTCATCCTGTCCAAACTCAGTCCCAGGTTGGCCCTGTGTATGTAGGCCTCCATGGTAGGGCTTTTTTCAATGTTTCTTCTCCCTCTCTTCTTTGCAAGTACTTTAGAATATTTTGTGTAGGCATAACAGAATGCCACGGACTGAGTAATTTATAAATAAAATAATTTTATTTCTTGTGGTTCTGGAGGTGAGGGGCCTATATTTGGTGAGGGCCTCCTTCCCATGTCATCCCATGGCAGAGGAAAAAGGGAAAGAGAACATGTACATAAGAGAGAAGGAAGGGAACAAACTCATCCTTTATAAGGAACTCACTCCTGAAATAACTGATGTACTCCTGCCATATGGCAATATTCCATTCATAAGGACAGAGATCTTATGACATAACTGCCTTGTAAAAATTCCACTTCTCAATATTGTATTAGCGATTATGTTTCCAACACATGAACTTTGAGGCACACATTCAGACCACAGCATTTCACTTCTGGTCCTTCCCCAGATTTATGTTCTTATGTGCAAAATGCATTAAGTCCATCTCAATAGTCCCTAAAGTCTTAACTTGTTCTAGCACCAACTCAAAAGTCCAAAGTACAGAGTTTCATAGGAATCAGGTATGGGTGAGTCTCAGTTCATTGGGAATGGGTGAAGAACAATTCATCCTGAGGCAAATTACTTTCCAACTGTGAGCCCATGAAATTAAACAAGTTATGTGCTTCCAAAATACAATGGTGGGAAAGGCATAGGCTAGACATTCCCCTTCCAAAGGGAAGTAACAGAAAATAAGAAATGAAAAACATGTCCCAAGTAATTCCAAAAACCAGCAGGGCTAACAACATTACATTTTTAGACTCCAAAATAATCTTTGACTCCCTGGACCAACTTCTGGACATGCTGGGGTGCGGGTTAGGCATCTAAGGCCTCAGGCAGCCCTGCTCTCACGACTTTGCTGGGCTCAGCCCACTCAGCACTCTCACAGGTATGCCTGCAGCTCTTCTAGGCTGGTTCTGCATACTGGTAGCTCTACAGTTCTGGGGTCTCAGGAATGGCTCCATTCTCACAGCTCCATTAGGCCTAGTGGGGACTCTTGGCAGCAGCCCTCCTCCTGTAGCTTCACTAGGCATTATCCTAGTAGGGACTCTCTGTGGCGATTCCACCTCTGCAACAAGTCTTTGCCTGGGCTTCAGGCTGTCCACTACATCCTTTGAAATCCAGAGGAAGCCACAGACCCACAATTCTTGCATTCTGCATAACTGTAGAATTAGCCCATGGATGCCACCAAGGCTCACTGCTTGTCCCCTCCAGAGTGGAGGCTTGAGATGCACTTGGGCCTGCTTGAGTCAGGTTGGAGAGGCTGAGGAGTGCTGCATTAGAATGTGGAGAGCAGAGACTGAGGTATCCCTGGGCAGTGAGCTCCAAGGTACAGAGGGTACTTGATATGGTTTGGCTGTATCCTCACCCAAATCTCATCTTGATGATTGATGATGATTGAATCATGAGGTTGGGTTAGGTCTTTCCTGTGATGTTCTCATGATAGTGAGTAAATCTCACAAGGTCTGATTATATAAGGGGGAGTCTCCCTGCACAAGCTCTCTTTGCCTGCTGCTATCCAGGTAAGACGTGACTTGCTTCTCCTTGCCTTCCATCATGATTGTGAGGCTTTCCCAGCCATGTGGGAACTGTAAGTCCAATTAAACCTCTTTCCTTTGTAAATTGCCCAGTCTTGGATATGTCTTTATCAGTGGCATGAAAACAGACTAACACAGTACCCTAGGCCTCTCTACTTTCTTCTCCTAGGGCCTAGGCCTTTGTACTCTGAGCCCTGGGCACTGGTAATTTTCAAATTGCCTTCCAGGTTGTTCTTCCATTGTTCTGATAAATGGCCCCAGGCTTCATCCTACCCATACTAATCTCTTTATCAAATGATTGCTTGGCTGCATCTTTGATTTCCTCTCCTGAAAATGTCCTTAATTTCTTTCCACACAGCCAGGCTGAGAAGCCTTCAAATCCCCAATCCTGTTTCTCCTTTAATTTCAAATTTTGTCTTTTAATCATTTCTCTCTTCTATTTTACTGTATGCAGTTAAAAGAAGTCACACAACTCCTTTAATATTTTGTTCAGAAATTTCTTCTACTGGATATCCTGGTTTATTGCTTTTAAAGTCCCTCTTCCATAAAGCCCTACAATATGGACACACTTCTGCTAAGTTCTTTGCAACTGTGTAATAAAGATGGCCTTTTATTCCAGTTTCCATTACCTTGTTCCTCAGTTCCATCTGAGACCTCATCAGAATGAACTTTGCAGTCTATAGTCTATAGTTTTACCAACATTCTGATCAAGACCACGTAAGTAATATCTCAGAAGATGTGGGATCTTGCTTCAAATCTTGTCTTCTGAGCCCTCACCAGAAGCTCCCTAAACACTTCATTCACAGCAATGTAGATATTCTCTAGCCTCCTCCTCCAAATTCTTCTAGCCTCTGTACCCATCACCGAATTTCAGAGCCACTTCCATATTTGCAGGTATCTGCTATAACAACAGCCTCACTCTCAATATCAATTTTCTGTCTTAAAAAATCCTCACATCTGCAAGACATGGTGGGCCACACCTGTAATCCTAGTACTTTGGGAGGCTGAGGTGATAAGATCATTTGAGGCTGAGATTTCAAGACCAGCCAGGGCCACATTGTGAGACTCTGTCTCTACAAAAAGTGTTCTCACCTCTGGCAAGGAACTTCTTGATGCATTATTGCATGGCAGAAGGTGGAAGGGGAAGAGAGCACATGTTGGGGTGGAGAGGGGAACCTCATCCTTTATAAGGGACACCAGTCCTGCAACAATTAACCCACTCCTACAATAATGCCATTAATTCACTCGTGAGGGCAGAGGCCTCGTGACCTAATCACCTCTTAAAGGAAAAAAATCCCTGCCCCTCCCCCAGTGATAGGAGACCTCAGTGGTGTAGAAGTTCCTTCTATGTCTTCTCTACAGGTGGAGGGTTTTCTTTTTTCACTCCCTTTTTTCTTTGTAGCAGCGAGTCTTTTTGTGTGCCTTGTTTGGGGACAGTGGTAATAGGATTTGCTGCTCTCCCCAGTGGTTTAAGACTTTTGCTCCATATGGGAGAAGGGACCTGGGAAGGAATTCTACCCACAGAGGGGGCTGATCCCATTCTGTACATCTGCACTAACAGGGTGGATTCTCTCCATGCTCCCATCTGTCCTTACTCTTCCTGTGGTGTTTTGGGGCCAAGAGCCTGCTGGAGTGCAAACTCCACTGTGTCTGGGGCTCACAGGGCTCTTCTTTCACAATAGCCCACACTTGGCCTCTAGCAGTGTATTAACATTTTAGTTGATTCTGTTTTGCCCACGTGCACAGCGGCTGTTGCCTCCTTCGCCTGTGCTCTGCTGTAGGTGAGCCAGTCTGTGCATCCCACTCTTCTTGATGGGGCTTGTCTCTACTTGGGATTTGGGTAACTTTATAGCCTTGCCACTTTAGCTGTCTCTGTTAGGGTGAGAAAAATGCTTTTTCCAGTTTTTTACACTCAAGCAGAAGCAGAACTTGGCTCTTATTTTAATGATGTGCCTTTGACCAAAATTTTCTGGAACCTCTTTTTGAGAATTCTCTTCTACATTGAATATCCCCGGTTTGTAGCAAAGTTTTACTCTTTAACAGTGAATTTACTCTTGTAGGATAGCTTGAAGTAATTTTGAAGTAAGCTTGATCAATAAATGTGTAAACATGCTGAATACTGTTGCTTTTAATAATCATAGACTCATAAAAGATGAGGGTATATATTAGTAACCAGAAAGATCTATAAGAAAGCATGACTTAGTCCAGCCAGGTTTATTTCATCTTGGAATTGCTTTGATCTGATATTGAGACAGCTGCACTGGTTACTTTGGGGAAACAGAGGCAGAGAATAAAGGAAAGAAAAGGTGCTGGGTAAGCACTTTAGAGGGGGAAGTTCCACCCACCATCACCTACATCAACATTCCCAGACATTCACTAAATAATTATAACAATCTGACTTTAGGCAATTGGGCACATGCCTAGCTCCCTCTCTAGAGTATGGTGTAATAGGAAAAATCAACTAAAATTTGAGGGCCATCTCTATTACTTAAAGCTACGTAAATTCCAGCATGTCATTCAACCATCCAGAGTTTAATTTTTTCATCTAAGAAAAAAGATAAGCATACCATTCTTTCATAGGGTGGCTGTGAGGCTCTATCAAAATAATATATGGGAAGTGTTTGTATAGATCTAATCCAATATTAGTTGTTAGTGATTAGATTTTATTATTTTGTTTGTGAGCAACCTATCACTGTCATAATTATTAACAATGACAAGTGTTTATTGAGCATCATATTACGTTAAACTGTGAGATTAATAAAATTATTTTAATGACTGCTTAATAAGTAGAAAAAATTACTTTTTTGAAAAAGAAAGCATAAGCTTACTCTTCATTAGATAGATCTGGGTTATTAAAAAATTCCTCTTCAAAAAATATTTTCTCTTACTTCTATATTATTTGTAAATATATTTCCACTGACATATCAGCCTTAGGTCAGACTTTTTATGGGATTTTATGTTTTTCCTACATTGGGATATCTTTTATAATTAATGTCTGTATTACTTTACTACAAGTGATTTTAGAGAATGTGGTAGTTTTATTATATATTATTACACACATTTTTATTATGTTTAATATATATTTATTATAAACTTTAGTTTTACTTAGCTCTTATTATATATTGTTGGAATACATATTTTATATCTATATACATTATTGCATATATATGCAGATTAATTTTAATTTTCCTACACACTTTTCATATGTAAATTAATTGAATCCTCATGACAGCCCTCTGAGGTTGGTAGTAGAGTATTTCTACTTTACAGTTGAGGAAACTGAGGTATAGAGAGGTTAATAATTTGCCCAGGGCCTATGGCTACAGAGTGGAGAAGCTGGATTTCATTGCTTGCTCTAGACTGTGCTCCTGTAACCAGGGTGGAAACTGCCTAGGGGCTTCCCGAGAGACAGGGACAAAAATACCTTGCCTTACAGAGGAAGATGTGATGGATTACCCAGAATTTCTCTTGGACTTACAGTTATAGACAGGTACACTTTTTTCCTCTCCTGTTTTCAGAACAGAAGTTAACAACTGCACTCATTCTATATAAATGCCTTCTACTTTTGTATCCATCACAGGCCTGTTATGGGTGTTCATTAGAGGCTCAATAAGTGGATAAAAAGAGACTTCCAGGTGAGGACTTCCTAACCAAGCCAGGGGCAAAGTCAGGTTTTGGCAATAAATTACTATCATTTTTCCCTTTGTCCCAATCACCAGGGCCCAGGTCCTTCCTGCTCCAGAATGGGTCTCTGTTCAAGCCACAGGTGAAGGTGTGATGGGGTCAGAAAGAGGTTCTCTCTTTTGATGTTAAATGAGTGAGAAAATAGTGAATTGGCTCCAGTGACAAACTTAGAGGAAAATTTCAAGTCTTGACATTTTTATTATTGAGAGGTATTTCAGATTGACAGATAATAAGATAAGGTAGGTTATGCTGAAAAACAGTAACAAGAGATATCCATTTTTTTGTTGTTGTTGAGTTTCTAAGTCAGTTTGGAAAACTATTGGCTTATTTCATTTCAAGCCAGCTTGGACATCTGTCATCGATAGAAAAAACATGTTGTTTAATGGTGCTGAATGATGCTTCTCCCTTTGGAATTTACTGTCTCTTCTTGGAAAATGTCGCCAGCTCTTACGCATATGGATTTTAATCCCCCCTTTGGCTACATTTTGCAAATTGTAACTTCAGCTGATGGTGCAGAAACTTTGGTTATATTATCTTTAACAAATTTGTTAGCAAACAGAAAGATCCTGAATGACTGCCATGATCTTGGACAGTGGCATTGACTTAAAGAAATTTCTCTGCAGCTCCTAATTATGTCCCAAGAAGGCCTTTTTTCATTTTTACTAATGAACTTTAAACTTGCAAAAGGCAAGCAGCTATATTCTATGGAATTTGGCCAGTTATGTTTTATTAATGGAGGCCTGGATGACAAGCAAATGTTCCTTGACTTCTTTCCAGTTGTGGCTTTGTGTAGTGCAAAGCCATCATTCAGGATCTTCCCCAAGGCTGCATCATGGTTCACCTGGGATCCTGTACTTTCGAATTGCTGTACATGAGATTTCACAGAGATGTTTACAGTGATGATTCACTTGATATTTAATAACATGGCCTGGTATCCAGTCACATGTTTACAGTGTCTTGAACAAATATTTGGATCAAAGAATGTCCAAAAAGCAATTCTCTAAAATCTGTATTGCAAAAGCCTAAGAGACCCAAATATATATAAAGTGGAACTTCTTTTCGTGATGAAGCCATGGCTAGGATATAAGTAAACATCTTCTCCCCTTTTCTTGGTAAAAGAGGATACTGGTAATGTGCAAGCTAAGGGATTTATTGAATTTTAAACTAATTGTCCCTAGTATTAGGGAAAAAAAAAAAAGCAGGAGAAGAAAACAGCTTATATAAAATGCCCTGTTCATACGAGGGTGAGTATTAGATTTGAAAGAATCATCATCCTTCTCCAAAAGGAGAGAATTACAAAGTCTTAAGCCAAATATTCCAGCAGACATGGAGGAACTCCTCATTGTGACTGGAAGCCCCTTAGAAATCCTGTTAGATTTGTTGATTTCTGTTGGAAGCATCTGTGTGTATCCAAGCAATGCCCAAGTGTGCCTGGAGGGGGGTCTTCTAAAGGAAATCTCTACTCATCAGAGCATTTTCTTTGGAATGCTTCCATGCCATCTCAGGCCTCTAAGGAGATGCTCTTGTGTCCAGCTCTTCCTCAGCATGTCAGAGGCTTTAAAGTATTTGGATGAACCAAGTAGATCCACATGGCAAATATCTGCTGAAGTACAAATCTATACTAATAGGATAACATGAATTATGAATTGCCATTTGAAACCATGCTGTGATAGAAGAAAATGACTGCAGTTTCAGCATTAAAGTGCCAACATGTATTAACCCCCTGGAGTCACTTCATGACCCCTCCACATGCACCAAGGTCAGTGAAGGTTCCCATGGTCAGAAGGATGAAGAATCAACACCACCACCTGTCATGGTCACTTCAGTAGCTGGTCAACTTTAGTACATTAATTAATGCCTTCTTTCATATAGCCATAAGGTTGAATGAAGATCCAGCCTCTTTTCTAAGACAAGAACTAGAGAATATCTTCTTACTCAGTTATTTACAAGTAAAGAGGGCATTGGTGGAGAGCAATAGTGAATCCAGATAAACTGGTACAAATGAAACAAGAAGCTGGGGCTGTTTACAGATCAGCAGTAGGGAGGCTCATCAATCAAAAGTTGTTTTGCTTTTTGGTACTGAAGAGAATTATAGATAGTTATATAGCTAAGACTGTAAAAGAAGTATCATTACTGCCCTGAACTGGTATAAGACAACAGAATCTCTGTGGTGGACGCCATGATTGTCACCTCTATTTCACTTTCCCCATTGTACGCCAGCCATAAGGTTTGAGAGCTGACCCCCAGTCAGGGTGAGCTTATCCTCTTTTCCAAAACAAGAAGTTCAGGGCAATGAGACTCAAGGAGAGATTTGCTAGAGGCTTCTGGGAAATAATATTATTACTCTTAAGAGTTTCTGAAAGTGACTGTCTCTCTTGCTGGATGTGAACAAAACAGTTGTGGTACTGATTGCTACCAGAAGCCCTCCTATGTCCATGAAGAAAACCAGCTTTAGGAGCAATGTCATTCAGAACTCAGGTTCTTTTTCCGTGTATTTACTGTGGAGAGGACAGTAGATACACGGAAAAAGAACCTAAGTTCTTAATGACATTGCTGGGCACCTGGTAAAGCTGAGGCACACTTTATTTCTGGACTTTTTAGTACATGGACCAATGCCTATCCTTGTTTTTAGTTTGAGTTTGATTAATGAATCTTGCTGCTAAAAGCCTCATTATATACTCATTATTTTGGCAGACCTTCACATAGGCACCAAGAGAAATTATGGATCTCCCTGGCTAGGTCAACAACCAAGGGATGGCCACTCTGCACAAAATTTAAATTGTAGTATGTGAGATTTCAGAGAGGGCAGGTAGTACACATGGATGAATCACCTAGTGTTTAAACATAATCTAGTGTTCACTCATACGAAATGTTTGGTTATAACTAATTTCTGTTGTGGTAGGATAGGTAATCTAGGAATCAGCCCCTACTAGATGGAATTGATGAAGAGACTACTAGAGGAAGTCTGGTGAGATATTACTAGTCTTAAAATATCCTAACAGGCTTACTTTCAAACAGGACTTAGAGATACAGATCAAGATTGTGACTAGCTTGGGGAGGTTTGTATGCAGTACAAGAAAATCCGTACAAATTGGGGAAAAGGGCGCCAGTGAAATTTACATTATGAAATACCACTGAGACATTAGACTCAGCTCATCTCTGTTCTTAGGCAAATAGTACCAAAATGTCATGTAATATTTAGAGGTGACATGACTGTATGTGGTATTTGAGGCTATTTATTGTAAAAATTTATATATTTACATTTTTTCCAAACACTGGGGAGTTTCAGTAAAGGCTTCATTCTCTTCCTTCCTCCCTCTCTTTTCTCACCCTCATTCCCATACTCTCTCCTCTTACTGTAGGTCCTACTCTTATTAATCTTTCAAATCCTTGGTTCTTATTTTAGCAACAAGTGGAGGTGGGCCATGTGCATTGACATACTTCATCTTCATATCTTTTTATGTTCATGGGAATTTTCATAGCACGTTGACCTGATGCTTTCTATAAGTTTACTGTAAAATGTTGATTGGATTTTGTGGGTCTTCCTGATACTAGACAGATCTTGTGAAATTTATTCTTTCTTGGTTTGTTTACAAGATAAAAACCATCTGAGCATCTAGGGTCCAAGGCCTAAAAACCTCAACAGCAGGGAGCTGTAGTAGTCGCCACTCACCTTGTCCTTTTCTTCTTCTTTTTCGTGTCCTTGTTTATTATTATTTTTTTTTCTGGCAAAAATTGGTTACTTTGCTTCTGTACCTATTGAAAGAACTGACTCTTGATAGCAGGAATGAACCAAAGAATCTTCTGATTGTTTTAAGACAAAAAGCTTTGAATAATTACAGCTAAGACTACAACAAAGTGAAAAGATTTTGCAAAGCCCAGATAAGATAACATTGAAGTCAATATCACTAAGTATTTTCACTTATTCCCTCTATCACAAAGCTTTCTGTGAACCTCTCCACTGAAATAAATCCTTTTATCTTTAGTACCTCTCTCACCTTACCTGGACCTCTCTTCTAAGATTGACTTCATTAACTGTATAGGCTTTGGGCTGTGTTTTATTCATCTCCATATTCTGGTACCTGGTCTAGAGCTAAGTAGTACATAGCACATGTTAAGTTAGCACACGACTACAAAGTTCTAGAGGCATTTAGGCCTCACTTACACAATAAATATTCACTGAGCATCTATTCAGTACCAAGCACTGTTCTGGGCACTGGGATATACTGTGATAAGTAGAACTGTCAGTCTTTACCCTCATGGAGATTTCACTCTAGTGAGAGAGACTGAAAATACACAAATAATATGAAATATAATGTCAGGCAGTGAAATGGCAATGGGACATAAAGAAGGATAAGAGGATGAGGAGGATGGGGTAGGATGAAGGTAGAGTACTATTTTGTGAGAACTCAGAGACAACAAAGGAGTAAATGAAGCCACGAAAATATCTGAGGAAGGAGCACTCTAGGCAGAAGGAATAACGTGAGTGGAACAGCAAGAACGCCAGTGTGACCAGCAGGAATGCTCAGAGAGGAGGTTGCGACCAGCAGAGTGGGATCATGTGGGATCTTATAGGCTACGCAATAGTTTATTTTTAGTATGGTGGGAAACCAGTAGAGGATTTGGACAAGCAATGGACATGATAAGAAGTTCATTTTTAAAAGGTTGTCCTGATTGCAATATTCAGAATGGATTATTGTGGGATACAAGTGGATGTAATAAAACAGATTTGGGGAAAATAACTTCAGTCTAAGTAGACCAGAATATAGGTAATGAGAGTGGTTAGCAGTGGTTAGATTCCCAATGTAGTTTGGAGTTCATATTATCAGGGCTTATTTGAACTAATAAAACTCTCCTAGAAGGTACGCACTTTACAGAATTTACACTCATGTAAAGGCTGATACTTGACTGCTCGGGCTATAATCTAACACAGTGGTTCTCAATTGTTTTGGTTCCAAGACTACACTCAAATACTATTGAAGACCCCAGAGAGTTTCTCTTTATGTAGATTAGATCTATTGAAAAACATACGTATTTTTAACATATTGGCTGGTTCATTTAAACCAACAATAATAAACTTAATATACCAATTACATGTTAATAGAAATACCATAATTTTGTAAAAACTAACCATATTTTTAAAACAAAAACATTAGTGAACATAATGGCATTGCTTTACATTTTTACTAATTTTCTTAACGTCAGAAGACAGCTGGATTCTCATTTCCGCTTCTGCATTCATTCAGTCTGTTGTGATATAGCACATCCTGTGACTTCTGAAAAACCTCACTGTACACAGGTGAGAGAATTTTAAATCAGGTTTAGCCTAAAGCTGCCTCCTTATATATTTTAAGTTTGGCCTAAAGCTTTCTCTGCACATGATGAACTATCACCTAAATGGAATTGTAAACAGACTGTGGCCTACTGTTGGGCCAATCAAATGTGGCCAACTTTCCAAACTATGTTAAAATGAGGTAAATGCTGAGTTGTAACCAACCTAGCTGTGTCTGCACCTCATGTCCATTTTCTGTAGGTCACTTTCCTTTTTTCGTCCATAAATCATAAGTCTTCTTCAGCCATGTGCCTATGCTGAAGTCTCTGAGCCTACTCTGGGTTGGGAGACTGCCTAATTCACGAATTGTTCTTTCTCAATTAAATTCTTTTAAATTTAACTTGGCTAAATTTTTTTTAAACAAGAATGAAAGTAAAAAAGGTCAATAACATATTAGTATTACTATTTTTTAGATGCTGACCTCACGGACTCCCTGAAAGGATCTCTATGCCCTCTATGGTTCCTTAGACTACACTTTGAGAACTATTGATATAAAGGAAAAAATGCTCTTAGTGGTAAGATTACAGCTATGTAAAAGAGTTAAACGCATAAGTCCCATGAATTACAATGATAGAACCATTATAGAATGTCTTTGTCACTTGTAATCACCAACACTCAATAGAAAACCAGACCACAGTTTAAAGATTGCTTTAAATTAGGGATCCATAATCTTTTAATTCTGAACACCACCAATGGGGGTAAGCATGAAACAGCAAAGATTCTGATAGAAGAGAACAAAGCAAGGAAAAAAATCATAAAAGAAACAGGCTGGGCACTGGCTCACGCCTATAATCCCAGAACTTTGGGAGGCTGAGGCGGGTGGATCACCTGAGGCCAGGAGTTCGAGACCAGCCTGGTCAACATGGTGAAGTCCTGTCTCTACTAAATATACAAAAGTTAGCCAGGCCTGGTGGCACGTACCTGTAATTCAAGCTACTCAGGAGGCTGAGGCAGGAGAATCACCCGAACCTAAAAGGAGGAAGTTGCAGTGAGCTGAGGTTGCACCACTGTACTCCAGCCTGGCTGACAGTCCCAGACTCAGTCTCAAAAAAATAAAAAAGAAAAAACAAATTAATAAAAGAAACAGAGACAGACTCATAGGCCAATGATAAAGAGGTGACAAAACAGAAAGGATTTCTGTTGTCGGATTGGGAGACTAATGATAAAAATTGCCATTGGGTGGCTCAGTGGTTCTCATGTCCATTAGCCATTCTGATCTAACAAGTCAGCTTTGCTCAGGCAGCCTGGTTCTGAACTGTGTGCCCTAAGGCCTTCCCCACAGACAGGGTGGGGGAGGGAGGCCCAAGGAGGAGACACCATACATCTGAAGCCATATGTTGGTCTGACATTACTACATGAGTTGCAAAAACAATCTCTACCAAAGCTTTTCCATTTCCAATGCCAACACTTCATTTCTCCAAGTTAAATTCTGTCTTTAATACTATATTTGTCATAAAATCCACCATAGGTGAGTGTGACTGAATATAAAATAACCTAGTACCCCGTTTGCCTGGATCAGAATTCCAGGGCGTATACTCAGACAACCCCAGTAGTGAGGGAAAAGGGAAGCTTTATCCTCTCCAAACTAAGCATCAAGCAAAACTCAGCTTGTCTTTCCAGAAAACACAATGGATCAGTACATGACATTCAAAACCAAAACTCTATTAACACTCAACTTTTGCCAAAAGGAGCCACAGGAATCCACAACATCCTTACATGGCTTTAACTATCGAAGTAATGTGTAGGATGTCAGAATAGGTCTTAATGGGCCAGGCACAAGTTTCCAAAGAAATTCTGCTGAGTTCTGCTCAGTCTTATAGAACACAAGCCCAGCTGCTGCTAAAAGTAAGGCAGCTTGAAATTTCTGTGCTGGGCAAAAGGCAGCCAAAATGTCAGTGACCTGCTTACTCCCCTTGTGGGCATGGGACTTGGTATTCTGCCATGCATCTGACACCATTGAGAAAGGTTATTTGAGCCCAATGGGACGGGTAGCAAAAATGTAAATGCTTACCAGCTTGCAACTAGAACATATGCACCCCACTGGATTGTCATAGTGTTGTGAAGAATTTATCTGTTTTTTTTTAATCTGCAAAACTTCCTCTTATTCTTTCTCTTTTTAAAAATGCAAATGAAAATGGCACTGGTGTCTCAGGGTTTTAAAGAGCAGAGAGTGCCTGTTATGCAGTGATTTGTGACCGAAGACAGCAAAGAGGTTGGAGACACATTGTCAAGAGCTAGGTGCAAATCCATGGGCTTAAGAAAGCCATGACTTATTTACGACTTCTTATTTGCCACTGGTATCACTTAAGTTTTTAAAGGTTTTAGTATAGTAATATACATATATTGTTCTTTTTTGGAAAACAAGCATGTCTGAAATGTTCCTGAGATTCTTGTAACAGTTATCATTTTGTTTTTGCAGTTCCACTTTAGCACAGAATAAAATCTGGACTGTGTCTGTTTGTGAGGATTTTATGCCTACTTGGTCATCAGGTAAAATTCCTTTCTGTGTTGTGAAAAGAGGCAGACTGGAGTCATTAGTCACTGCCAATGTCGTATCAGTTCTTGCTGGCTTACTCTCGTAGCACTGGAGACATTAATAAAATGGGCTGCCAAAGCCCCTTGCAGGCAAACTTGTAAAGTAGGAAGCAATTTTCTTTGGTTGATTCCCTCTCAAAGGCAGTAGGTGTTGTAGCATCAGTGAAAAGAATTAAGATCATGGGCTTTGCAATCAGAGAGACTTATGATTGGATTGTATTTCTTCATTTATTCATTCAACAAATATTTATTAAGTGCCTACTAAGTGCTGGCCTCTTTTCCAGGCATCGGGATGCAATAGTGGGAAGAAAACAAACACGGGTGCATGCTTGCTAGTTGGGAAGGCAGCCACTAGCATCCAGGTGACAGGCTTGAAGCCTAGCCTTATGCTGAGCAGTTTTTTACCTTTCAGCTGCTAACCTTCCTTTCTATACAGTATTCCATGGGTCTGGGATGGTATTCTTTCTCCTTTGCCCACTGGCTTCCTATAAGGGTCTCATGTATCAGTCTGTCTGCATGCTGCTGATAAACCCATACCCAAGACTAGGCAATTTACAAAAGAAAGAGGTTGATTGGACTTACAGTTCCACAATAATAGCAGAAGACAAGGAGGAGTAAGTCACATCTTACATGGATGGCAGCAGGCAAAGAGACCTTGTGCAGGGAAACTCTTGTTTTTGAAACCATCAGATCTCATGACACCCATTCACTATCATGAGAGCAGCATGGGAAATATCCACCACTGTGATTCAATCATCTCCCACCAGGCCCCTCCCACAACAGGTGGGAATTATCGGAGCTATGAGATGAGATTTGGGTGGGGACACAGAGCCAAACCACATCAGCTGGAAACAGGGATGCTAGAGGGAGACTAGGAGGGTGGAGAAGGGGCTTTCTTTTCCCTTTTTGTTTTTGTTGTTCCTCTCAGCATTGTCCCAACAGTGACCTTGGCCTGACAGCAGCAGTTGGTTCCAGTCTCCAGACTCTTATGAAAACCTGATAGCCAGTCTGTTGGTATGTTCTCAGAAGTAATGGCAACAGCATAGTCATGCTCTTCTTCAGAGGTCTGAGCCCCAGCTCTTTCTCTGAGCTTCTGGGCTGTGATTATTCCAACCTCTTCCTCAGACAGCGGCTGCTCCTGCTGTTGTACATCAGTTACTCTGGCGATCTCTTTTACCCATTCACACTCCATCATCTGGAAAAACAAGTCCCTGTAGTAGATTTTATGTTAAAATGCTTCATGCATTTTTTGTTTTCTTGACAGGATCCTGATATACTCACACTGTACCAGCTTACCTTACAATATTTGAGATTTGTAACAAGGATGCTGGGGAATAGTTAACCAGTTATGAAGCACATTATCTTGGTACATTCACCATTTTCAATAATGAAAAAAGAGCAAGAGAGTACACTTATGTAGTTACAAATTTTGTATGATTTGAAGGAGGAGAAAGCAAAAATGTCTGTGCTTACTTCCAACAGATTAACATGACATTTTTGTGAAAATGAAACATATCAGGGGTAGCTTTTCTTACACATTTGTTTAGACCTATAAAAGAAATAATATTATGACCTACCAAACCATAACTGGATATTACAAACCCATATCCTTCCAGTTTCGTTTATTGGGAACAAGGCTTCTTCTCACTGTCATTCTTCAACCTCTTTTCTGCAAATTCATTTTATTTCTATATTCTCCATATATGATATAAATTAATTTAATCTGAATATGTGTGGATTCTATTGTAAAGAATGCATTTAACAACACTCATATCCTTTTATTTTATTTTTTATTTTGATGGAGTCTTGCTCTGTCACCCAGGCTGGAGTGCAGTGGTGTGATTTCAGCTCACTACAACCTCCACCTCCCTTGTTCAAGCAATTCCCCTGCCTCAGCCTCCCGAGTAGCTGGGATTATAGGCACATGCCACCATATCCTGCTATTTTTTTTTTTTTTTGGTAGAGATGGAGTTTTGCCATGTTGGCCAGACTGGTCTCGAACTCCTGACCTCAGGCGATCTGCCCACCTCAGCCTCCCAAAGTGCTGGGATTACAGGCGTGAGCTACCGCGCCTAGCCCATATCCACTTTTAAGCCCTGCCTTTACTACTTTTTGATGTTAATTTCTAAGTATAGAACATACTTTTTCCTAAATGCAATCTAGCATGTAATGCACTGGATTTTGGAGAGCCAACTTTATATAAATAGGATCAGTGACTCCCTCTCAGATACTGATATGCAATTCCAATTCTGTCAGATTCATAATTATACACTTAACAATCTTATACTATGAAATGAAAATAAGAACCTGTCTATCTGGCTATCTATCTATCTAAATATCAAGCCTGTCTGTCTCTCTATTTACCATGCCCTTTTAAAGTTGCCTTAATATATTCTAGTAGATGGAAGTTTGGCAAGAAGATATAGGTCTTTGTTCACAGGAAATAGGAAAAAGCCTAAAACGTAAAAGTTCAGTTTCACTTAATTTAAAAAAATGTACATATAAGGTGCCTCTAAGTAAAAGACTAGAATGCATTTAATTAAGAATTAAACATCCTTTGATGAGTCTTTGTACATATTTTACAAGTTGCTATAGTTCCCAAGAAATAAAAAGTACATCTTTTAGTTTCACTTTCATGTCAGATTTCCCAATTTCTTCTTATTTTTTGTTTAAGGAGGACTTTTAAAAATTGTCAGATGAAAGATCATGAAAAAATAATTGTTGATGATAGATCACTGTGTGATTTTTGGCATCTAACTCAGGAGATCAAAATCTGGTAACTTACAACTCTTTGTTTCCATCAGATGATTACTCAGCACTTATATGCATTAAAAGATGGTAATAAGGATTGAACTGATGTTGAATCCTGTTTCATTTCGCCATTAAATAATATTCATCCAAGTTTACCTAACTGAGAAAGAAATATGTTGCATTCAGAAGTGGATTTCCAATAACATTTTACTTTTTTTTGCCCAATAATTACTTTTCAAAATTTGAAACATACTTACATTTATTTAATCAACCATGTATAACTAATAATTGTAACAATAACACAATAAAGAAAAATAATTTAATACTTATAGCTTCATGTTTGCAAAACAAAAAACTTGTTTCTTATAATTTTCAGTTTCAAAATATATTTATAGCAGAGAAATATGATAGGGCTATCAATAAAATATTTCCAAGCATAACATCATATTACATTAGGGCAAAATTATGTGAAGGAAGTAGAATGAAAAAACTTCACAAAGAGGCCAAATATTGGGAAAATGTCCAATCATCAAAGAGCATGGTCATTGTTATGGCTTGCCTCTGTGTCCCTACCCAAATCTCCTCTCAAATTGTAATCTCCACAGGTCAAGGGAGGGACCTGGTGGTGATGAATCATGGGGCCGAATTTCCCCGCTTGCTGTTCTTGTGGTAGTGAGTTCTCACAAGATCTGGTTGTTTGATAAATGTCTGACGCTTCCCCCTTCTCACTCTGTCTTTCCTGCCCCTTTGTAAAGAAGGTGCTTGCTTCTCCTTTGCCTTCCACCATGATCGTAAGTTTCCTGAGGCCTCCCCAGCCATGCAGAACTGTGAGTCAATTAAACATCTTTTAATTATAAAGTACCCAGTCACAGGTAGTATCTGTATAGCAGTGTGAAAATGGACCAATATAGTCATGTATCTTTTAAATAGATGATTATCGGTATAAAAACACTATGGTATTTAGATTTATTGCCTTTATTTAAAAATGTAATGAACACTTGATATTTATAAGTATATGTATAATATAATGAAATTATGTCTTTGCCACTTCTTAAACTAATATTGACGTATTTTAAGTAATAGCCTAAAAATATGTACAGGGGTGTCTAGTTTTTCATACTTATTTTAGGAGACAGAAGTAAGAAAATTTGAAGACCACTGGCATACAGAGACTAGCAAGTAGCTGAGACTAGCCTGGGCAACAAAACCAGAGCCCTTCTCATTCAAAAAAAGAAATAAAAATATTGTATTTAGTATTTTTCTTAAACATACATTGAGGAAAAGTTTTTAGAGCTAAAATATTGGAATTCTATTTTTAATATCAGACACAATCTTTTGTTTTCGTATTCACTGTAGTGGCCCATGGATTATCCTGTTGGTATACTATTTTAGCGTAAATCATTTGTATATCTCTTCCAGTTTGCTTGGCACATAGAAAATAACTAATAAATGTTGATTTTAATTAAAATTAAATAAGATAATGGCCAATTCGTCCTTTAGTGGTTTTGTTTTGTTTTGCTTTTTTGAGACAGGGTCTTGCTCTATCACTGAGGCTGAAGTGCAGTGGCACGATCATGGCTCACTGCAGCCTCCACCTCTTGGGCTCAAGTGGTTCTCCCACCTTAGCCTCCCAAAGTGCTGGGATTTCAGGTGTGAGTCACCATGCCCAGCCTAGTCCTTTATGTTTTTAAAAAAGTATGGCTTCAACTTTAATAAACAAATTTAACTCTAGATAAGTAAAGAGAACTGGTGCTTCATTCCATAACAATCATAGCTTAGATAACACCTTCAACCCAGCCCTGTTTTGCTGGCCAGTGTGGAAACACTCATTACCTGTCACTTTTAATTACATGCTAGGACTGAAAGGTCACAGACACTTTTATTTTTGAATGGGACTTTTCAAGTCTGCAAAGGTTATTAGTTGCTGAATCCTACAAGTTACTAACTCCTGACTGTAGATTCCAGCCTGAATCTGTTGCCCATAGATATAACTACAGATTGTAAAAACCGTGATTATTCTGGGCAGACATAAAGCTCTTTGCATTGCACACAGCAGCAGTGGAAAAAACAAAATTAATCTTGCAAATGTTATTGAAATATAAATGTCAACATATTCTCAATTGGGTATGAGCATTCACAAACTTGTGTTCAGGCACCAGGGGTGCTCACAGCACTTGCAAAGGAAAATCTCAACCCTGAAAGACAAAAGCAAAGATGCAAGCAGTTTCCTCATGTCTGTTTGCAAATGTACTTAGCATGGACTCTGTCAAATCCTTGTTCACAGAACCCAACTTGAGTCATTCTGTTTAAATAAACTGTTAGTGTCCTCTCTCTTACTTTCTACAAAAAAGTGACTATATCATTGAAACTGCTGTTATGCAAGATCTTCTCCATTTCCTGCCTCCAGCCTTGCAAGCTTTTGCCCTAAAATTGATTCCAAAAAGCAGCCAGGAAACCTACCCATAGAAAGGGTGTTCTGTGCCAATCCAATCTTCCTGAAAAGCAAGCAGTCTCTTTGATCCTGCAATTTCCTATGCTCATACCACAAATAGTCTGCTGTCGATGCTAGTGTGCTTTTCATTTACATTTTACAAGGTTGGCAAGGCCACTCTCAAAATAATTTCACCAACCAGGCGACATGTCAAGGTGTCTCTTAGTTGTGTACCTAAAGTTAATTCTTTATTTTCTTGAAACAGCCAACAAGGGATTCCAAAGATAGAAGAGGAAGCACCAACACCATGAACATCATGGTCAGGTTATTTTGTGAGAAGAATAAGGCTAAAGTAAAAACCTTGGATTTGTCTTTGTCCTTGTACATGCTATCTGGAAAGAGTTTTCTTAAAAGTATTGTTGTGAACCCATCCATTTCCCCAGTATAATTGAATGCAGGGTTTAATGAATAAAATGAATCTAGTTTTAGTTCCTGTACTGCTGTGGTTTCAATAACCTCTATATTTGAATAACACATTTCAGTAGATATGTTTGTTAGTGTTGACTTTGTAAGTTGACAAAGAAAGGGTAGCATTATCAACCATGAGAGGATAAAGAGAATTCTATGTGTTTTACGGACATATGTTTATCATTTTGAATTTATATATAGTCAAGGATGCAACTCCTCCCTCAATTTATATAAGCTCTTGATGGCTTCTACAGGTATCCCTCCCTGTAAATATTTTATTAGCTGAGTCAGAGTATTCACATACATTCTCAGTAAGAATGTGTTTTAAAGTCACAAGTTCAGAACTGTTAGCAAGCTGGTTGCAATGCTGCAAAGTAATGGAAATCCTTAGACAAACTCAGCCAGTTTGGTCTTGTTTAGTGAGGGTATGCACTGAGAAACCCCATCTTCAGGTACCAGTTAAATAACAGTAAGATGTATCCCTGAGGTTCCCAGTAGTTGTACCACACCCCGTGAGGAGACTCAATCATGACCAAAGCCCTTTGACACTCACTATCTTGACTACATCAAGTCTCCAGGAGCAAAGAGTTTAAAAGCTGCTCATCCACCATGATGAGTTTTGAGGTACTTGAAACTTCTCAGAAAAGAGGTATATTATGGGCATTGGTCGCTGCATCAGTGAAGAGGAACACGTGGCTGCAGAGGTCAGAACAGTTAATAGTCTACTCTGTTAAGAGGGGAAGGGATAATAAATTAGAGAGCACTTAATATTGGCACCACTGAAGGCAGTATGGGAATTGATAGGACTGTGTGAGGGAAAATCTTGTGCCACTACTAACAAACCCCCTAAACTCTTAAGCTCCCTTCAGAGAAAATTGCTTTCCTCTTAGGTCTTGCCTGAACCCTGGCTATACCCCCAGTACAAGTCCATTCCTCCAGAGCTGTTGAGTGGAGCTATTCTTCCTCCATAGTGTGCACACTACAGATGGAAAGTTGGGGTGTGTGTTTATTAGTGTTCCCAAGCACCCCATGTCACTTCACACAGGCCTGCATTTACTCTGTGTAAAACTCATACTTTCAGGAGGTTGATCCCACACCGTGGTGTATGTGGTACACTGGTGCCTACAGAGCCCTAAGGTCATTCTATTTCATGAAAGTCTCCAGCTTTCACTATCGCTCTCCATTCCAGCTACTGTTACAATTGTAGGGTATTTCAGGATCCAAGGGAATTGGGTGAGCTTAAAAACCTCACAATATCCCTGGACTTTCTAAATTCATTGCATTTCAGCCACCTAGGATGAAAATTATGGGTTCTCCTTTACCCCTTCCTCGCTATATTAAGGCCTCCCTAATTACCTCTTGATTCTTGAATCCATCCCTACCACCATGCCCTAGTTCAGAATTTTGTGTCTCTCCACTTCCTTGTATCTTCATCTAATCCCTTTGCTGCATAACCACCAATGCAATATATTGTATTTAAATATAGTCATGTCAGCTGAGCAAGGTGGCTCACGCCTGTAATCCCAACACTTTGGGAGGCTAAGGCGGGTGGATCACTTGAGTTCAAGAGTTCAGGATCAGCCTGGCCAAAATGGTGAAACCCTCTCTCTACTAAAAGAATACAAAACTTAGCTGGGAGTGGTGGTGTATGCCTGTAGTCCTAGCTACTCAGGAGGCTAAGGGAGGACAATTCCTTGAACCTGGGAGGCAGAGGCTTCAGGGAGCTGTGATCGCGCCACTACAGTCCAGCTTGAATAAATATAGCCATGCCAATTCTTTATTTAAATACTTTACTTGCATTTTTCTATCAATTTTCTACCAGGTGGTATTCAGGATTCTTACCATAACATAGCTCCATGAGTTAACCCCTGAGCCGCTTCCCACTTATCTTTCCAGCTCATCTTTCCATGCTCACCACTCTCTTGACTTTGTGGACAGCAAGATTGAAGGGCTTGCAGCTCCCTGTACATACCATTCTATGCCTTGCTTCCATGCTTTTGCTCACCCTGTTCCCTGTACCTGGACTGCCCTTCCATTCTCCCCATTCTACCTTAATGTGCCCCTTAGGACCTACTATGTAATATTCAGTGGGAAGGCCTCATACACTATGAGTTCAATAATCTTTCTTCAAGTTCCCAAACTAATCTGGGCACCTTTCTAGCAGTGTACTCATTACTTTCTATTCACTCATTCATTGGAATTGTCTGCTTATGTTTATCTTTCCTCATCTAGATGTAAACTGTAAGATCCTTGAATTCTTAGAAGATATCTTATTCAAATTCCTATTCAATAGTTGGCACAAAGTGGTTATAAGTAAAAAATAATGTTAAAACAGAGACAACATAATGAAAGCCTCCTATGCACAAGGCATTTAATAGGCATTTACATATCACATATTATCTAATCCTCACCACAGTTCTACATCAAGGAAACTCAGATTCAGAGAGATGGAACAGTTTGTCCAAGGTCACCTGGCCAGGGAATGGCAGAATTAGGATTTGAATCCCATTTGTTTGACTTCAGATCACACATTCTATTTACCACAACCACGTGTGAGGGTCATCCTGGAAGAATGCTCTGCTTTCTGAATCACAATGAGTTGGAGGGGAATGAAAGCTGCCGATAAAGTTAGCACATTAAGTGTCTAGCTGGTCACCACACTCCAGGGCAAGTGCAGCGTTTCATTGTTGCCTGCATTCCTACATCCTTCACCCATGACAGTCCTGTGGTCATGGACATTCAAAGATGTTTAATAGATAGACTTACTGGAAAATGTAACTGACTCATAGAGCAAAGAACGGCATAAACAACATGCCATTCATATTTCTATTACATAAGTAAATTGAAGGCATTACAGAAAAGGAGCATCCATAGACACTGTTTTACTTAGAGCTTTTCCCCCATGAATCATGGATTTACTTATGTAGCAGAATTCTTAAATATGAAATTCAAGTCATCAGCCTAATTAGAGTTTAATATAGTTACAAACTTTATTTTGAAGAGAATAAAAATATACGGAGTCAGAGATATTCCAGAAAATAAAGAAACCATAGGTATTATATCTTAAGAAGCAGCACAGTGTAGTTACAGTAAGTATTGCATAGATGAAAGCTATGCATATTTCAAAACAAAATTTCTGTGACTTAAATTAGCATCTGTCATTATGACAGCTGCAAACCATCCCCAAAGAGTCTCATCTTTATGTGTGGTTCAAGCCAGCCCATTAGTCAACATTAGATCAAAATCCCTCTCCATGATGCTGGCAAATGGATCTCATCTAGTAGAAATGCAACAAATGTTTATTGAAAACCTGCTGTAAGACCTGAGGTAGGCTTTGCGGAGGATATGAAGATAGCACATCTCTCCCTTAAGACTCTTACAAAACAGTCACGAATTAAAAGTTAAATCAGAATACAAGGTGTTATATTGATAGTGAGTCACACAGACAGTGGCTGTTACCAACTCTCCTTACCTTGGTTGACATTTCCTCAAGTCTATGTGTGTGTCTTTGTGTGTGTGTGTGTGTGTGTGTGTGTGTGTGTGTGTGTGTGTGTACAGACATTATCTCTTACTTAATGATGGGGATACATTCTGAGAAATGCATCATTAGCTGTGTTGCCATTGTGGAAACATCATAGAGTGGATTCACACAAATCTAGATGGCATAGCCTATTATACACCTAGGCTATATGTTATAGCCTATTGCTCTGTTCCCAGGCTACAAACCTGCACACCATATTACTGAACTTAATACCGTAGGCTACTGTAAGACATGGGTAAGTATTTATGTACCTAAACATATCTAAACATGGAAAAGTAAAAACAAGGTATCATAATGTTATGGGAACACTGTATGTGCTCTTTCATTGACCAAAATGTCGTGTGTCACATAACTGCATCTCTATTATTTATCTATCTCTATCTATCTATTGATCTCCATCTACATCTATCTATATCTCTTTGTATTTGTTGTTGTTGCCCTAGACTTCTCCACTAGGATTTTAAGTGTAGTAAGGGCAGGGACTTTGTGTGTCTTGATCACCATTGTATTCACAGCAACTACAATTCCTGGCACATAGTAAGTGTTCAATAAATATTTGTTGAATGAATGAGTGAATCTGGAGAAGAGATAAATTACTACAAACAGAACTAATTAAAGAACAGGGGGCATTTCATTTAGTTCTTGATGAATGAAGATGATCTGGATAAAGGCAGGAAGAATTTCAGGATGGACATTTAACAAGTACAAGGTTAGCTGCAGATAGACCTTCCTAGCTTTAAAGTATGTTTTCTGTTGTTCATTATTTAGCCGTAGGATTGATTGGACCAAGTAAGGAGTCTTCTGTAGAGTGTAGGCACTAGAACTGTTTGAGAGACTAAGTTGTTCATGTCAAAACAATTTCTGTTTCCCCAAGTTTGTGGCAGTCTGTCTGTGCTTGTAATTGTGGTTTCTTACCACTACCTAGGACTACATGTTCATTGCCTTGCCTGCAGCAGATGGCTAACAAGTCCTGTGTTGAGCAGGCTGTCAGCACTGATGGGCTAAAATGTCAGTTCATCTGAAAATGATACCTCTTCACCAGTGTATTTTGCAGAAAAATCCTTCAGAGCAAGGACACTGGCTCATTCATTGTGTTTTAATTTTTGTATTTTCCCCCATATGCTTGAAGTTTCATCTCCCTTGATTTTACTCTCAACCCACTAAGATTGATAATCAGTGATTGAGTGCTCAAAACCCCACTACATCCCTTATCAATCCTCCAGATATGTCTGCATGAAGACTCAGATGTGGGCCAGGCTGGGTGACTTTGTCATGGAGGTCAGCAGCAGCTGGGATTAAGTTTGTATATCTCCACTTGAAATTCTAACTGGGTGATCCAAGTATTCTTATGTTAACTTGGAGCATATGTAGAAGCTATAAAATTATTAACTTGTTGAATTTTTAAATATTCTTCTTTGCTCTTGCAGTTTCATCAAATCTGCTTTGTGGCTCAAATTTTTGCCTCAAGTTTTGAAAATGAGCTACAGGAAACTTTTAAGTTTTACTTATAAAGATAACATTAAGATGGCCAACATATATTAGGGCTTTGGTTAATTTTAAAAATTAATGAGGCCGGGCTCAGTGGCTCACGCCTGTAATCCCAGCACTTTGGGAGGCCAAGGCGGGCGGATCACAAGGTCAGGAGTTCTAGACCAGCCTGGTCAACATGGCAAAACCAATCTCTCCTAAAAATACAAAAATTAGCTGGGCATGGTGGCACACACCTGTAGTCCCAGCTACTCTGGAGGCTAAGGCAGGAGAATCGCTTGAACCCGAGAGGTGGAGGTTGTGATGAGTGGTGATCATACGACTGCATTCCAGCCTGGGCGACAGAGTGAGACTCTGTTAAAAAACAAAAACAAAACAAAAACAAAAACAAAAAACCATTTAATTGTGTCACCCTGAAGACCATAAAGCTGGTCATTCTTCCAGGGCTCACTTTATAGTGTCATTACCCCAGTATGCACTCTTCTCTCCTGACAAATTAGGCTATTAATAGTATGTTTAGCCTTCTGAAAAATTCTCGTCCACATGTGCTGGGAATATAAGACAGAAAAATATAGCCTGCATCATGTTCTAGATAAACATAAAGTATCCTGTCAATAATATAAATGATTCTTGTGAAAAATAGAAACTTTCACTTGCAATATTATTTGTTTTGCCTAAACTCTTAACATTTCAGTTATTTAGTATAAATCCATGGTCAGTACAGAGAACAGGTGACAGATTTGAGTTAGAAAATGTTAATATAGCACTTTCGATGCCATCAGGAGCTCAGTGATTTGTAACCTTTTGTTAATCTTCAGGAGCCTCCCCACAAACCCTATTGGTTAATGATGCTATTGCTACTCCTGCACAGATGGTGCAATGTGGCTGTGGAGCCTGTTGTTGGGGGGTGCTCAAAACATACTGAACTTGTCATGGGCATGGAATAGGTCAGAAATTAGGTTTGGCTTTCACCCTTTGATCCTCTCCAAGAGTCATGCTCCTTTCATGTCATCTACAGATAAAAAGTGGCTGGTGTTGCCTGCTATTAATTGGATTGGAATCATAAACTGTCATGTAAAAAAACTTATTTAATATAATTATGTAAGAATATACCAAGATATCATATAATTAATTAAATTTAACAAAGGGTAACCTCTATGTTGTGAGGGGGCTGTCATAGATTACAAGGGCATACAACGTTACCCGGTAAATGAGAGAAGATATTAGAACATACTTAACTTTTATAGCATTTTACAATTTTTCTATTTTTGTATCTTTCATAATATACATATTATGTTATTGTAGCATCACAAATACATATTAATATTTATGAATCCATACATATACATGTGAAATATTTTACTAATAGGATATGAGAACTACTTCATCTGGCTCTCACTGCACAAAAATGAGCTCTCCATTTTACTGCTCAATAGTTTAGATGAATACAGAGCCAAAGACAGAGGCATAGGGATAGAATGAAGACTAGCACCCAACAGGTCTGTGTTTAAATCTGGCCTTGGCCAGTTGCCACCCTGGTCATCTAGGACAAGTTTGCGTCTCCAAACATCAATTTCTTCATCCATGAAAAAGGGATAATAATGTAATTATTTTAAATTGGGCAATCTGTTTACAGTGTATACTAGCGTATCTGACACAATAAATTGTATCTATTATTTGTGAAACTCACTATTCAAGTTGTCCTCCAATTTGTCACATTTTCAGCTATCAGTAAAACACAGTTAACATTAAAAACATAAATAATGTCTATTCCCTCGGGATAAAAAGAGGTCCAGGTTTTCTCATTCTTTTCAGCTCTTTGGCCATGAAGGCTGCATTCTGCATTCATGAATCTGTGTATTGAAGGAGGAGGACCCTTGATTCTCGTCTTCGATAAGTTCTGCTCTGCTCAGCCATGGCTGGATTAATGCATGTCCATATCCACATTACAGAAGTCAGTAAGAAAAGAAAAGTCGGCTCACCCCATGTGGTTAAAGATAATAGAAATTTGCTTATTAGAAGTCTCGCAGAGAGGAAATTTCTTAATTACTTGCCTTTGATCAAAATGAAGGTAAATGGAAGCAATTCTGAAGCAAGCCTTGTTATTGTGTTTTTCTGAACATAGTGTGGAAGTCTGACAATTAGGAAGCAGTTTCCTGCAGTTCGTTCACATTTGTTTGAGTCTCACAGAGTTTGGAACCAAACTAATAAAGAAGGGAGTCACCTCACATACTTTTTAGAAGAAAGTGATATATAATTATGGAGTTTGCCAAGAACAAATCTCATCAGAGCAGCCTAATTAAAAAAAAAATAATGGGTTACTAGTCCATTTAGTTAATAGACTACAGTAGACACAATGTGTGTGATTTCAGAAAAGCATTTGCAGAATATGTCATGGCAATTTTATAGTCAACATGGGAAATGTGGTCCTGACCATGCCAGGATTAGGTAGGTAAGATTGTAACCCAGCCCGTACAGGACATTATGTGATTAAGTTAGTAATGCTTTGAATGATTGTTTTTGGGCAGATGGTTAATGATGAATTTTTTTGTGTGCAACAGGAAAAGCCTAGTGATCCTTACGATTTTAGTGTGTAAAATATTACCCAAATAACTACAGCTTTCTGAAAAACCTGGCTGCTTTAGAAAGAATGTAGCCGTGGTAGAAAATGCAGTCAGACAATCTATACAAAAAGAAATCTAGACCTCTAGTCCCAAAATGGCTGCATAAAAGCAAACTAGCTTTACCCCCCACAACAGAAAATAAAAAAATCAATTATACAGTACCAAGATTATCACCAGCAATATGTCAGAACTCAAATATAAGAGGAGACAGTTCCTGGGACCATCAAGAAGTGAAACAACTTACAGCACACAATAAGAGAATCAGACTTCCATATCTGAGACATCACTCTCCACAATCTGTCTGGCACCTAGTGTGTGAAAAATTTTCCCCAACTCACAGTTTCTATACTAGAAAGTGAGATGAAGTTTAACAACCAGCTTCCCCACCATCTTGGGTTTTCTAGAAAGAGATCTGTCCCAGCCTCAACCCACAGGAAGCATCAGGAGTTCTTGAAAGGAGAAATTCTCTGAGGACAGCCAAAGACAAAGGGGAAAGACAGGACCACCATCCCCAGCCCTGAAAACTCTGCTCTGTAACTCAGCCAAAGGAGAAACCAAATCAGAGTGGCTGGTCGGCAGCACCACACTGTAGAAGGATTTTTTTCATATATCCTCTGGGCATGAACCCTAGCCAGCCTTTCCACACCACTGGGATATCCCCTGAGACTTCCACCATTTGAGATGAGCGGCACTCAGGTTGTTTACTACAATCAAGACAAACCTGGGCTTGAGGCACCATGTAGTGCCAAGACAGCAGCAACCCAGCATCAGGGAGAAAAAGAAAGAAAAACAACAGGTGAATTACAAAGAATCTCTAAGCAAACATATCCAGTAAAAAACAAGCCAGATGACTGAAATAAAGAAGAAATCATTCAGTAGAAAGACATATTTATGTACATCCACAAGCAACAACAGCAAACGGGAAACTATGACCTCCTCATATGGAGAAAGCAAGTGACCAGTGACTGACCCCAATGAGCCTGTGATATGTTAACTCTCTGACCAAGAATTCAAAATAGCAGTTTTAAGGAAACTCGGTGATCTCCAAGATAATGCAGAAAAGCAAATAAGAAATTTATCAAAGAAATTTAACAGAGATTAAAATAATTTTTAAAAATCTAAAATAAATAAATGGTGGTGCATCCAAACAATGGTGCTAAAACATGCTACAAGGAAATAAACTATCAAGCCATGGAAAAGTATGGAGGAACCTTAAAATGCATATTACTAAGTAAAAGAAGTCATTATGAAAAGGTTACACACTATATGATACCAACTGTATGGCATTCTGGAAAAGGCAAAATTGTAGAGACATTAAAAAGATCAGTGGTTTCCAGGGATTAGGTAGGACGGAGGGATGAGTAGGTGGGATACAGAGGATTTTTAGGACAGTGACATTACTCTGTGTGATATTATAATGGTGGATACTTGTCAGTACATTTAGCCAAATTTTAAGAATGTACAATGCCAAGAGTGAAGCCTACTGTAAGCCACAAACTTTAATAAGGATGTGTCAATGTAGGTTCATTAACTGTAACAAATGTACCACTCTCGTGGGAGATGTTGGTAATGGGTGAGGCTAAGCACATGGGGATAGGAGTATATGGGAACTTTCCATACCTTCTGTTCAATTTTGCTGTGAACCTAAATCTGCCCTAAAATTAAAATCTATTAAAAATAAAAATAAACAAAACAAGAGCTCCAAAGCTACATCATTACACAATCACTTTGTTTATAAGTATAGCAGTAGGTCAGATTCTTCTATAGTAGTCAGTTGATTAAAAATGTTTACTATGGTCAAGGTATGAGTAAAGACTATTATCACCTTTCTCATTAGTATTGAAAGTCTTGAAGAGTGGTGGGTTGGTAAATGTTTAATAACCAGCTCTTTAGGAAAATAATGTATGCTTATAGATACCATAGAAATAAATAACCTCAAGTACATAGATAATAAGACAGATAATAAAATAAATAAGAAGTGATGAGTTTAGAGTTTACCTTTTTCAAAAAGGCTTTTAAACTTTAAAAATGTTTTATTTTGAAAAAATTATAGATTTACAGAGAGTTACAAGATGGTACAGAGTGTATTCATATAACCCCCACCACCCAACTTCCTCTAATGTTAACTTATTATATAACCATGGTCATTTGTCAAAACTAGCAAAAACATGGGTCTAACGTTGTTAAGTAATGTAAACACTCCATTTAGGCTTGGCCCGTGTTTCTACTACTATCTTTTCCTGCATTCCAGAATTCCATTTAGGATGCCATGTTGTACTTAGTTACCATGACTCCTTAGTCTCCGTGATCTATTTAAGTTTCTTAGGCTTTTCTTCTTTTCTCATGACCTTGGTTTTTAGTATAACTTATTAATTGTATGTATATTTATGAGTTATTGACTTTATAGATTCATAATTTATTAAAGCAGTTACCCAAAGAGTGTGGTTTCATGGATTGATGTCATATGAATAGAAGTTACTGCGGACATGCCCACGAGAACCTGTCATTGGTCTCTTCTCCTCAACCCTTTTACCAATGACTTAGAAAAATTTGTTGCTGTCATGAACATCATATTAGCAAGTGATACAAATCAGGAAGTGTTACAAATACATTGAATAATAATTCAGAACCATGGGGACTACAGCATAATAGGCAAATCTAACAGTGTAAAGTATTACAGGGATGAATGTATTACCCCACAATGTGTGCCAAAAAATCCCTCTATCACTGAGCCTAGAGAGATGTTATTTAAAAGAAGTGAATGCTAAAAACATGCTTAGGGCTTTAAGATTATTCATGCTTCTTTTGTGGACAGAATGGCTACCCTAGGGCCTGGTAAGAAGTAACTTGAAGGTCTGAGTTCCATTCGGGAGCATGATCTCTCCTCCATGTGAGGGAGATAAAAATATTTTCAGGGACATGCCAGTCCAAAATTAGGTAGCTAGTCTAAAATGGGACACGATAAGAATGATATAATCTTCAAGGGAGAGTCCAGAATCATAAATAGCTGTTGCCTAGGGAGGTATGAAGAAGGACCTGGAAAGGTGAAGCTAGGCAGAACTCTCTGCCAGTGATCAGGCAGCCACAGAGGCCTTGTATTTAGTTTCTGTAATGATGGGCAAGGTTGTTTGCAGAAGCTAGAAGTTACCCTCTAGGTTAGGGCATAGGTGATTGCAAGTAGAATATGTGCCCATGATGTCATTTGTCTGCCAAAAATCTACTTAGCTTACTCTGTTCCCACAGAAATACAGTGTCTAGCCTAAAAGAGCTGATAGTTGTATCTGTATTGATCAAACAAATTCAGAGTATTATGGTTGATAATTCTGGACACCAATACCCCGACCATTTCAAAGCGATATAGAGTGAGTGATTAGAGGCTGTAAACAATGCCATGTGATAAGCACGTAAAAAATTGAAGAATGCTTAGCTGAGCAAAGAGAAGATATAGGGGAGGTAAGGTGGTCATTTCTGAGCATATGAAAAGCTGTGTCATGTGGAAGCACAGACTCAGATAAATGGGTGGGCAGCACAGCAAAACAAATTTTAGCTCAAAATGCAGAAGAGCTTTTAATTATTAGGGCTGTCACTGGGCATGGTGGCTCACACCTGTAATCCTAGCACTTTGGGAGGCCAAAGTGGGTGGATCACCTAAGGTCGGGAGTTCAAGACCATCCTGGCCAACATGGAGAAACACTGTCTCTACTAAAAATACAAAAAATTAGCCAGGCATGGTGGCACATGCCTGTAATCCCAGCTACTCATGAGGCTGAGGCTGGAGAATCGCTTGAACCCAGGAGGCAGAGGTTGAGGTGAGCCAAGATCGAGCCATTGCACTCTAATCTGGGCAACTAGAGCAAAACTCCATCTCAAAAAAAAAATTATTAGGGCTTTGCAACAATGGGTAAGGCTATCTCAGGCAAAAGTGTTCCAAGTAGAAGAGAATAAACATTTGGTAGACATGCTGTCTGGATGATTGATTTAGATCTGTGATGCCAAGACGTGTTTCTAAATGTGACATAGTGCCTATATAGCTGGCTGCTAGCAGAATAATATTAGTATAACAGAGATGTTATGTTGGATCATTTTGGGCTCACATAAGCCCTTTAATCTTTTGCACTACCAAGCAACCCTGTATGAATGCAACTTGCCCTCATGCTGCTGAAAACAGCCAGCCATGTAGAACAATGCAGTATCCGATGTCTGTTCCGTCCAGGTTCATCTTGGCTCAGTTTGCCCAGGTATTCTGACTTAGATGTGCTTGTTGTACAGTTCTTCCCAATCTTTGTGATTTTTTAAAAAACTCAATACTTAACCTTTCTTACACTCTCTTCCATCAAACTAACTCCTCTCTTTCTTTCAAGGTTCAGTCCTATATTTACTATATCCATTTTTAAAGGCATTTAACATTTTAAAAACCATGCTGGTGTTTTTCTACTATCAATGTTTTTGTTAATGGCCTTCTTACCAAGTTACATGCACTTTCAGTAGTCTGTTTTTGTGTCTATTTTGCTCATTAACCCAGGAAGTTTTAGTTTGTGATTTGGAAGAGTAAGTGGTGACAGAACAGAATTGCCTATTCTGAATGAAGTGTTGGACTTAGAGCAATGGTTCCCAGTCCTGATGGCACATCATAATCACCAAGGGAAACTGGAAAAAAAAACAACCTTCAAATCTCTAGGGCCCACTTCCGGGCCTCCCAGGAATAGGACCTGTAACTTTATGTTTTTAGCAAGTCTCTGCAGCCAGCCTGAAACTAGCTGTGAAGCTGTGATTTGGAATCACTAGACAGATGACCTCTAGCTTCACAATTTTAAGATGCTACTCACCTCCCCTGTGATCTGTTACAATGAGACACACACTATCCTTGGAATAGTGAAGCAGCAAAACATGAATTTCAATGTCTATGTCGACAGCTGCCCCCACTGCACTGAATTTTATGTATCAAGCACAGTATGTTAAAACTATGGACATTTTGCCAGATAAACATCTCCATTTAAAATAGCCTTCAAGTCACAAATGTCTTCATATCACTAAAAGTTTAGCTCTCAAGAACATTGTGTTTATCAGGCAAATTTAAAAGGTGAACTTGTCTTTCAGCTAGACAGTCAGAAATTTAAATAGATTAAGAATATTCTGAAGTTGGAATGCAAATTGCCAATAGAACTCTAATTTGTGACTATTTTCATCCCCACCAACATGGGACATTTTGATATTATTGGAAATCTTTACTTGCAAGAGCTGTTATTAGAATAGGAAGGGTGGGGTGGTCAGGATGGAGGTACGTTTACTCTGCAGCTGATCATTAGCCTGGAACTTGCTCAAGTCAATTTTATGGCCATTAATTTCAATGCCCCCATTAGAAAATTTACTTTGAAGGCCATTTGCATGACATCTGCTCTCCTTTCAATCTTGTCTTCTCCCCTCAGTAAGTGTAATTTCCACAGTGACTGCTTAACTGACAATTTTAAGCAGGCAAATCTTGAACTTTCCACGTTAAATAGGAATCTAACTTTTTAGAAAGTTATCTATAGCAATGAAGTATTTTCTTAGTCTTGTGCTAAAGTATAAATAGACAGCTGAGCTATGGGCCTACTGCTGCCGAATCTTGATAAGAGACATGCCAAGAGGTTTGAAGAAGAAGAATAAGAAAAGCCTGATATAAAGCTGTGCTTCAATACTTCCAGCAAATTATAGGATATTAATAACCCATCCCCCGTTGTCGCGTGTGCAGGCAGGCTCACTGCAGCAGAACAGAGATTATGCCCTCCCTTGTGTACCTTGGATGTCTGACAAAACACATTTAAAACAGGAACCTTAACTCACACATCAAAGATAAAAAGTATTCCTTTTAACATTTCCTGGGAATTACTAGGTCTGTTCCGCAACTACTCTCACCTGTTAATGAGTTAAGGTCTCATTAGAATGGTGAGTGATTCTGTAAAGCAGGAACCCTGCATTTTGCAGCCACTGGTCTCAAAATCGTCACCACTTGCCTTGACTTCTTGGCCTTCTGTAGGTCTTTACAACAAAGAGAAAACCAGAATTGCATTTCTTCAGTCCCTTTATAGAATAATTTGACTACAAAATCATACTTTATTGGATAAATTTCTGTACGTAAGCAGAAGATATTTGAAATATTTATAATGTGGGAAAGGTTAAAAAAAGGAGTGAAAGCAAGTCCTTTGTAGAAACTAGAATCCTTGCCACCCTCCACCCTAAGCAAGAGAGTAAGATAAAAGTGACAATATTTACTGAGCCCTAAATTATCTTAAATGAGCAAGACTGAACTGAAAATTTCAGCGGTCTCTAGGCTACTTGAATGAGAGGCCCTAATCCAGAACAAGAAGAGTTACTGAAAATATGAGCAAGAAATGAGAGGAAGAAAGAATTAAGAGGGGAAAAGAGAGAAATGAAAGTAGATAAGGATGGAAAGAGAACAGAATATTTCATACCTTATATACTATGTTTGATACACTGCATACAACAACATCTTAGAAATATCATTTGAAAATGACTGTTCATTTTCCCAGAAAATTAAATATTAAAACAGCTTGTTGTTCATTTTGCTGCTGTATTGTGTGTTCCCCCTATTGTGATTAATCTTCTTCCAGTACTACCATACACCTAGTACATAGTAGACACTCAATAAACTGGAGGAGGGGGAGGCAGCAGGACAATGTTTGCTTTTTTATTTTTAAATACTTCAGTTTTTGAATCAGTATTACATTCACATTGTTATGAACTGAACTGTGTTGTCCCCCCACCTCCAAAATGCGTATTTTGAACCCCTAATCCTCAATATGATTGTATTTGGAGATAAAGCGTCTAAGAAGGTAATTAAGGTTAGATGTGGTCATAAGAGTGGGGCCCTAATCCCAGAGGACCAGTGTCCGTATAAGAAGAGGAGGAGACCTGGGGAGTGCATGCATGCAGAGGAAAGATCATGTGAGGACACAGTGGGGAGGAGGCCATCTACAATTAGGAAGAGAGGCCTCGTGAGACCAAGCCTGCTGTCACCTTGGTTTTGGAATTTCAGCCTCCACAACTATAAGAAGATACATTTCTGTGAAGCCACTCAGTCTGTGGTATTTGGTTAAAGCAGCCTGAGCTGACTAAAACAACATGGTCCCAATATTCAAAGGTAACAGTGAAAAGTCTTTCTCCTTGCCTGTTTCTCAAATGATGATATCCTTCCCTACCTTTAAAATAGTAGGCAGCATATTAATGAATTCCCTTCTGGCGGACTCTGACTAATGTGTCCGTCAGTAATACAATGGAATCCAATAGGCTGTAGTAGAGTGATGTCCTTACCACCAGGGGATATGCAGGGCTTTGAACTATTACCCTTTTTATTCTCACACTGTGGTAACTTTCCCTTTTTGAATTTTTAAAAATAGTTTTTAAGATTTTTCTCCATCAAGTTATCAGCTATTATTGGGTCTATGAATGTGCTTAACAATAGCACCTGCCCCACTTACTGCTGATTACCAATTTTGTTAAAATTGTTTCTTTTAAAAAAAAATCTTTATTTGATTTTAAGTTCCAGGATACATGTTCAGAACGTGCAGGTTTGCTACACAGGTAACATGTGCCGTGGTGGTTTGCTGCACCTATCAACCCATCACCTGAGTATTAAGCCCCACATGTGTTAGCTATTTATCCTGATGTACTCTACCTCCTCCTTCCCCCCACCACCTGCTAAAAGATCCCAGTGTGTGTTGTTCTCCTCTTTGTGTCCATTGTTCTCATTGCTCAGCTTCCACTTAGAAGTAAGAACATGCAGTGTTTGGTTTGCTGTTCCTGAGATAGTTTGCTGAGGATAATGGCTTCTAGCTCCATCCATGTTCATGCAAAGGACATGATCTGATTCCTTTTTATGGCTGCATAGTAGTCCATGGTATATATGTACCACTTTTCTTTATCCAGTCTATCATTGATGGGCATTTGGGTTGATTCTTAAAATTGTTTCTAAAGTAGAAGTCAGTAAGATCTAAGTGACAGCCAAGCTTTGTTGTATGAGGTAAGCACATGGGCTTTGATTTCTCTTTTACTGTTTCAAAAGTCATTTTTAAAAATTATTTTCTGGTCGGGCGCGGTGGCTCAAGCCTGTAATCCCAGCACTTTGGGAGGCCGAGGCGGGTGGATCACGAGGTCAAGAGATCGAGACCATCCTGGTCAACATGGTGAAACCCCGTCTCTACCAAAACTACAAAAAAATTAGCTGGGCATGGTGGCGCGTGCCTGTAGTCCCAGCTACTCAGGAGGCTGAGGCAGGAGAATTGCTTGAACCCAGGAGGCGGAGGTTGCGGTGAGCCGAGATCGCGCCATTGCACTCCAGCCTGGGTAACAAGAGCGAAACTCCGTCTCCAAAAAAAAAAAAAAAAAAAAACTTATTTTCTATGTTCTGGTAGTTGAGGTTGCCAGAGAAGTGATTTGCAGTTAGCATTCTGTATTCATAACTGACTGTTCCTCCTGTATAATTTCACAGTCTAATATGTCCTGGTTTTGCCAGGAGATGGCATCAGTTTGCCTGGTAGCTTATAGTTATGGGCCTTGCATTGTTTGCCTTTGAGAGTTTCAAAAATATCCACTTATTCTCAACCCATCAGTTTCACATATCTGCCCAGATGATTTGATATCTAAGCAGAAAACTATTTGGAGCAATAAACTACAAATTAAACAAGGAACCCCTTAATTAGGTGTGAGCTTTTCCATTACACATGCATGTAATACTCTCTGGAAAAGTGCCTGGTGGGCAGCACTCAGGCTGAGGACTAAACTGTGAGAGCCCCTTTAAATCATTGCTTGCTAAGCATCGTCATTGTCATAGATTGAAACTAGACAGATACGAACACTCTCTTTTACTCTCTCCCAGTCCAGAAAGGGAGCAGCAACTTTCTTGCTCCTTAGTCTAAACTTAACCATACAATAAAATATGACCATTTCCCTATATTTTTAGCCCATTTGGGAGAATCAGCCAGGCCTGGATGTACCTCTAGTTCTATCACATGAGTCTGGAGTCTGAGAGACATGAGTTCAAATCTTTTTTTTTTTGAGACGGAGTTTCGCTCTTGTTACCCAGGCTGGAGTGCAATGGCGCGATCTCGGCTCACCGCAACCTCCGCCTCCCGGGTTCAGGCAATTCTCCTGCCTCAGCCTCCTGAGTAGCTGGGATTACAGGCACGTGCCACCATGCCCAGCTAATGTTTTGTATTTTTAGTAGAGACGGGGTTTCACCATGTTGACCAGGATGGTCTCGATCTCTTGACCTCGTGATCCACCCGCCTCGGCCTCCCAAAGTGCTGGGATTACAGGCTTGAGCCACCGCGTCCGGCCCATGAGTTCAAATCTTGATTCCAGCACTAACTGGCCAAATGACTATACTGAAATTTCTTAATATTTCTACACCTTGCTTTTTTATATGTAAAATAGGAATATTCTTAATATCTATCTCATAGTGTTGTTAGGATTAAATGAGATGATATATGTGAAGAACTTCTTGGAACCTTTTGGCGTGAAGATCAATTTAGGATATATTAACTATTTATGGGCTACTTTAAAAATTGAGATTTGAAATATATTTAAGTCTCTTGGAAAGAATATATATCCATACAAATTAAATTGCCTACATTATTTAATAGAAGAATGTCAGTGAGAAAATGGCATGCTCATTATCCCCAGCAATTTTGCTATCAGGGCACAACTCTAATCTTTCATTGTGGAATTAGCTTGTGAGTCAAAAGGGATCCACAGACCATGGGATGCTCAATGTTGAACACAACACTAAGAGTTGATGGATAATTTGACTGATTAGAATGACTTATCATCATCAATAAATCACAGCATGTGAAACCGTACTGCATACCTTGAATATTATTGCTTCAACTCTCATTCCCCTCTCATAGCACAAAGCATTTTGCTTAACAAGAGCCCCAATTTTTTTTTGAGACGGAGTCTCACTCTGTCACGCAGGCTGGAGTGCAATGGAATGATCTCGGCTCACTTCAACCTCCGCCTCCCAGGTTCAAGCGATTCTCTTGCCTCAGCCTCCTGAGTAGCTGGGATTACAGGCGAGTGCCACCGTACTCAGCTAATTTTTGTATTTTTAGTAGAGACGGGGTTTCAACATCTTGGGCAGGCTGGTCTTGAACTCCTGACCTCGTGATCCACCCGCCTCGGCCTCCCAAAGTGCTGGAATTACAGGCGTGAGCCACTGCACCCGGCCGCCGCATTCTTATTAAAGTGAGCCCACAGGAAATGTTTGAAAATGGTATCCTAAGACCAGAATCACATGAAGGTTTGTTGAAATGCAGATTTCTGAGGCTGAGCCGGTTCTGGAAGTATGAATTATTAAGAATGCAAATGATGATAAATTTACAGAGTTATTGCCCTGAAATGTACAGAGGTAGGCTTTTTAAACCTTTTTCTTGAGTTTTCCATTTTTTTTCTTGTGCATTTTCTCCAAACAACAAAGCAGTTAATTTAGAACAGCGATTTCAAATCCCATCTCCCACCTGCTTTTGGATTGCACATTGAGAGTCTGATTTCAAAGGTGTGCAGTGAAGCTTGGATCAGTCTAATGTTTCTCCAGAAATCACGGTTCTGACAATCCTGATTTTATCAAAGCTCTATGAGTGCTAATTAGATTTTCTGAATAGAAGACAAATATCTTTCTCTTGTTAATTATTTTCTTAAAAGATAGATAACTGTATGTTTTATCCTACTTTAGCCTTAAAAGAAAACCTAACTCCAAGCCTGTATGTGATACATTATCTGAGATTTTGAATAAATAACGGAACATCTGGAATCTTCATGATCAACCTAGAAATTTCAGTTTTGCACAAATCTCTTAATACTCTAGTATCTGGAAAAACGAATTACATTCCCTATGCTACATAAAATCAGATTAATGAAACATCATAAGTATCTTAGTGTAATTCTCCAGATTTGACGTAATCTATGACCGCCCTCCTCTGCGACACATAGTTTTAGAGAGGCACATTCTCCTTTGCCTCAGAAAAGCCATATTTCCCCACACCATCATCTTCCATGGCTATCACAACTGGCTTACTTATTTTTTTAAGTTAAATTATTTGTCTTCCATGTATTTGGAGAAAGTCAATTATCTTAAAAACTTCACTGAATTCTTGTTGGGTATCTTCAAATGTGACATCCACATAAGGACAAAGAAAACGTCTCCAAAGGTCCTGATGAAGGTGGAGCAGTTTTAAAATTACTCAGGGCTTAGTACTCAACTTTTCAGCTGGAAGCAGATGTCCATGCTGTGAGAGGAAATTCCAACATTCAACAAATGTTGAGTCCAAAGTCCCAGGACTCAAGAAGTACATTCAGTACTTTGCCGGAAGTGATGCATGGAAAACAAGTACTTTAGTACCTGCAGCATTATAGGATAAGGGCATACTAGCAGGTGATGAATGTCCTGCCTGAGGAACTCCAAGCAGACAGTGATTTTCTATACTTTGCTTTAGAGGTGAGATCAGCATTGGAGGCTCAGAGAAAGTTGCATACAGAAGACACTGCATTTTGGTTGGAGGTGATTTGAAGGTGTTTGTTATTTCATGTGGTAGGGATGAGAGAAAATGGGTGGTAGTGAGAAAGGTCTACTTGTTTATTTCTCATCTCCTGTGAAGTATTTGACATCTGGGAGTTCCAGTTAGCATTTTTGAAGCTGTGTTTCAGATCAGCCTTATGCTTTTCAGTTGGCAATAATCTGAGGTGTCCCAGATGATCTTTTACACTTTGGTTAAATATTGTGATGATGACTTTGTAACTACTTCAAATGGCTGAACCACTGGCCAAATTTTGAAAAGCAGATCATCAATCCAGAAAGTGTGACATTGTGTTCACACACAACCAAGGATTGCAAATGATGCAATTTTAGCGTCATATTCTTCATCTAAGACAACCTACCAGAATCCTTTGCATAAATTAATAGTTAAGATTATTTTTATAGTTCTCCAGTGATCCAATAGTGCAAATTCTCTAGTGACTATACATAGACATCACTAGCTACATAGAGTCTAATCAAGTTGTCCAAATGATATGCTGAGTTCCCTGAAGAAACCCAGGAATTTTTAGAAAAGCATTAGTTACCTCTAGAAGTGTTATTTCTTCCACTTTCTTTCTCATGTTATCAAATAGTTTCGCATTAGCTCTAAAGCAGGTAGTCTACTTACACTATCAGGTCCCTTATCTATATTATCTGTGGCAAAATAATTCTGCTGACTTTGAATAATTACCAAGAGCTCACTTAACATGCCATCATTCTCTCTCCATCTGACTGAGGAATGTTCTTAAACTCCCTTAATCATTCCAGTCCACATTCTTTCAGTATAGCAACAGAGTGTAACTTTTGTTTCCTCTAATTCAGGATCATCAGAGTGCGTAGAAAACGACCACCTTTCATAGTGTGAACGATACAGTGTTTCAAGTATATTATCTCATTTGATCCTCAGGGCAAAAAGTTATATACATATATGTATATATAAATGTACGTGTCAATTGCTTTTTATAGGTCGTATTGAAACCACAGTTCAAGGGCAGTAACCCAAGATTACTCCACTAGTGAGCAATAAACTTGGGATTTTAACCACAGTCTTTGCTTTCAAAAGTCTATTTTGTTAAGGCTCATAAAATAATTCTTTGGTTTAGCAAAGTCCCTTGCTTATTTATATAAACCACTTTAAACATATTAAGTATATTAGTTAGAAACATTTTTTTTTTTTTGAGACAGAGTCTCGCTCTGTTGCCAGGCACCAGGCTGGAGTGCAGTGACGCTATCTCGGTTCACTGCAACCTCCACTTCCCGGGTTCAAGCAATTCTCCTGCCTCAGCCTCCCAAGTAGCTGGGACCACAGGTGCATGCCACCACGCCCAGCTAATTTTTGTATTTGTTTCACCATGGTCTCGATCTCTTGACCTTGTGATCCTCCCGCCTCGGCCTCCCAATGTGCTGGGATTACAGGCTTGAGCCACCGTGCCCGGCTAGTTAGAAACATTTTGAATACTAGTGACAAAAAACAAAAACAAAAACAGAACTCAAGCTAGTTTAGTAAAAAATGGAAACTTATCAGTTCAGGGGTCTGCAGGAGAAAGCAAGGGTGTGGCTGAACACAGGCCCCTGGGGTCAGGGACTCTGGTTCTGACAGGCCTCTCTTTCTGTCCCTCTTCTTCTGTCTTTTTCTTTTTGCCATACCACCTCCCGCCCCACCCCCCACCTTTTTTTCCAGGCAAACTTCTTTACATAGTGAGAAGCAAAGCTTTCAGCAACATCCCTAGCTGGTTTGGGTCAAATGCCCATCTCTGGACTCATCAATTGTGGTCAAAACAATGGGGCCCTATCATGTGAAGCCCCCATTATTAGAACCTCCGCATATCTAGAATCAGGGAAAGAGGATTCCCCAAAGAGGGAGGTTAACATTCCCAGGAGGAGGGAATTATATGATTTTCTACTTATATTTTCATATGAGTAGAAATGCATTTACCACGCTCCCAATTTATGTCAGAATTTCTGATTTTCTGATGCTCAAACCGCATTTCCTAATGCTACACTGCACCCAGCACAATGTCTGGCACCCAGCAGATGTTCAACTGCTATTCTTGAAAGTATAAATACATTTCACGGATTTTTACCTTCATTCTACTGCTTCATTAAAAATATTTTGTGTTTTCTTACATTCCATCTGGAAGTCTATAACTTAGTGCCTTGTGTAATGAATTTGGCACTATCACGTCTCCAAAATAATATGTTAAAATGGTAAGCATTCTATGGTTTTCTTGAGGATACTTTTTTTTTTTTTTTTTTGAGACAAAGTCTTGCTCTGTCGCTCAGGCTGGAGTGCAATGCTGTGATCTCAGCTCACTGGAACCTCTGCCTCCCAGGTTCAAGCGAGTCTCCTGCTTCAGCCTCCCGAGTAGCTGAGAATACGGGCGCTCGCCACCACACCCCGCTAATTTTTTTGTATTTTATTTTAGTAGAAACGGGTTTTCAGCATGTTGGCCAGACTGGTCTCAAACTCCTGACCTCAGGCAATCCGCCCGCCTCGGCTTCCCAAAGTGTTGGGATTACAGGCGTGAGCCATCTCCTTCGGCCAGGGACACATATTTATATGTAAAAAGCAAATTTATCTTGTCATTGAGATGCGCATCCACAAGTCACAAACCCCATTCTAACGCCAGCTTTGTGGTTTACTAAGTGATGTCAATTTCCCAACGTGGCGGATGACAAGTTGTGTATGTAACTGGAATAAAAGGCAGGGCAAAAAGTTGAAACCAGCCTCATTGTCTGGGTATTACTGGAAGTTCTTGGTATCACAGCTCAGGTAATCAAGGATGCCGATACTCCAGACTTGAGCTTAGAGCAGAAGTTTGATAAGCAAAAGGAAGAAAGCTCTCTGGAGCAGAGAGGGGTCCCAAAAAGATGGGTTGCCATTTTACAGAGAAATGCAAGCGTTTTTATAGACAAACAGGGGGAAAGGGGTGTTTTATTTACATAAGACTTTAATTTCTGACAGTTCCCGCCCCACTTTTTCTAGTGTGCATGCGGGCTTCTTAGTCTGAGTTACTCAGTGTTGCTTATCTCTTCCTACTGCGCATGTGTGACAAAGACGAGGCAGCTGAACCCAACCCTCCACGGTGGGTGGACGTGCTTGGACCGGGGTCGCTTCTCATCAGTGCTGCCGTATGCACTCCCCCTGTGCAGGCCTCCTTGTCTGAGTATTTTCAAGAAGGGAGAGGACTGTGCATACTGGGCCCACTGTATGTCTGTATGTCACAGAGGAGGCCTCTTTCTGTGTTCGTAGCTACTTTTTGTTAGAAGGAAATTCTGCTGAGGACTCTTGCCCTATCTGCCTAGCTGATTTCTCTCTCTCCTCTCACAGAGTGTAGCAGAAAGAACTCCAATCTATCAAGCAAAGTAATTAACAACAATTCAGATCTTTATTGGATGCTTAGAAAATATACAAGGGCTAATTTGTAGCCCTCACATACCGGATTTTCGTCTCCATTCCTGTTGTTTTTGTTTAATTCAATAATATTTACTAAATGTCTCCTATGTGTCAGACGTGCTTCCAGTGCCCGTAGAGCTGCACGGCTCCGTTCCCCTAGTTTCCCTCTCCACTCCTTGGATTCAACTCTCGACTTCATACTGAGTTTTGAAGTCACTCGGGTGGGGGAGGGTGGTTCTTGACTTACAGGGCCTCCTCTCCCTTCCAAGATCTTTAATTCGGCACATTATTTTAATTCTTTCTAATAAGTACCTTGATCTTCATTTGTGATATCTAGTGACCCAAAGGCAGCTCCCAACCTCCCTGGGGTTGATATGGGTGGGGTTCGGAAGAGAGGGGAGGTAGGAAAAGTCTTCCCAGGAAGGGTTTTTTTGTTTTGTTTTGTGTTTATTTTGGTTTTTAGTAGATGGGGGATGTGCACGTAGGAGGTGAGGGAGAGAGCAGACTGCAAATCCTGTAACTGATCCGTTTATTATCAGTTCTTTCAGCTGAATAATATGCTTTTCAAAAGTGATTTTCTATGTTTCAGAGACAGAAGAGGGGAGAGAAAGAAGAGAAAGTTGTGGGAGAGAGGTAAAAGAAAAGAAGAGAATGAATTGCAGCTGAGGAAGTGGAAGAGCGAGAAGAGCTTCCAGAGTCCAGGTGACCTCTCTCTTTGACTCCTAATTTTTGGCTTATTTCCCTAAATGCCTTAATGACCTGTAACACAGGTGACTGTCATGAAGTCTACATGGTGTATGTTTCTCTTACCACTGTCTGCTATTGAAGACATAGGAATTAGTTTTGGGAAGATGTGTAGTGGAGAAAGAAAAAGCAAACACAGTGGTTGAATGCAAAATGAATCATAGGAATTACCCAGTAAAATGGCTTAAAATCATATTGCAGGCTTTGAAGTCATGGAAAGTCTCTCTTAATGTATTGGAACCTAATCTGGTAATTTCACCTGGCTTCCCCATCCAGTGATCTCTTCTGTAATTTGTTCAGAAGTAAACAAATTAACAGCTTTTAAACAGCCAATTGCCATGGACGTTGACAAAATCTACAGGTTTCATTATTTGGTGTCCAAAGACATTTATTCCTATTTACATCAAAAACACTTTTGAATTTTTAAAGAGAGTAAGCCTTTATTTGAAAGAAATACACATTGAAGTTCTTTAATGATGAAAGCAGAACTGTCTTGGAGCTGATGCTAAAGCAGACCAAGAAGACCGTGTGTATTTTCAAATAAATCTTGAAAAACTCCTGAGATTTGGGAAAGGATGCAATCGTACACTGCCTATAGCTGAGCCTCACAGAAGCTTATCACAGCATAGAGGAAATTGTTGGAAAACTCACATGGGCATCAGAAGTTTCCTTTTATTGGAAACTTGCAGTTTTGCAGACTCCTTATAATTTAAAGACCTGAGTTGTTAACAGGAATCTAAATCTAGCACTAGAAACAGTTGAGACGATTTCACAGTCTATCTGCCCAGATCCTCATTATTAGATTTTCTGGGTGTTTTCTTATTTTTGACAGTTGCCTCACTCAAATTGAGGCAGTCTTTTAAATTTCTGTCTAAAATTAACTGGCATTTTCAGGTATATTGGCATCGTTTTAAAATCCACTTATTTTTAAGAACATTTGAATGTGAAAAGGGGTGTATATACAAACTGTTGGATCAGGCAAGTTTCCTTCAGGCTGTCTGGATGTGTCTATCTATAGCATTTGGCAAATACCTAGCTGTCACTCAAAAAAGACAGCTTATGTTCAAAGTTAATCTACAGTACCTACTTGAAGTCTGCTTTATTTATTTATTTTTTAATTTGGCCATATTATTCTTGGGGAATGGAAAGGAAAGAAAATGGCCAGGCACAGTGGCTCACACTTGTAATTCCAGCACTTTGAGAGACGGAAGCAGCCAAATCACTTGAGGTCAGAAATTCAAGACCAGCCTGGCCAACGTGGCAAAACCTTGTCTCTACTAAAAATACAAAAATTAGCCAGGTGTGGTGGCACGTGCCTGTAATCCCAGCTACATGGGAGGCTGAGGCAGGAGAATCACTTGAATCTGGGCTGCAGAGGTTGCAGTGAGCCAAGATTGTGTCACTGCCCTCAAGCCTGGCGACAGAGTGAGACTTTGTCTCAAAAAAAAAGAAAAAAGAAAAGAAAAAAACAAGGAGGGAAAATGAAAGGAAGTGTTTCCAGTTATTTAACTTAATTCCATTAAGTTAACTTTAAAATTTACATTGAACATTAGAAAGTTCCTCAAATGAATGTCGAATGTTAGTCTGTCATTTTACATTAGAAGCAATGGACTTAAGTCCTCTAACCACGTCACAGCTAGACAACACAAATGTTCATCCTTAGTGTTAATTAACTCGAATACCCACATCAAAGGTCTTTATTTTGGACTATGAATAACCAAATACTGATAATTCAGTTTGTTGATTGAAATTGCAAATCTACAGGTTTTCGGAGATTAAAGTAGGGTCGTTTTTGGAGGGTTGGATCTGGAGTTTGTAAAAATCTGTCATGAGGCTAAAACAGAACTGGAAACCACTTCTTTGTCTCTAAAATCTTAGAGATAAAGCCTATATCCTTAGTGAATAGCCCAGGTTTGAAGAGAATTGTTGCTGATGGACTCTGTTGCCTACGTTGTATCCTTTCTTCTTTGTTCCTGCCAGACCTTCATTTTGTTTAGATTACATCCTCCTGTCCCACATAGTCATGTGTTTCAGGGGAAGCTGACCCCAGTCCCACCTCTAGCTGTGGGCCTGATTGGCAGAAACATGACAGTCTCATTCCCTTTCTAATGTTTGGTTCAGTGATGGGCCTGGGGCACAGCACTGACCAGTGGAAATAGAGGCAAAGTCTGCTGCATGGGGGCAGAAGAGGAGTTCTAAGGAGCATTTCTGGGAGAGAATTATAAAGCTGTATTTCCCTTATTCCTCTGATGTTATTGTTTCTGGATGTGATGCCTGGAACTGCTGCAGCTATGTTGCTACCAGCCTGAGGTTAATGTTGATAGGAGGAAGGCAGAGCAGAGTAAAAAAGAATCTGGCTCTTCTATGACCGTGATAAGCCACTGAATCAACTACCTACTTCTGGACTTCTTTCTTTGTGAGATAATAAATTTCCCTATTGTTAACACCATTGGGTTTCTTTTATTGCCAGACAAATGGACCATAACTGATAAAGCTGTCCGTGGGGATTTGGAGCCTTGGTCGATTCAGTTGCTGAAATAGCTTTTCTAGTGCCACAACTTACAATAATGTGGGCTTTAACTATTCTATCAAAAATGAAAGCTGTGTGAGACAGCTCAGTTGAATATATGCCATTTTAGAACAAGAATCAAAGCTAGTCTGTGTGATTTGGGGTGATCCAACAAACTTCAGTGTCACTTATTAAATTGGGCTGAAAGTGCCTCTGTTTCCCAGAAGTACTTTCAGGATAAATTGAATTAAATAGTTTTAAAGTACTTTTAGAAGAAAGACATGTCACGAATTTGAATAATGATAGCCTTTTCTGACATGTCTTTATATCCATATAAGAACAAAGGCTTCTAGCATTTCCTCTCTCTTGAGTCTATGGAGTAATCATGTTTGTATGCTCTTGTAATTTCAGTGGTAGCAAAGAAAAAAATATTTAAGGATGTAATAGAGAAAATCACTATAGAGATGTACTTCTCAGATCCATTCCCATTTTAGTCAGACCAAATATCTCCCCATAAGTGCCACAGAAATATATAGAATCTCAGAACTAGACTTTTGACACACCAGTAGAGTGCAGATTGTCTAACACCATGCAGAAACCAACAGAATGTTTTTGAAGAGAGTTTAAAGACAAAATTGATATTCGGTTATTTTAAGAAGAGACACATACCTTGTCGATAGAATGATTCAAGTTGAAACATGCTAAATTTTTATGAGCAAGAGAATGAATGAATATAATTGAATATTATGTGGCAGTGAAAATTAACAAACAGGATGTACCTATATTTACATCAATGAATCACACATGTATAACAATGAACATAAAAATAAGGCAAATAAGATATACAATATGAGTGTATTAATATAAAATATAGTACTATGTAAAGTGAGACTATTCTTTAGGGATATTACATTTTAGTAAGCATAAAGAAACTCATGATGATGCTAATCACTGCAGTTAGAATATTTGTTACCTCTGAGTATTAGGAAAGGGAATGTGATCAGAGGGAGAAGCAAATGGGTACTTTAAACTTTCAATTATATTGGAAATATTTTATTCTTTAAGCTGAATAACAGATGCATGAATCTTCACTCTATTATTTTTATAGTTTTATTGTTTATGTGAAATTTTATAAGATGGTAGCAATAAAACGAAATAAGACTCTCAGTTTTATCCATGATGGGAGATGCATTGGTACTGAAAATTTTCTCAACTATGTGAGAATGACAGTCTCACTTTTGGTTTAGAAGATTCTAGGTTCACTCTTCACTGTGGTATTCTTCTAACCATGTAAAAATGGAACCTCCTTGATACTTATATAAGAGAGCCAGACAAACATGTGAGTCTAACCAGAGTCTGGTTAGTTTGTTATAATCGTTTTTCTTTTAATCCATGTTGAATGTGCCACCCCTTACTCTAGTGGGCAGGTTATACTACTCAGATACTCTTCCCCTTGCAAGGTAATTGTGATGTTGTTTTTATGCGTTGATGTGACTGACTCAGAAGATGCCCAGATGTCTGGTTAAACATTTGTAAGTGTGTCTATGAGAGTGATTCTAGAAGCAGTCAGAGTTTGCATTGGTAGACTGAGTAAAGTAGATAGCTCTCCGCAGTGTGAGAGGGCATCATCCAACCTGCTGAGGACTCAAATAGAACAAAAAGGTAGAGGAAGTTTCAGTACCTGGCCGTTTAGGCTAAGACATCTGTCTTCTTCCATCCTTGCACTGGGACTTAAGCCATCAGAACTCCTGGTTCCCAGGCTTTCCGACTCAAACCAGAGTTTACACCACTGGCTTTCCTGGGTCTCTATTTCTCAGCTTCTGCAATTGTGTGAGTCTATATATATAATATTTATTTTAATCAATTTAATACTTATTTTTAGTTATTTTAATATAATTTATGTATTTATTTTAAATTAATTTTTATATTATATATATATATCATATATATATATAAAATCTTCTGTTACTTTGACCCATTGTCCCATTGTTATCTTGTAATCAACTTTTCACTGCACATCTCTCCTTTATGGCATTTAAGGCAGTTATATTTATATTTATTTGTGTAATTATTTGATCAGTGTCGGTTTTCCAGTAGATTGCAAACTCCAAAAAGGTAGACTATCCTGTTTTGCTCACTATTATATTCCCAGAGCTTAGTAAAGTATTCAGTACATACTGGCTGAATTAATTGAATAAAATAAAATAGGATCACATCATGTTTTGTTCTTTACTGTAGCCTACTGACATCAAGACCTTCTTAAATTTTTCCCAGTGACATAAGAAAATGGGTTACTGTCTTCCTTCCTACCAAATCTATTTCATTTTTCTTGATTATGCTTGGCATTACCTGACTAGTTTATTTTAGGTTTCTCAAACTAAAGCCTGACTTGGAATAGGTGACACCAGGAAACATGAGGAAGGCAATGAGAAGAGTGGGGCAGCAGAGAGGAAAAGCTGCGGAAGGAGACTGGAGCAAGATTCAGGTCTGAGGAAAGAGGCCTTGCAGGTCCATAGCCTCAGAAGACTGGCTGCTCTTCATTCTGTGTTATTACCAGAAGGGGAGCAGAGAGTGGGAAATTGGAAATTAAGCATCTTGGAGGAAGGGCCACTCAAGTTAGTTGGCCGCAAATTCATTGCTCATGTAGATTCTGGGGACATAGTGTGGCATAGTGGTTGAGATGCAGGCTGGGAGAGTTAGCCAGACATGGTTCAGACCCAGGTAGGTTTGAGATCTGCTTCTGCCAGTGCACCTGTTGGGGAGCTTTGGACTGTAATCAATAGAAAACCTAACGCAGATGAGCTTAAAAAATAAAAAAACTTATTGACATTACTGGGAATTCAAATTTGGTTAGCCTTCAGGGTCAGCTTGATCCAGTGGCTCTTTTTTCTTTTCTTTTTCTTTATTTTTTTTTTTTGTCCATACTTTCCTCCCTCAAAAAAATTCATGTAGTTTTCTCTGTCTGCCCTGTCCCCAGGCTGGCTCCTCCCTTGGTGACTCTGCACACATGCTGCCTTCCCAACATCAGTCCTTTTCCTCTTGTAGGAGAGCCCAGATTTTTTTTTTCTTATTGTAAAGACAATATATGTTCATTTTAAGAATTTGGAAAATACAGAGAATAATATATAAAAATAAAAATTATCACTAATACTTCAATTTCAGAAAATCTCTAATAAGTATATATATTTTTACATATACTTGTATTTATCTTTAAGATACATCTGTTTGTATGCATGTGTGTATGTATTTCATAATGTGTATTAAAACAGTTTGGCTTTCATTTATATTCTGTTGAGTTTCCCAGACTTAATCTTCTCTTATTAAGCATTTTGTTAGGTTTTAATAAACATGACATCACTTTTCCAAAAAGAAATTAATTTGAAATTTATATAGTTTTTAAATCTAAATGACCAAGTTATACCTTTTATGCAAAGTTATTAAACCTAATTTCCTTGCAGCAGGGATTCTGTTTAGTTGACAGTACTTGTTTTTCTTAGACCACTTAGCCGATTTGAAATTGAGTATTAATCTTCTGGTTTTGCCTTGGGTTGTTTGATGTTGGATTCGAGAATAGTTTGCCTGGGACCTTCTTAAACCCACGCTGAAATAATTACCTTGTCTGGTGATTTTTATGTCAGAAAAGTTCTGCAAACTTTTATCATATTTACTCCCTGGTGCAAGGTTACTGTACTATCTGGGGAGCTCCTGTACACATACATTTATGAACATAAGGATGGTAAGTTGATTGTGGGAAATTCCCTTTATACATCTAGAGGAAATGCTTTTTAACAATATATACATTCTAATACTGCCAAGAATATAAAACCCCAAATCCCTAGCCGATGTAATGTGTAGTTATCTGTGAAACTAGATTTCTGTGTGTGTGTGTGTGTGTGTGTGTGTGTGTGTGTGTGTGTGTGTGTGTGTGTCTCTGTGTCAGGACACAGAACTTGGTCCCCGTCACCTGTGGGTAATTAGCTGGGGTTGCAGGACGCATCTGGCCATCCTTGTAGACATCAGTCTCTGTTAGGCAGAACCAATAATGGTTTCTCATCCTGGAAGCAGCCCCCTGCTAATCTTGCTGAAATAGCAGTAGCACTCACAGCAGCTCTGCTTTGATTAAAAATTAATGGTGATGTGGGCACTGGGAATTAATTATGAGCTGTGAAATCTATGTCTGATATGTTTAAGAAAAAAAGAAAATTGTGATTGCTCAAAATAGACTATTTTCAATGCATTTTGGATGTTCCCTTTCTACCACAAAAAAAGGTTTAATTGATTTCAATAACTCCTTTTTCTTGCACTTTTTATTAAAAAATACACAGTTCTAACTGCTTGTTTTGCTCTTCAATGATTGAAAAATCAAATAGCTCTTCCTGCCAAATATTTTTTTCTAATAAAACTGGTAATACATTCTTAATTTTGCCGGCAATTTGGGTACAAGAATGTTTATATTTTATTGAAAGCTTAGAACAATGGTAATGAAATCAGAAGAGATTTGTTATTTGCTGCTGTTACTTGTTTAATATTTGTTGCTGTTAATTATTTGAATTACATTAAATATGTTTTGCATGAAATCTTTTAGTATGAAGGAACAGATGCTTGGGAAGATAGAAAAGAATCTTTTTGCCTTGGGAATGTTTTCTCCTATTTTTTTATGATTTGGAATTTGGTGCTTTTCCAAGGTATTCTAGATGCTTAATGAGGTCTGGTAAGGGTGATATGACAGGCTTATAGGAAGTGCTAAGTTTTACAAATGACTTCTTCCAGGATTTGCCCTCAAGATTTCACTACCCTATGTTTTAAAAGAAAAAGCTCAAAGTAAGATACTTACGTCCTGGAATATCTGTGGGACCTGCTCTTTCCTTCCTTCTTCCCTCCCTCCCTTCCCCCTTTTCTTCCTTCTGATTTATTTATTCCTTCAATGATTTATTCATGCCCCATTTTTGATTACCTTAGGTGTTCACTACACTTGGTTCTCTCTGAGACGTGAAGATAAAACAAAGCCCTAATGAGCCTTATTTAATCCTTATAGGAACCCTATGGGTTAAGATTAAATTATTGTTTCCATTTAAGAAATCAAGGCTTAGGAAGTTAAGTCCTTGGTTGTGCAAGGTCACTGAGCTAGTAAATAATAGGTCAGGGACTTTTTTTTCTGTCTTTGCCTCCCTTGGAGCGAGCCCTCTCTCCGTGTGTCAGAGATGGCTCTGAACCCAGATCTGTGGGTTTCCAGAATGCAAGCTCATTACCCTACACCATTCTGCATTCACGCATGAGATAGAAAAAATGTGAGAATGATGAAGCATGATTTAAATAGACTCAACTAAAATGTAGATGAATCCATGGATGATAAAATCTTCAGGAAGTTAATTTAAGAATAATACCATTGCTTGTGCACTATTATGTTCAAGAAGTATTTACATTTGTTATCACTAATTCTTACTAAAATCCTATAAGGCTTGCCCCATCTACAAATGGAAAACTGTGGCTTACTTTAGAAAGATTATCTTGCTGAAGACCACATATCTAGTAAAAGTTTGGCGATTTAAAGCCAGCTCTGTTTGATGTAGGTTCTTTTCATGACACCACATGATCTTTGGAGGATGAAGTCACAGAGAGCCACTTGCTATGGCAGAGAGGAATCAACTAGAAGTTTACATATTCTCTTACTGGGTGCTTAGCATATGGCAGGCTCTGTGCCAAGCACCTAAGCTACAGCAATTGTAGACAGACAAATCCTTCCCTCAAAATATAGTCTAGTCCTTTTGATACTGAAATCGAAGCTGCTTGTAGCCCACTGCCTATAAAAACATTTCTGACATGCTTATCTATTTTGACTAAAAATGGTGCATAATCAGGCCACATTTCTGAAAATGTTAATCAGAAAATCCATTTTTCTGTTTTCATGAAGGAAAAGTGTCTTTGGTGAGGAGAGGGAAGAATAAAAGTTAATATTTGACAAAACACTGGGCCACACTAATCATCACATTAATCACAGGAAGAAAGTCAGCTTTGGGGTTTTAAGTGTTTAGAGGTCTCTTATGTAAAAAAAACCAGTTTATTTGAAGTTGCTATGGTTATGTTTTATTCATAACGGTAAAACAATTGAGAAAGTGGCCTAGAGAAATAATAATAAAGTCATGAGCCAACATTTGCCAAGTGCTCACTGCATGCTAGGCACCATGTCACATTTAATGTAATCCTCAAGACCACCCCAGCAGATAGCCTTATATATAATTCTTATTTTACAGAGCAGACTGAGGCACAGACAAGTACAGTTAATATGCCCAAGGTCCAACAGAAAAATGGGAATTTGAACCTAGGTAGTTTATGATCCAGGTTGATTAGATTCATTTAACAGTTGCTCATTTGTCCCTTTATTTTGCTCATATAACACAGTATCACGCTCATTTCACTTAATTCAACAGATGGTTTTGCTCCAAGTCTTCTAAAGTGTCATAATTATTCATTGTTATCACAAAACATTTATTTAGCACCAGCCACATGCCACGCCTCAGACTAGCTGGTCAATATACACAGTGTTTGGCAAAAGCTAAGGTAATATTTATCTTTCAAGGTTTTTTTTATGTAGGTCCCTATGATGTTCTATCTTCTTATAATCTTTCTGCAGAAAATTACAAGCTGGCTGCAGAATAGCAATGACTTATTCTTTTCTGTTCTTTTGTGTAAGACATAATTCTGGTTATAGAAAGGTTTGATTTCATAAACGTGTGTTTAAAAGGAGAGGTAACATACAAACATGTGGATTCGTTTAGGGTCTAGTTTTTACAGCTTTCTAAAGTCCATATGAGAACTCCAGTGTTTCTTCCTTTAAAAAATATATACTTTTTTTTTTTTTTTTGCAAAATGATCTAGGGGGTGAGGTAAGATTGAGGTCACAGGAAACAAGGGTCCATGAGCGTTCAGTGCAAGGCGCTATTGTGGTTACTGGCAGTCAGAGAGTGGTTAAGTGAGGAACTTGCAGCACCCTTCCTCCGGCAGCAGCAGGAGCTGGGTGACGCTGAGCTGCCTGTTTCCAGGCCACTCATTGTGGCTTTGATGTGCTGTGTCTGCATGTCATTCCCAAGCTCTGATCTCCAGCGTTTCATTGTCAGCCACGGCCAGGGTACCCCGCTGCCCCTCACTTCTATCACATGGCCAGGCCCAGGCAGACAGTTTAAAAAATAATACGCCTGCCTTGCTTCTCCGCAGATGGAATGTTTTGCGTGAGAAATAATCCAGCTGAGTGTTTGCTCCACAGTTTGAATAAGAATGAACTGGCTTGTGGCTTACTAGGGATTCAGGTCAGGAATGTGTTTTGCTGTCAGAAGGGGAAGTTAGTGGTGGAAATCTGTAAACTCCTGGTGTTGGGTTGACATAATAGGTATGGTCTAGTAGGAATAGGAGTTGGTTCTAGAGTTAGACACAGGTTCAGGTCCTGATATTGCTCTTCACTAGCCACTTTTTGTAAGCCTCAGTTTTCCTTCCATGAAACTGAGGAAAAAGTTGATGCAAGAAGTGAAGAAATAATGCAGGCGCGGTGTTTATCATATTGCCTTACACAGGATGAGTGCTCAGTTAATGCTATTATTTTTGTCATTTTGGTTTTTATTTTATGGTAAAGCAAAAAGCAATCCACTGTTTTGAAATCTTCTGCAAAAGCATAGTTAACAGTGGCCTAGAAAATAATGAATATGCTGGGCGTGGTGGCTCACGCCTGTAATCCCAGCACTTTGGGAGGCCGAGGCGGGTGGATCCCCTGAGGTCGGGAGTTTCTAGACCACGCTGACCAACATGGAGAAACCCTGCCTCTACTAAAAGTACAAAATTAGCCAGGTGCGGTGGTGCATGCCTGTCATCCTAGCTACTCAGGAGGCTGAGGCAGGAGAATTGCTTGAACTTGGGTGGCAGAGGTTGCGGTGAGCCGAGATTGCACCACAGCACTCTGGCGTGGGCAAGAAGAGCGAAACTCTGACTCAAAACAAAAAAAAACAAAAAAAAAACAAAAAAACACACACACAAAAAAAAAAAAGAAAGAAAGAATAGTGTTAACTCATTCATATCAGTACCCTTTCCACTAATATTGTTACTAGTGGAGCCAGCATGATTATGCTTTGATTTGCTAGCATGATTAAGCATGTAAGAGTGTAAGAGTCAACTGACTGATGACTTTATCATGGAAGCCTCCATTTTTATTTTAAATTTTCTGTCTTTTTTTTTCGTTTTTTGAAACAGTATCTCATTCTGTCACCCAGGCTGGAGTGCAGTGGCGATCATAGCTCACTGCAGCTTTAACCTCCTGGGCTCAAGCATCCTCCCATCTGTCAGCCTCCTGAGTACCTGGTACTCAGGCATGCACCACCATGCCTAATTTTTAAAAAATTTTTTGTAGACACAGGGTCTCACTGTGTTTCCCAGGCTGGTCTCAAACTCCAGGGCTCAAGCAATCCTCCTGCCTCAACCTCCCAAAGCGCTGGGATGACAGGCATGAGCCACTGCACCTGGACTCTCTTCGTAATTTTATCAGATTTGCTTTAAATGCTTTGTGGTTATATTGACCAAAACATGCACATTCATACTTGTTTTACTCTCTCAGTGTAATTTTCTTATATACAGTCCTTCTTTAGCCCCAATAGTACTTTCTGATTAAGTTTTCTTTTGTCTGGAATTAATACCGAAGCATCAGTTTTCTTTTCTGAGCAATGGAATAAACTAGTGATACACATGACATGGATGAATCTTAAAAAACATTAAGCAGAGTGAAAGAAACCAGACACAAAGACTACATACAGTCTAAAAGCATTTTTCAAAAGACTCTTGAAAAAACAAATCTAATTTATAGTGACAGAAAACAGATCAGTGGTTACTTGGGGCCAAGGGTGGGGTGGGTAAATTGACTGGGGAAGAGATAAAGGAAACCTTTCATGGTGACGGAAATGTTCTGTATCTTGATTGTGGTGGTAGCTAAAAGAGTGTGATCTAACAGTGCTCTTAAAATGGATATACGTTATTGTATATAAAGTATGTTTCAATAAAGTTAAATAACAGTTCTGATCTTAGGGTTTCTGTCTTTTTTACAACATGGGTTTATTTTGTCTTAATTATTAACAACAATTTCATACTTCAAAGATTTCAGACTGATAAGTTATTTTCCCTGAAGATTCAAAATACATTATTCTGTTACCTGCCTATTGTTGCTGAGAAGTCAGTCAGTTTCATTGCTAATGTGTCTTACTTTCTTCTCCCAGTAGCTTTGTTTACTTCTTGTTTTGGATGTTGTGCATTTTCAGTAAGTTGTGTCTAGTTATGTATTTGTGTTTTTATTCTGCTTAGATTTTGCTGTGACTTATTAATAAATATAATGACTTATTTCTTTAATTGTGGAAAGCTCTCAGCCACTGTCTCTTTGGATATTAGTTATCCATCCTCTCCATTCCTTCCTTTTGGAATTCCTGTTAGGTGTATGGATTATACTCTTGTTTTAGCCTTCTAGTATCTTAATATCCCTTGGATATTTTATGTTTTTAATCTTTTTTATTTGTGCTGCACTTGTGCTAAAATAATTTCCTTAGGTCTATCTTACATTTCATTAATTCTTTCTCACCTGTGTTGGGGGATTTCTGTTTCAATTAGTATACTTTCTGTCACTACAATTTCAATTTCATACTTTTCAAACATGCCTATGTGTTTTTTAATACTTTCTAGTTCTTGCCTTACAACTTCTGTTTCTACCTTTAGCTCTTTGCACATGTTAATCATGTGTATTTTTAAACCTGTTTTATCTTCTTCCATTATTCCAAGTCACAGTGTGCCAGTTCTGCTCTCGGCTGTATCTGTGTCCTGTTTCCCTGTGTGGTTTGTAACTTTTGATCAGAAGCACATTTTCAGCAAAGTTTGTTTGCCATGAGACGCCCATGAGGCCTGGACTATGGAAATGGTTTGGGGTTTGCCTCTGCCAGGTCTCTGGAGGTATCATTGGTCCTACATTAATTTTTATGTTAAACTTCTGTGGTAAGTCATGTTTCTGGAGAATACTACCACAACAGACCCTCTCCCAATAGCTCTTTTGTAATGTGATCTTGCCACTCCTCTACCAAGAGGTGGAGTTTATGATCGCTGCGCCTGATTCTGGGCTGCTTGTGACTGGCTTTGATTGATAGAATGTGGCAGAAATGACACTGCATCACTTCCAACACTGGCCTTATGGAGACTCCCAACTTTTGCTTTCATTACTTGGAGAGCTCCCTCTTGGAGGCCAGTCATCACATTAGAAGCATAACTAACTGGAGACCACTACATGGTAGAGAAGCCCATGCTATCTACATATAGAGGGAAATGGCACATCAAGGAATTAAACACAAAAGTCAAGAGTTCTTGGCCTTTTCCATCTTACTCAGCCCATTGGAGCCACCAGCTGAAGGAGCCCAGCCCCCAGTGGCGCAGAAGACCCGTCCAGTGAAGCCTGACATGAATTCCTGACTAACAAGTGGTGAGCAAATAGTTTGAATCCACCACATAGCCGTGGGACTCTGATTCTTTCAGTCGACCCTTTTTCAGTCATAGTGTAGGCAGTTGGGAATATGTCTTCTCATTTCATTAGTCTAGTAGGTGTAGCTTTTCAGGTGTTTCACTGGGTCCCTTCCCAGTCAAATTAGTTTACGGAAATGACTAGAAATGCATCTTCACTCATTATGGCCCAGGTTAAGTCTTCACCCCTCTGGCAAAACTGTCTCTCCTCATCATAGAGAACCATAACGTATATAACTATTCCCTCTCTCATGCCACCCTTCTGCTCACAAACATGTAATGGTTTCCAATTTTTTGTAATATAAAACTTTTGTTTTTCAATTCCAGATATTTTTATCTAATGAAAGCCCCACATTTCCTATTTATCTATTTATTTATTTTTAAAAGGTAGGGTCTCACCATGTTGCCCATCTGGTCTTGAACTCCTGGCTTCAGCAGTTCTCCCATCTTGGCCTCCTAAAGTGCTGGGATTACAGGTGTAAGCCATGGCATCCAGCAAAATCCCCACTTTTCTTATCTCACTGGTCTACATATCTGTTTCTCAGTCAACCTAAACCATCTCTTCTTCCTGTGTATACCCCACTCCATATCTTGTCTCCATAATTTGCTCACATTATTCTCTTTGCATGAGATATCCAACCCTCTGGTGTTCGCATTTAGATCTAACCTATCTTTCAAGCTCCACTAAATCACTTCCTCCTCTGTAAAACCTTTTTTGATAATGCAAGCTGTAATGTCTCCCTCCCTTGAAGCTTAATAATATTTTTTACCTGTCAATGTCTTCTGATTTATACCTTCTCAGATTTTTAAATCATGGTGGCTTAGAATGGAAGTTGACAAATTACAGTACACTGACCAAATCCGGCCCACTGTCTGTCTAGGGGAAACAAAGTTTTATTGGAACACAGTTACACTTATCCATTAATATGTTGCCTATGGTTACTTTTATACTACAATGGCAGAGTGGGTTCTTTGCAATGGAGACCAGAAAAGTTAAAATATTTACTGTCTGGCCTTTTATAGAAAAAAGGTTGCTGATCCCTGATTTAGAGCATGGAAATTGAATTTTGCATTACCTCTTATATCTATATATCTATATCTATATCTATCTATCTATATATATGGGGTAATGCAAAAAACAAATATATATATATATATAAAAGGGGCAATACAAAATTCAATATATATATAATATGTATATATATAAGGGGTTATGCAAAATTCAATATATATATATTTTATATATTTTTTATGTATTAAAAAAATATATATATATTTTTAGTTTTACTTTAAGTTCTGGGATACATGTGTAGAACCTGCAGGTTTGTTACAGAGGTATACATGTGCCATGGTGGTTTGCTGCATCTATCAACCCATCAACTAGGTTTTAAGCCCCCCATGCATGTATTTGTCCTGATGCTCTCCCTCCCCTTACCTCTCACCCCTGACAGGCTCTGGCGTGTGATGTTCCCCTCTCTGTGTCCATGTGTTCTCATTGTTCAACACCCACTTATGAGTGAGAACATGTGGTGCTTGGTTTTCTGTTTCTGTGTCAGATTGCTGAGAATGATGGCTTCCAGCTTCATCCATGTCCCTGCAAAGGACATAAACTTACTCTTTTTGATGGCTGCATAGTATTTCATGGTGTAACTTTGCCACATTTTCTTTATCCATTCTATCACTGATGGGCATTTGGGTTGGTTCCAAGTCTTTGCTATTGTAAATAATGTTGCAATAAATATATGTGTGCATGTGTCTTTATAGTAGAATGATTTATGGCCCTTTGGGTATATACCCAGTAATGTTACCCTTAATATTTACCATCTGTATGATTCACAGCTTGCCATGAAGGCCAACTGACAGAACATGAATGGACTCTTTTGGAATCCATAAAGTATAAATGTAGAGTGTTACTATTGTTATTACTTTTTGCCTTAACTCAAAGTATGTTATGGTTTGCCTCTGAGTAAACAGTTTTTATAAGAAAATGGAAAGAAATTAGAAACAGTGTGGTGTCACTGTGATATCACCTTATTCCTGCAAGAATAGCTATAATAAAAAATTTAAAAATTAATAGGTGTTAGCAGGGACGTGGTGAAAAGGGAATGTTTTTACACTGCTGTGGGAAAAACTAGTATAACTACTGTGGAAAACAGTGTGGAGATTCCTTAAAGAACTACAAGTAGAACTACCATCTGATACAGCAATCCCACAAAAAAAGATACTTGCACATGCATGTTTATGGCAGCACAATTTGCAACTGCAAAAATACGGAACCAACTCAAATGCCCACAATCAATGAGTGGATAAAGAAATTGTTACACACACACACACACATGCACACACCATAGACTACTACTCAGCCAGAAAAAATAACAAAATAATGTCATTTACGGCAACTTGGAATGGACTTGGAGAGCATTATTCTAGTTGATGTAACTCAGGATGGAAAACCAAACATCCTACGTTCTTACTCGCAAGTGGGAGCTAAGCCAGGAGGATGCAAAGGCATAAGAATGATACAATGGACTTTGGGGACTTGGGGGAAAGGGTGGCGGGGGCAAGGATAAAAGACTACACATTGAGCACAGTGTACACTGCTCAGGTGATGAGTGCCACAAAATCTCAGAAATAACCACTAAGGAACTTAATCATGTAACCAAACACCACCTGTTCCCCCAAAAACCTACAGAAATAAGAAAAAGAAACAGGGTAGTGTAATGTTGGATGTTATTGCATTCTTTCTATAACAGTGTATAGATATGTGTACACAAGCAATGTGATCTAGATAGGTGCTTCAGTAAGCAGATACCTATATTAAACTTAGGGAAACAGAAAAATTTTGCTTTGTAAGCTCTGATGTGGAACAGCGTGGCTACAGAGTAGACACAGGTTAGTGTGTACCAGCACGCCTCTGGTACACATCTTTTCTGTGCAAAATGTTCACCTGAAGATGAGATTTCAAAAGTGGAAATGCTAACATTGTCCTTTCTATCATGAAATAATCTCTCAGCTTTTGTATTTTTGTAGAGGCAGATTTTTGAACATGGAATGTCAAAGATGATTTCTCAGTGTGGATAAAATAAATGAGAGGCCATTGTTAAAAACAAAAAAATGAGGCCAACTGCACACTGACAGCTCAGAGATGGTGGTTAAGAAAGCCGTTTCTAACCAAATCCCACAGCCAGTGGTAGTTTAAAAGAAGTAATGTATGTCCCATCAGGAAATTTTGCTTCTACATCTCTTCTGGGATGTTATTAAATTTTCTTCTAGGAGGGAGACCAGGAAGCCGCAAATTGTTTTCTCTACTGTTTGTGCAGTGAAAACAGCGGGTAGGAGGGGAGTGTTTAAGGAGTCTGGCATTCCATGGGGCATCAGGGGATCTTTAATTAGAGAGAAGCTGTCAGGGAAGATGGACAATATTCCCTTTGTTAGGGCAACACAGTGTCATTCAAAATGATATTTGTTTTTAAACTTGGTGTATTTGCACACAACCACAATGAGATACACAGTTTAGATGATGCATGAGAATTTGGATAGAAGATGTTTACTTTCAAAAATAAAACAAATAGTGATACAGGCTTTTGAAAACTAAGAGTTGCAATGAGAGAGCTATAAAAAGTTCACTCTAACTTTGAAATTTGCTGATAAATGGGTTATATCAGCTTGAGGGGAACTATAACACACATGGATACCTTGAATCTGAAAATGGAATGCAAACTGTTCTCTTCTGACATTAGAAGCAAATTTTACAAAACTGAATCCTTTATTGCTTTCTTAGGTATCTTCAATTCTAAGTAAATTCATACAACTATAAAATGATATAAATCCTGAAAACTTTTCAATTTATAGGACTTCCATTGACTTGGGCAAGAATAAGAGGAGAGGTCAGTGTCTGCATATTTTAGTGACAATATTCACATCATCCAAGAAATTTTATTTTCTAGAACAAATTGCCTCTTATGGCTAACCAATAGTATACTGATAACTTAATGAAGCATTTCCTTTAAGAGAAGTGACCTAGGGTGGAGCCTGCTGTTGACATTTGACCCAGGTCACTGTGTATGTAAAATGCCCTGTGTTGTGATTTTTTAATGTTGTTTTATTATATGCAATGATTACCCAGTAAGCAAGCTATGTATTCCAAAAGTATCAATAAAATAGGGGCACGAGAAAGAAACAACTAGGAATGGCCAAGAAATTGATATATGGACATCAAAGTAATTTTCATGAAAGAGAAAAACAAGACTCTGTTGGACTTCATTACAGCTGCTGCAGTCAGGCACCACATACTGATGTTTTGGTCAATGATGGACCACATATGCAACAGTGACTCCATAAGATTATAATGGAGTTGCACTGTATAGGTGTATCATTTTTCTTTTATACTATATTTTTGCTTTACCTTTTCTATGTTTGGATACACAAATACTTACAATTGTGTTACAACTGCTTACCTTATTCAGTAGAGTAACATTCTGTAGAGGTTTGTGGCTAGAAGAAATAAGCTGTACCATAAGCCTAGATGTGTAGTGGGCTATACCGTCTGTGTTTGTGCAAGTACACTTTATGATATTTGAACACTCATGAAATCGCCTAATGATGAATTTCTCAAAACATATCCCTGTCAGGAAGGACTATATGAATTTTAGCAAGGTTTCTGTGCTAAATTACACATTGGGGGAGGGAACACCATAATATTTTCAATGCTTAGGCTGTTAAAAATTATAATCAGGCCTGATTATAGGTCACATCATAATTATGCTGGGTCATAGTTGGCTTTTTAGAGAAAATCAAAGAAAGAAAAGACATGGCCCCATAGGCTCTACAAGGAGTCTACACAAGCATGAGAAATAAACCCAGAAAACAATAGAGACCTAATCAGTGTATAATTTAGTCATAATTGTGTTTGTTTGATGTTTTATTTGGTTTGACTGTGTTGCTAACTCTCATGTTGACAGAGTACTCTATCAAATTGTTAAATACCCGTTTGTTTGAAATATAGGTAATTTGTAGTTACTAATTACACACCATGAGACATGACCCACCCCACTGCAGGCAGATGATCAGAGAGCATCTCTCCGTAGTTGGAGTTTGCCCAGCTATAGCCCAATAGACTAATGACTGTGGAAGTGAGCTACACGGAACTCAGCTAACTAGCACCTTCAAATAATTGGATTTTTTCCTCTTATACTTTTTTTTTTTCTGATTAAAAAAGAAGCAATGCCATGAAAATAACTCGGATAAACTTTTTTTAAAGTGAGTTCCTGGTTGTAGCTCTGGAGCAGTATATGTTAAGCCAAATTTCCCGGCCCACTTCCATCTACAGTTCTGCTTAGCAAAAACTATTATTGGTAAGGATGATGCTAGAAAGCCTCAACTTTAAAGAAGTGTTCAATTTGTTTGCAGTGCTGAAATAAAGTAGGCAAACAGATTCAGAAACATTTTTTAACCATAAGAATTGAGGCAGAAATTTTCTATGTAACTAGTTCATTTTGCTAAAGCCACAGTTTTATTTATTCAGCTCTACTTCTACCATCGAGCTAGTTAAGTTTCATTGTGTCTGGCCTGACATCTTTCGTAGGCCTATGTAGAAATGCTGCCATATCCAGGGATGGCAGCATTTCTAAATAGGCCTACCAAATACATTCATCCACAAAGCCATATATGTGCCCCCCAAAAAATGTTTCCCCTTTGGAAAAACTCATTGAGTTGAAATAACCCTGAGGCCAAATTTCTGGCCTAAGGAAAAATTATAAAGTGTGTGAAGAGAAACCAACATTTGGTGAGGACCTACTATTTGCCTATTGTTTTATCTATATTACTTCATTTACTTCTGTAAACCAAAAAATATCTGAGACACGTTTCAATCAATTTAGAAGTTTATTTTGCCAAGATTAAGGACATGCTGGTGACACAGCCTCAGGAGGTCTTGATGACATGTGCCTAGGGTGCCTGGGCTACAGCTTGGTTTCATACATTTTAGGGAGACATAAGAACTCAATCAGTACACCTAAGAGGTAAACTGATTCAGTCCGGAAAAGCGGGACAACTTGAAAGGGATTGGCTTATTTCCAGGTCATAGATTGATTCAAAGATTTTCCAAATGGCAACTGGTTAAGAGAGTTCATCTAAAGGTCTGGAATCCATAGAAAGAAGTGTCTGGGTTGAGATAAGGGATTGTGGAGACCCAGGTTTTTATTATACAGATAAAGCTTCCAGGTAGCAGGCTTCAGAGAGAAGCGATTGTAAATGTTTCTCATCACACTTAAAAAGGTGCCAGACTCTTAATTAATTCTCTCCTGGGTAGAGAAAAAGACCTGGAAAAGGAAAGGCATTCTCTACAGAATGTAGACTTTTTCCATAAGGGACAGCTTTGCGGGGCATTTCAAAATATGTCAAAGAGGCTAGGTGTGATGGCTCACACCTGTAGTCCTAGCACTTTGGGAGGCCAAAGCAGGCAGATCATCTGAGGTCAGGAGTTCTAGACTGAGCAACATGGTAAAACCCTGTCTCTACTAAAAATACAAAATTTAGCTGGGTGTGACGGTGCATGCCTGTAGTCCCAGCTATTCAGGAGGCTGAGGCAGAAGAATTACTTGAACCGCGAGGTTGGGGTTGCAGTGAGCCAAGATGGAGCCACTGCTGTCCAGCCTGGGTGGCAGAGTGATACTCTGTCTCAAAAACAAACAAACAAACAAAATAAGTCAAAGAAATATATTTTAGGGTAAAATACTTGGATTTCTTTCAAGGCTTGCTATCTGTCATACAATCCTATATTAAGGTCAGGCTGGAATTTACTTCTTATTGCTACAAAATGTCTTAAGATCTCTGTTTTAGTGTTAATGCTGGTCAGCTATGCCTGAATCCCAAAGGGAGGGGGTATAATGCGGCATGTGCAACTCCCTCTTCCCATCATGGCCTGCGCACGTTTTTCAGGTTAATTTGAGAAAGCCTTTGGCTAAGAGGAGAAGTGCATGCAATTGGTTAGAAGGGTTAGACTTTGGCTGACACTTCTCACAAAACTTCTAGGGATATTTGCATTCTTACAATCTTCATTCTTTGGATAAGAATGCTGCAGCCGTATTTTTGCCAAAAATATTTAACCTGAGTCAAATCATGAAGAAATAATCAGGCAAAGCAAATTTGAGAAACACTCTGCAAAACAACTTTTCAAAACAACTGTTAAAAATGACTCTTCAACACTGTCAATGTCTTGAAAGACAAAATAGGAGAACTATTTTAGATTAAAGGAGATGAAAGACAAATGATAAATCAAAAGGAATAGATGACCCCTGCTGCCTTCCCGACTGAAATCAACAACGGGAGACATTGTTGGTACAAAAGGGAAGGTTAAAATATGGTCCTAAATGTGATAATGATGTGTGGTTATGTAGAGAATATTCTTGATATTATAAGAGACATGCTAAAGTCTTTAAGGGTGAAGTGTCTTAATGTCTGCAACTTACTGTCAAATGCTGCAGGGGTGTGTGTGTGCACACGTGGAGAGAGAGAGAGGGAAAACAAATGTGGCAAAATGTTAACAACTGTTGAATCAGCCAGGCACAGTGGTTTGAGTCTGTAGTCCCACCTTCTCAGGAGGCTGAGGCTGGAGAATTTCTTGAGCTTAAGAGTTCAATGCTACGGTGAACTATAATTGTGCCACTAAACTTCAGCCTGGTCAACAAGAGAGAGACTATCTCGTAAAAACACACAAAAAAAGAGGCCGGGCATGGTGGCTCATAATCCCAGCACTTTGGGAGGCCGAGGCAGGTGGATCATGAGGTCAAGAGATCAAGACCATCCTGGTCAACAAGGTGAAACCCCGTCTCTACTAAAAAGACAAAAATTAGCTGGGCATGGTGGTATGCACCTGTCGTCCCAGCTACTCGGGAGGCTGAGGCAGGAGAATTGCTTGAACCCAGGAGGCAGAGGTTGCGGTGAGCCGAGATCATGCCACTGCACTCCAGCCTGGGTAGCAAGAGCGAAACTCTGTCTCAAAAACAACAACAACAACAAAGTAAAACAAACTGATGAATCTCTGTAAAGTGTACATAGGGTGTTCTTTGCATTAATAAATTTTTCTTCAGGCTTGAAATTTCTCCAAATAAAACACTAGGGAAATCCGAAAGGATGTTGAGTTGCAGAGAGGTAAAATAATGATAGCAAAATGAGATTTAAACCAAGGTATTTCTGCTTCAGCTTTGGTCCCAACTCCCTGCACACAAGTTACCTCTCCTCTGGCTGGGAAAATGAGAGGTCACTCTTGAAAAATTGGCTCACAATACAAAGAAGTATATCCCAACTCACAAATGAGTCAGAGTTACAGTAAAGACCGTAGGAGTTTGGAAGAGGAATGGATGATGCCTTTGATTCCTAAGGCCAGGAACTGTATCTCTTTCTTCAGGGTTCTATGTACAGGTTCTTACATACAGTAGGCACTCAAATAAATTTATTGAATAAGTGTTTCCTGTTAGTATTGGCCATCCTATGGATTGTGGCTTTTGAATTAGACACTGAAAGGTGAGTCGAATTTTGATTAATGAAAAGAAGGGAAGACTATCCAGATAAATAAATGGCATGTAAAAAAAAAATGCAGGGCAGGGAAGAAAAGTGGGGAGTGAGGGGTGGGGAAAAGCTGGATAAACTTTGATAATATCATTTAATAGCTTATCCTGAGGTTTCATCATTCTCATAGACTTGATGATGGTTTTAGAGAGATATTATTTTGTGTTCATGTTTTTCTTCTTCTTCAACATATTGCTTTTACCGCTTCCCTTGCCCCATACCCATTTTGGAATCGGAGAAGGAACATTGCTTATTGCGACGGTCAGCTTGGGTTTTAGCCTTAAAATGCCCCAAAGAAAAATGTCTGCGCACATTCACTCTGAGGTGCAGAGCTAGAAGAAAGCTTTTCTGGACTCCAGGAGCATTTCATTTGACAGCATGTATTTGCTTTCACTCAAGATGAACTCTTAGCTAAATCTCATTATTTTGCTATTCCTATTCCATAAAGAAGCCATTTGAGGTGCCCAGAGAACCAGCTGTTAGCAAGCCAGTTGTTAGCATGGCTGGTGCGTGAGGTCTCTAGCGCTGTGTACCCTGCAGAAATGTCATTTCAGATGCATCATTTTGCTAAGTAAGAGTCCCTGCTCAACGCCAACACTAGTTTGTCTTCTGAATAGGCATGCTTCCTAGAAATTACCCTTTAGCTGACCCCACGGCATAACACACATTACATGTTTAGTGATGTCACTCTCATTCCCTGGTTGCAGACAAGAGACGCCTGAGAAGAGGAGGAAGTTTACCATTGAGGGGAATAGAAAGTGTTTTTGTTATGTCTCTCATCAGAGGCTGAATACCAGACACACAAATTTCAGGGCTCAGCACCCTGAACATGCAGACATACATGGAATCTTCAGTGAGAGTGTGAAGAATCCAAGTGGAATGCAGGACCAGAAAGGGATGGGAAGATCAGAGTTATGTGTAATAAGAGCTTTAATATGTTGCAAGGAAAATATCGGGTTTCGTGTAGAGGAGGATTTTGAAATGATTAGAACTATTGGTGCTGGGGATGCTTATAGAATGTTGTAAAGGTTTCCTCCTGAAGTACCATGGATTCCTTTCTGAGCTGGATTGAGTTTGTATTATCTTGCCTGAAACAGAGGGTTAATTCAGAAGTCTATTCAAGACACTATTAACGTTTATGCAGTAGCCAGATTTGTGTGACTGTTTCATATCATTAAAGAATAGAGCAATTTTGGCAAAAAAGGATGCTGCTATATTAGCTTTCTTTGGTCTTTCCTAGGCCTAACAAGTGGATTTTTGGGCTTGCTGAAGAGGGAGGGGGGGAGGAGGAGGAGGAGGAAGAGGAGGGGGAGGAGAAGTAGAAGGAGAGTGTAATTAACAAGATAAAACTAACACCTTGAATATTTAACAGAATGTCAGATACTCGCCTGTAATTCAATCACTGTTCTCTACATAGCTAAACTTTTAGTAATAATGTAGGTATTCCCTGGCCAAGAGAAAGATAGGATGTGTATGTGTATAACAGAAGAAAATGGAAAGAAAACAAAGTAAAGGATATCTTGGAGTCAGTGAGTATATATTTCATTTTAGAGCATAGCATATTTTTTTAATGGAATATGATGTCTAGGGCTGGAGAAGAAATAACAAATATACTTAGTTATAATTACTTATTATTTTTACAAACTCTGTTTACTAAAAATTATTTGAAACAGCTCACATTTATCCAACAAACACTGCTGATACCTCATATATGCTTTGCCTAAATTTGTTGAGAGTAGGTACAGAGCAGGAGTCAGAATTCGTAAAGGCAGGTACAAGGAATGTGATCACTAGTAGGAGGCAATTCTCTTTGAACTTCCTACGTTTCTGCATGTCTTGTGATAAGAGGTAGAGAATACCTTTGTTGTGGATTATCCTTTCAAGGGTATTTGCATTATCGACCAGGCTGGGGGAGAAAAGGGAGAGACAGAAAGACAGAGAGGATAGTTCTCTCAAGAGCAATGGACCAGCATGCTTACTGACTATTATAAAGTATTTGAGCTCCCTAAGCTCAGGATATTTTTCTCTTAAACAAAACCCACAGTGGCTTGGTTTTCTTCAAGTTACCATGTGGAGACTGGGGCTTGAGGAATGGATGCAATTGCTGTAATAAACAGCCCCGTAATGTAAGTAATACATAGTTCTACATCTCTGGCCCATGGGTTTGTAGCTTTATCCAACACCCATAAAAAGGTGTAAGTAGTTTCTTGGTTTGCATGTGGGGTAAATTTTCAGACCCTTCACAAGTTTTGTCATTTGCTTTGAGTATTTGCATTTTATTCAGACAAATACTTGAGCCAAACTAGTATTTCCTCAAGGTAAAAATATCCCCTGTCATATTTAATTTTCCTGTTAAACTCAAAAACCTCCTCAGGGGAAAATGAGAAAAGGATGTTGTAAAAAAAATAAGAGTCGAAATGGAGTGATAAGAATACCAAAAATAGGCTGGGTGCAGTGGCTCATGTCTGTAATCCCAGCACTTGAGGAGGCAAAGGTGAGAGGGTCACTTGAGGCCAGGAGTTCAAGACCAGCCTGGGCAACATAGCAAGACCCCATCTGTATTAAAAAAAAAAAAAAAAGTAAAAAACAGACCAAAAAAAGTACCAAAAATAATGAAAAACAAAAAACATGTCAAAGAAAAGAGTAGGGCATAGGCCTTAAAGTTTTAAAAATGTATTTAGACAAATGTTGTTTAAAAGTGTTTTAGATTCATCCAATGGTTATGCTAATAGACATATTTTTGTGGAAAATATGGAAAAGGGTTAGTTTATTGGGAGACAGGTCGTTGACCATTATTCACCAATTTTTTTTTTTTTTTTTAAATTTTTATTTTTTGAGATGGAGTTTCACTCTTGTTACCCAGGCTGGAGTGCAATTGCGCGATCTCAGCTCGCCACAATCTCCGCCTCCTGGGTTCAGGCAATTCTCCTGCCTCAACCTCCTGAGTAGCTGGGATTACAGGCATGCACCAACATGCCCAGCTAATTTTTTGTATTTTTAGTAGAGACGGGGTTTCACCATGTTGACAAGGATGGTCTCGATCTCTTGACCTCATGATCCACCCTCTTTGGCCTCCCAAAGTGCTGGGATTACAGGCGTGAGCCACCACGCCTGGCCTCTTCACCAATTTTTAAATGGCAAAGTTTTATTATAATTCAAGAATGGAGACAGACAGCTGTGAATAACGCATTTAAAATGTAAGCTGATGAAAGAAGAAGGAAATAGACATTTTTCTAGTGTTCAAATTATGCAGTGCTTGCCCTAAATACTGCTGAACTCACCACTTGGAAGGGAAGACTAATCTTATTTGGAACATGCCATTGTTTAGTATATAATTTCCTACTATTTCTTAATTTAAAGGTGTCAGTGAAAACTGCAAACTCAGTTATTTAAGTATCTCACGCTTTTGAAAATCCAGCTATCTTCATCTGTTAGACAAAACAGATTTATTTATTAGATTCTATTAATTACATTTTAAGAAAAGTGAAGATGAAATAAAGTGGAACAAACTGAAAGAGAAATCATGGTGTTAGTGAACCATTTTTAACTACACTAAATATTGAATAAACACAATGCACCACAGCTGATTCAAAAGAACTATATATAGATTTTTTTAAAATCATGGTATAAATAAGGTAGCTTCCACTTAGAAGAAAAGTGTCACTGATTTCTCAATCAACTGAGAACACCCACAAGGATAATCAGCGGCCACTCTTGTTGTTAAACATAAACTCAAAATCCATCTAAATCAAGTAATCAGTCTGTTGGTTAAAAAGTTAAAAGAAAATGCCTTATGGAAAAATATAAGATGATCTAAGAATATCATATGTAATGAAGGAAGTAATAACACATCCGAAATTCCTTACCCAAAACCTTTCAGCAGCATTCAGCATGATAGGACAATATGATTTTCAATTTCATAAATTTATGGTTGCTAGCATCTTTCATCTGGAATTCTTAGTTATCTCTTCAGAGTTGAATGAATCGAATCAGATTAATCAACATTTACTGAGTGTGTAAGGTACTGTGTTTCCTTGCTGGGGGCACAGAAAGGTGAAGGCTGCAAAGAAAAGGAATAAACCAGTAAGCTTACAATCTATTAGGGAAGTAAGGCTAAAAAGAATAATAATAAAGATATAGATAATAGGTCAAGTGAAGACTGGAAAAAAATGCCACCAGGTAGGATGTGATTCATTGCCAAAAGAATTTTGCAAACAGTAATTGCTGGAATTCAAAAAGGAGAAACTACACTAGACTAGGGAGGTCTGAAAAGGCATCAAGAGCCACGTGGGATTTGATCTGGGATTGAAGGATGGTGAAATCCAGCTGCATGAAGAATGCAAAGATCAAGACAGAGGTTGGCAAACTGCTGCTTGGGGGCCAAATCCCAACTGTTTTTCTCTAGCTGCAGAACCAAAAACGGGTTGTACATTTTTAAATAGTTAAAAAAAAACAAGGAATATTTCATAGCACTGAGAAGTATATGAAATATAAATTTTAATGTCCATAAAAAGTTTTATTGGGAGACAGCCACTGCCCAGTTTATGGCTGCTCTCGTACTACAATGGCATGTTGAGTAGTTGTGACAGAGACCAAATGGCTTGCAAAGCCTAATATTTACTATGTGCCTCTTTGCTGACAAAGTTTGCCAACTGTTGGTGTAAGAGAATAATGGGAAATAATCGTGGAAAGAATGTTGGCAGGCCTATAAATACACCAGGAGGCCACTGAAAGTTTTGACTACAGGAGGAAGCCCATTCACAAATTGTTTCTGCTTCCTATACACATCACCTGGGCTTGCAAATGTTTGTTAAACCAACAAATGAACCAAGATTTTCAGATTCCTAAGACACTTGTTGCTTTATATCTGTTGCTCTTGAAAAGGGTGCATGGCTTTTCCACAGGGGACCTGCCCCTTTACGCTCTCAGTTTGTCTGTTCCACCCTCACACAGGTATGCGGAGAACAGCTTGATACGTATTGACATTGTTGGTCACAATAACAATACCTTGTGTTTCAGGGTTTCTGTAAGAATGTACTTAGGTGACTTCTTTTTGGACCTTTTTTCTTTGCATTGCATGATGTTGTTCTTCTACTTTTCCTACAATAGTTCAGACATAGATACAAACAAGAGGGTTTGGGGAGATTCCTGGAAGGGGTTGGTATTGATAAGAAGAATTAGCAAAAAGCATAGCTGTCTTCAGAGAGTTTGTGAGGGCCAGACCATTAGAAAAAAAATGGTTCAGAAGAAATAAACTACAGTAGAACCGCAACTGTTAGCCCATCTCCCATGGGTGTTCCCATCAGTCCTGCTTGGATGCATTCCAAACAGCAACTTTCCACTCTGATCTTTTAGGGCAGCATGTAACCAGGCCTCACTGAGAGGAGAAATCCAAGAAGAGCGTAGACAAACACACATGAGATGAACCTCACAATAAAAGGAAACACACTCTGGGAAACATGGTTAAGAAATATCAGACTTGATTAATAACAGAGCCTTCAACAGCCTTGGAGAGATCCAATACAAACTAAATTCAAGTTACATGCCAGTGCTTCTAGTCATATTTATTTATTTATTTGAGATGAAGTCTAGCCTTGTCATCCAGGCTGGAGTGCAGTGGCACAATCACAACTCAGTGAAACCTCTCCCTCCCAGGTTCAAGCAATCCTCCTTCCTCAGCATCCCGAGTAGCTGAGACTACAGACACACACCACCACACCCAGTTAATTTTTGTATTTTTAGTAAAGAAGGGGCTTCACCATGTTAGCCAAGCTGGTCTTGAACTCCTGACCTCAGGTGATCTCCCTGCTTGGCCTCCTAAAGTGCTGGGATTACAGACATGAGCCACCATGCCCAGCCCATATTTACTTTCAATTGGTTATGTTTACAAAAAAAATCTTAAAGGGAAACTCTTTAAGAAAAACAAATCTGGTTAAAAATTACATTCTTCTAGGTAATGAAAAGTAGGTAAACAACATTAATTTTGGATTAAAAAAATTAAAAACAGCTTCTTAAAAATTGATTCATTAAAAAAAAAAATCGGGAAAAGATGGAAACTTCCAGTAGGAAATGTAAAGCTGAGATGAAGTTAAAAGAGAATGTCACTGAATGGGAAAATATATAATATTTTTAAAATGCAATTTTAAATCATGCATAACTTGTCTTGGAGTTCATCCCAGATAAGTATCAGTATAGTCAGGGATAATGACGAATTCTGGATTAGAATTGCGTAAAGGTTTGAAATAGCAGTAAGCTCCAGTCTTGGGAATGCAAACTGGATGACATTTTGGAATGTCCTACTATTGAAAAGGAGGGAAATGAAGCTTAACCCCATATGTCAGCGTATTCTCATAAACAGCCACCTAAAAGGGCATAGCCACAGATGCACTTAAACAGAGCTACAGATACACACGTGGACATGGATCACATAGATACCTGTTTTAGGATATGAAAAATTTCCTAGGTCACAATGATAAAAGTGCAATGGTTTTCAGAAAAAGAAGGTCATTTCCTATCCTGGCTCAGAATGTTAAAAAAATGATTTTCTCATAACATTTTCTAATGACTCTTCCAGTCACAGTCTCCTATGGAAGCATAATTTATGTAGTGGATGACAAAAGAGTTTTATGATATCTGAAATTCATTTAAAATCTTTAGATTGGAAAAATTGAGATCCAATTAAAATCTTAATAAATGATTCTGTTGCATATAAATATATTAAATTAGTATGTGTGCAGGATGAAATTGGAAAAGTTATGAGAGTCAGCATGTTAATTCTATTTCTATCAGGGAGCTAACTGTATGTTATAACTCTGAGAATTACTGGGTAATGGGGCTGTTTATAGTGAAGCAAAACCGAATTTAAATAGCAAATTTGCATCCGTGACTTGTCATAACTCATGAAGCCTCCACCTTGAGGCATGGTGAAATCTCCCTAGTGAAAGGCCTCTGAGGAGAGGGAAGGTGGACAAGTTGGAGCCAACAAGAGCCCTAAAGAGGCTGATGTAGTGAAAGGGCCAGGCCCCGAGGATCTCGCCATGAAGGGAAGGAAAGGCTGGCAGGCTGCACTGTGGCACCCCCATGTAGTAGGTGAGATACAGCAGTGAGAATTTTTGATTGAAAGTTATTCTAAGGCACAGAAGGTGGTAACAGCTTGGTTGGTGAGAGACAGATGAGAAGTGCCAAATCTTTGTTAAGGCATGACCCAGGGCTGAGGGTTGAAAAATGCAGGATGGGTGTATCTATTCGGTACACTCAGATTGATAGAGTGTACCTATCCTCTGTATACCCACATATTCACCCTAGGTTTTGCATCCTAGTATGTATCCCAGAGAGGATTCATACTTACTCTACGTTTTCCTGTGGCTACACTAAGACAACAGATGAAATCTGAAGAGTGCCAAATGACAGAGATTGGGCTTCTAACATACGGGACAGCTGAATGTAGCAGTTAAGATGGCAAACCTACAAGGCCCTAGATTCACCTCTGTTCCCTTAGTGACTAGCTGGGGATGATAACATCCATGTGGATATTGTGAGGATCAAATGAGGTATTTCATTTTAATTGCAGGATGCTTCCATTTTGTTATTATTATTTTTGAAAATAGAAGTGCTTCGCTTTAAGTCACATAATGTCAGAGCTGGAAAATTATGCTACACCTGTGGACTAGCGGTTCCTGTAGTTTGGCCAGTTTTAAAACAAAAAAATCCTGGCCACACACTCATACCCTCCTGGCCCCAACAAATCTGGCTGTACCTTCATTTCTTGGTAGGTTCAAAACCTGTTTTTATTTCCATCTAAAAGCTTTTTTCCCCCCAGATATCAAGAGTGATCCATCTGAAACAGTGATTCTTAATATTCTTTTGTAAATCTTCTAGTCCAGATTTATTCTAGAATTTGAGTTTGTTTTTATATTGTTATAAATATGCCTCTATTTCTAGCTGTATTTAGACGTAACTTTTGGATGCTAATGAAAAATAACACCTTGGGAAGTATGGACATGGGTGGGTAGAAATTTAATTGAGAAAGCCATACCCCAGTAAACTGAGGGAGTTAGTAAAGGCCCATCATGCTATACCCAAGTCATAACATGTTAAATGTTAGCTCCGTTGGTGTTCAACCTCCTGAGACACCTAAGGTCATCCTATTCATTTTCTCCCACAAATCTATCTTTAGTGGAAGATTTTCTTCTTTACATAAAGAGCTATCATTTAAAATGTGCTCATAGTGCTAGAAATTGAGGTGAGTGTATTTGCAAACATTATTATCTCATTTAATTCTTGTGAGGATAGATCCTATTAGATAAGGTAAGGATAAAAGAGGGTAAGAAACTTGAACCAGGACATCCACAAGGAAGTACTTAGCAGGGCTGTTCACTAGGACCTGATGTTTCACTTTCCGGATGTACAGACTTCCTGGAGAGAATGATGTGCTCTGCCCACCCTTGCCCCTTTGCCCTGCTATTATGCCAGGCCCAGACTCTCCTTCCTGAGAGCTTTGCTTCCACTTTGGCTAAGGCCCTTTCCATGTTATATTATCATGTATCTCTTATTCTTATCTTTCTAACTTAACTGTGAGCCCATGTTGATGTTAGATATCCTGAAAGTCATTGTCCTATTCCTGAAAAGTCCTCAATAAAGATTTTTCCTCCACTTAGTGGAAAGTGAATAAAGTTTATTCCTCCATTTATTCCTCCAATAAAAAATTTGTGGAATTAACCAAGGGATGAGTGAATGAATGAAATACTGATTTTTCCTGGCCCATGAAGGACTATGAGCTAAAGCAGCAGTTTAAAGCATATAGTCCCGAACAAGGAGTTTGTAGTGAAAATACATTGGATCTGTAAGGCAGTGGAGGAAGGAGAGAGAGGAAGTCAAAGAGCAGGCTGTGGTACCCCAGGGAGACTGAAGACAGGAGCTTCCCATGGGAGAGGCAGTTCATCCACAGGCTCAGCTTCTGCAACCTCCTTCTTGTGGTTACTCCTGCGTTCTAAGAATTTCGCATGCTGTCATCCAGAAAATACCAAATTCCTTGAAAGCCTGGTGTTTGCCTTGTGGTTTGTGAGCCAATCTCATGACACCACCAGCCCACAGTGCTTTTCCTGATTCCATGGAGGCAAACTAGACAGGGCTTCTAGGAAGCGAAACTTCTTCTGGATAAATATTTGGGGGCTGCTTTAAAATTTTTCTGACAGACCAAGTGGTAAAAATCTGTGTATATTCAGGGAATGCTCTCTCTGTTCTGCAATGCGTTTACTCTCCTGGTAGAAATAACTGCTTCTCTTAGCCAGCTCTTGCTTGGAGCAGTGAAGAGCAAAGTCCTGCCATGTACACACACACACTTTATAAACATATAATGTACAATCAACATGTGCATATATAATGCAATATACACCTGTGTACATCCTGTGTCTATATACTGTATATTATGCATATACAATTTCATAAACAAGCTGGTAGCAGGAAAAGGCAATCATCTATATATTATACACAAGCATAAACACAAAATATACGATATGCAGTGTAAGGTTCATGACGTCTTTCGTTCATTGACATTTGTGCTCCCTTATTAGTGGCAAATTATTAACTTTAGATGAGCCCATCACAGAGTGAAGGCTCAATCCTTGAACAGCCCAAGTAGAACTTCTTGCTACTTCTGAAGAACCCTTTGAAGCCTGTACAAGGGCGATGCCAAATCCACTCAACTTTGACAAAAGTGTGAAACTTCTGTAAAAAGGAGTTCTCTGATGTGTGAGAGGAAACGGAGCCAAGGAGAAGAAAAGAAGGTTCTCTGCTTCCCCGCAGGACCCAGGTCCCTGACTGCTGAGGAGCGCACTCGGTGCACGTCGAGCCGCCGAACGGTCACAGAAGAAAACAAGAGAAAGAAGCAGCAGGCACCGAGGGGCCGCCGGCGCCGGCGCCCGGGACGGCACGTGACCCGGGGGCGGGGCCGCGCGGGCCGCGGGCCAGTGATCGGGGACGGGGGCGGGGCCGCGGCTCGGGGGGCGGGGTCTGTGGCGGCGCAGCTTGTGCCGCGGTCCCCTTATTTGGATCTGCGGGAATTTGGGCTGGAGCGGTCCTGCCGCGGTACCAGCCTCCAGCCTGCCGCCGGGACTGCCCCTGACCCAGGCGCACCCGCTGCTCGGTGGCAGGAGGGCCGGCGGAGCGCCATGGCCTGCATCCTGAAGGTAACGACTCGGATCTGTGGCTCGGACGCGTGGTTGGCCAGCCCCTTGCTGCTCAGAGGCACGGAGTCAGCCGCGGTCCCACCGCATCCTCGTCTCAGTTGTCTTTTCCTGGCATTGATTTTCTTTTTGTTCCTCTGGCAAATGCATATGGAGGGAGATTCTGAAACATGCAGCTGGCACAGCTTCTTTTCCCACCATTCCTGCCTGCTCGCGCCTGCATTGAAGGAGCTGCAGACTGTTGGCTCCAGGGGAGAGCAGGGCTGTGTGCCGAATAATGGGGATGGTAGGAGAGGAGGGGTGTTCCCGCGGGTCCCGCGGCTCTGTGGAGCCTGAGGCCTCTCAGGGGCCACGGGGAGGGGTGGAGTGACTAGGTGTGAGTTGCTGGTGGCGAGGGGCATAGCGCTTGGAATGGAGGGAAGCGTGAGCGGAGGTGGGCTCTACTGTGCATTTGCTCATGTGAAGACAGAAACTTCTGAGTTTACAGGTAGTCCCTTAGGGATGAGTTTTCTATGAGATCGGCTAGCTCTGTGTGCCGTTAGCTCTACTTTGGAAAAGTTCACACGAGGATGTATGTGTTAGCAGAGAACCTCTCACCCTTCTTATGCTCACAAATTTGAATAGACAAAATGATTTTATACTCTGTCAAATTGCGTTCAGCTGCTCCTTCTTTGTTGAGTTTTCTTTCTCCAAGACTGGATTCTTAGCCTCAGCTGAGCATCTTTATGGGTTCACAGACTTGTAGCCTCAGGTGGGGGGACTTGGTGTGTGAGGGCCTCACTTAAAAAGAACTTTCCATCCCACTGTTAGAGGCTCTCCTCCCTGCGCTACGTTTCTACGAGAACATGACCTGGCCACGTGAATCAAAAACATGCACAGCGTGAAAGTTTCCTGGGCCTTGACTGGAAAATGTAAAGGCCTATTTGTCCAAGCATGGGGGAACTGTGTGACGAAGGAAAATACCAGAAAACAATTCGTTGTTGTTGTGTTATTGTGAAGTAGCATTTATTTCTCCGTAAGATGATATGAAGTCATCTACTGCTATCCTGGGTACCTGAATCATCTTCTAACTTGCCTGGTGTTAATGATGCAAACAAGAAGCGATCCTCGTAGAATTTGTTTCTCCTTATTTGAGTAAAGGAGATCAGACATTTCCTGTGATCTTTCTGAACTTCCTCCTTTTGTTTCAGAAAAATTTCCAGGACATAATAAACAGCAGCAAAATCACGAGGAAATAATACATCAGTATTACAATATGGAGTATTTAACCTGGAGACTCTTAGTACAAGGACTGACATATGAATATGAGTCATCTCTACTATTCATTGTGTTATTTGCTGAAAGGGACATTGAGGAGCATGGTATTTATTGTTGGCCATCTTTTTCCCTTTTGGTTTCTCCCTTGCCTTGTCCTGTACATGTGCTAAACATCTTTAATGCACATCCCAAACTACACATGAACCAATTTTTCTCCTCTGGCACGTCACACTGCTCTCAGACTTTGGGACATGTCTGTCCACCTTATCTTCCCTCCACTGAAACTAATCTGGGCTTTAGACTTAGATGTGTCTGGATGCTGGCTCTGGCCACTGCTACCTCTGTGATGCTGGAGAAGTTACTTAAATATCTCTGGGCCTTAATTTCTTCCGTAAGATCAAAGTAGTGACACCTGCTTCACAAGGTTGCTGTGGGAATGAAATAAGATAGGGCGTGAAAAGTACTTTGTGGCACTGGCATTGAATATGTGCCTTTTTTCCCTCTAACGTGTAATAATAACTGCAGTTTGGTTGACCCTTACTATAGCCTCAGTCTGTTTCATATCATGATTATTTTTTATAAAACACAAAATGTTTTTTATTCTTTAATCTTTATATAAAACGCTGAAAGATAGGTATTATTGTTTTAAACCCCATTTTACAAATGAGAAAACTGAGGCTCCCTAATTGAAGAGATTTGCCCAAGGCCACACAGGGTTAATGAAAGAGTGATCCTGGATTTAGACCCAGATATGTCAACCTTCCTTATACTTTGCTGCTGTTCCCAGTACTTTCCCAGGTGATTAAGATGTCCTAATGCCATTCAGTTCCTACCACCTTTGAGCACCTTTGAGCAATCACTTTCTCTAGTTATGTTCCAGACAGTCTGGGCTGGGTCTTTTTTCTTTGTTGTCTTTGAAAAGCTACAACTGGAGCAATGCAGAATACAGGTTTCAGTCCAGAGACCTGAGTTCAGTGTAAGTCTGGCCTCTTGCGTATGATTTTAGACAGCTGCTGCGACTTGGAGCCTCAGTTTTCCCACGTTGAAGTGTTCACAGAATTATAACCATTGCGCTACAGGGTTGCTATGAAGATAAAACTATGGCCCCACCTTTTTTTTTTAAAACGAATGATTTTCTGCCATATGCTGGTCCTGGACTTGATGTGGGCATCTGTAGAAAAGGAAAGATTTTCCTCTGCCTTCTTAGTTTCTGTGCCTGGTTCTGATAACTAAACTGACAAAAAGCATATTAACAGAGGAAAGGCATTCAAATTTTATTCGATGTTAATGTTTTTATTATGTACACAGAGGGCTTCATATATAAGCAATAAAGACTCAAAGAAGGGGAGAGGCCTGAGAGTTTATAAAACATTTTAAAAAAGAAGGCTAAATTGTGGAGATGTGACAAGACAAAGGAAAAAGGGGGTTGGCCTGGGGCAGTAGATTGTGGGAAAGTGACTGGGAAATGTATGGGGAAAACTAATGGAAAATAGGTGAGTGTTTTTAGTAGAGATTCGTCTTGGTGTTGACTCTCCATCTTTGGTCATAAGAATGTTCTCCTCTTTCTGGCACAGAAAGAAGGCACATTTCTCATGGGAACTTTTATGCCTTGCTTTTAGGTAGAAATGGGGAGGTCAGAAAGCCCTTCCTGTGTCTGCTTTTTCTCAATTGCCTTTAGCTCAAAGTAATCAGTATGCCAAAGTGATATATTTTGGGGTGGCCTGTTCTGATTCCTTTTACATCACAAGATGCATAAACCATTGACCCCATTCTCAAACGGCTTGTGGTTTAGTAAGGGTGATAGAAAAGTAAATGAGTGCTTAGGTTACGATGTGAAAAATAAAACTACATAAGCCCCTGGCGGGCACAACGGAAGCATGGACGGAGAGAGCAATTACCCCATCATTGGGTAGTTCAGACAGTTCCCACTGATGATGTTGGAGCTGTGTTTTGAAGACTAAGTAGGATTTACTATGATGGAGCTTGTGTTTTAGGAAGATAACTTTTGAGGCAGTGTCAACTTTGTTCTGTGGGCTAAGACTTTAATTTTTTCAACAGACTTTTGCAGATTTTACTATACATTTTTATAAATGAGAAAACTGAGATAGAGAGATACTGATTAAAGTATCATTATTGCCCACACAACAGTGATGCTCACTAAGAGGAGGCACCCATGGCTGTGGCAGCTAATTTTGGTCTTTTAGGGGAAATGGAACTATCCTCCCAAGGTGCTGTGCATGCTGAGGGCCCATTCTGCCAATGCAGAGGGCTTGTTCTCAGGACAGAATGTTGATCACCTCATAATCATTCAATTTTGGAATACAGACTTCACATTGCCTGGACTTTAAAGCCAGAAATATGTGAATTTTAATTATGGCTCCACTCCTTTTTAATTGTAGGGCCATACCAAGTTTCTTGATTTTACTACCTCAGTTTCCAAAATGGGAATGATCATGCATTCTTCAGTGGGTTCTTCTAAAGGTTAAATGAGATAATCTGTATATTAGTTATATTGCAGGGGGAAAAAAGAAACTCCAAATCTTAACAGGTTCATTTCTTGCCATGCTCCTGGTTAGAAGGCTCTCCTGTGTAGCTCTACCATTGAATAAAGAATCAACTCAAGGACCCGTCTCTTTATTATTATTATTTTGAGACAGAGTCACACTCTGTTACCCAGGCTGGAGTGCAGTGGCGTGATCTGGGCTCACTACAACCTGTGCCTCCTGGATTCAAGCGATTCTCATGCCTCAGGTCTCTGGGACCCTCAGGTAGCTGGGACTACAGGTGTGCCCTCACCCATGCTTGGCTAATTTTTTGTATTTTTAGTAGAGATGGGGTTTCGCCATGTTGGCCAGACTGGTCTTAAGCTGTGGACATCAAGTGATCTGCCTGCCATGGCCTCCCAAAGTGCTGGGATTACAGGCACGAGCCATGGTATCCGGCCTAGGACCAGTTTCTTTTCATCAAGTAGCTCTGATGTCTTCTTGGGTCCCAGAGCCCTTGTCAGATTCTATGCCTTTAGCTGCTCCAGCAGACAGAGTACAGGGAAGATCTCATGGGGGTGTTTAAAAAGTCTCTCAAATTTGTTTTTTTGTTTTTTTTTTTTTTTTGAGATGGAGTTTTGCTCTCGTTACCCAGGCTGGAGTGCAATGGCACAATCTCGGCTCACCGCAACCTCCGCCTCCTGGGTTCAGGCAATTCTCCTGCCTCAGCCTCCTGAGTAGCTGGGATTACAGGCATGTGCCACCATGCCCAGCTAATTTTTTGTATTTTTAGTAGAGACGGGGTTTCACCATGTTGACCAGGATGGTCTCGATCTCTTGACCTTGTGATCCACCCGCCTTGGCCTCCCAAAGTGCTGGGATTACAGGCGTGAGCCACCGCGCCCAGCAAGTCTCTCAAATTTGATTGATAGACAAGAAAATTATTTGCTTTAATTTTTATTTATTTGATTATTAGTGATCATTTTAAATTTGTATTAGTCATTTGTCTTTCTTTTGTAAATTATAGATACTTTGAAATTTTACATAATAAAACCTATCCATATTTTATTTTATAATTTCTACCTTTGGTCAGCAGGTACATTTTCAGCACAGTGTGTTGTACACTTTTATTAAAAAAAATAGGTGAATTGTATGAACTTTTGTATCAGAAACGGACATTGAGTGGACATGAGGGCACAAGATCCTTGTGAATCATTTCTGCTTTGGAGATGATTGTGGTTTTGCCAGGTTGATGAAGCTTATGAACATGAAGCAGTTAGCTGATACAACACATGCATGACTAAGCCACAGTTACCTTCTCTCCAGTGACCTGTCCACATATATTAATCTTGATTGATAGGAAATTAGATGAATGATGATATCAAATGAGGAGCTTGGTGTCTTCTCATTTCCTCTTCCTCCCTCTGCCCCAGATCTAATCCTTCTCTACAGTGAATCAATTCTGTCTCAGGAAAAACTCAACTTTGCCCCTTACTCTCCAACCTTACTCCCTCTGCCTTGTTCAGCTCCTACTTTAGAGTCACATTCGTGGTCAAGCCATCCCCCGCCTCAGCAGGCCTCCTCTGTGCTCCCGTGGTCTTAGTTCTCGACCCTGTAGTAGCAGGTGTTGCCATGTACTGTCGATAAACTGCTTTCATGCCCAACTCTTTTCTTTAACTATCAACTCTTAGGGAGCTGCAGCCTTCCAGTGTTTACTGAGCATCTGTAAATGAATTCTGTTCTCCCCCTAAGTGAGATTATAGACTCATTGAGAAGGCAAATAATTAAACTAGTAATTAAAACTATGCAAATTACTTTGAAACTTATACCTCATGGTATGGAAGTATATGGGTTAGGTGGCGGTGGTTCCTTACCTGAATCCAGAAGGTAGAAAAGGCTTTGTTTTATTCAAGTTTGTATTCCTAAGAACTAGCCTGGCTCTCAGTAGGTGCTCCGTAAGTGTTTGCTGAATGTATAAGTGGTGTTACTAATTTTTTTTTGATGCCAGATATAGACACAGGTCTAACCTGTCTTCTGAAAACAGCTGAGTTCTTCAAGGATGTGGGATGGATTTGTTTGCTTTAATATATAGCAAGGAGATTAGAGCTTGTCAATTAGTTTGCTCTTTAAACTTTTTCTTAGTGCGTTTCTTGTAGGTAGGTCTGTTATCATTCCTCATATAAGACCTGGGGCCAATTTAAAATTTGGGACTAGGGGTATGGGGAGATGAGAGAACTGGGCTAGAGGGAGAACAAAAGGGAAGCATAGGAGTGGCTTAACTTTCTTGAGACAGAGTCTCGCTTTGTCACCAGGCTGGAGTGCAGTGTGCCATCGCAACTCACTGCAACCTCTACCTCCCAGTTCAAGCGATTCTCCTGCCTCAGCCTGCCGAGCAGCTAGTGCCTGGCACCATGCCTGGCTTGTTGTATTTTTAGTAGAGAGACAGGGTTTCACCGTATTGGCCAGGATGGTCTCGATCTCTTGACCTCATGGTCTACCCACCTTGTTCTCCCAAAGTGATGATATTACAGGCGTGAGCCACCACACCCAGCAAGAGTGGTTTAACCTTCATCATGATCATTTTGGTTCCCCAGATTAACAGAAACAGATAAACCAAAAAAGCAAAAAACTAATCAAAAACCAAATACCCACAACCAAACGATTGTGTGGTTCTCAAACTATGAGGTCTCAAAGCATTTGAAAATAGTATGGCTTCACTGAGACTGGAGAGCCACAGGGACTTCACAGGTACACATGATAAATCTGAAACTAGGATAACCCTGGCAAGTAGACAAGTCACTTCATTTAATAAATCTGCTATGACATTTCTTATTGCTGACCAGGAAATGCTGAATTCTCAGCAGCTGCCTGGCCTAATTTCCAGTCTTAACGGTGACTGAGCAGATGCTTTTGCTACATATATCAGCACACCGTGGGGAATGAGTGGCTTGTGTAAAAGTAGTGCTCTTTGGATGGACTGGTAACAACAGCGACAATAGGTGCCATTTATTGAACAGCCAGAGTGCTCAGGCTGGGTTCTGTGCTAAGTAAACTTCTATTACACATGAAGACGCTGAAGTTTAGGAAACCTAAGTAAATTGTCCCATGTCCTGTGGTCAGTTAAGTGTTGGAGGCGGGGTTCACCCTGGCTTTGCCTGGTTATAGAGCAGGGGTGTTTAATCTTTCGGCTTCCTTGGGCCACACATGAAATACACTAACGATAGCTGATGAGCTAAATATAAATAAATAAATAAAAAGCAAATCGCAAAAAAAAAAAAAAACCAAAAAACTTATAATGTTTTAAGAATGTTTACAATTTGTGTTGGGCTACATTTTAAGAATGTTTACAATTTGTGTTGGGCTACATTTTAAGAATGTTTACAATTTGTGTTGGGCTACATTCAAAGCCGTCCTGGGCTGTGGGTTGGACAAGCTATAGAGCTTGTCTTTTACCTTCAGTGCCAATTACGTCAATATTTGTAGGGATTCTGAGTTTATTTCACTGTCTTCTACCCCAGGCAATATTCAGTCTAGACAACTTCCTGATCTGGTGGCCTGATGGGGACCACTTTTAGCTGTGCTGTTTTTATTTGTTCCTCCAAGTTTCCTTTGTGACAGAGGAACTAGAGGGGCTGCAAAGATTGGGGAGGTAAGAAGGCTTTAATTCTGTGTCTAACTCCGAATAGCTCTTTGACCCTGGGCAAGTTATGTGAACCTGTATGTCCTTTATGGGGGTGGGAGTGAGGGAGAGTTGGATTTACCCTGAGCCCAAGTTTCAGGACCCTTCTGAGGTTCTGGAAGAGATGCTAGCATTTTGGTACTTATAATTTTATATTCATTTTATCAAAGAATGCCACAAATTGTATACATTTCAGAATCCCCTAGGGTGGTGTTGGAGACTGAGATGCTGCTTGTGAATGCACTTTGCAAAGCAGAGTGCACTGCACAGATAGGAGGTGGAAACAGCAAAAAATATTACTCGTATTATTAATACTGATAATAGCTGAAATCCAGGAATCCTTTCTTGATGGACTAGTGGAAGAAAGAAGCAGTTTATATCTGAGGAAAACAGAGGAAGCCTATTAAGCTTTCTAGTAAACCACTGAGCAAAGTTATGAAAGCTTCTCTCCAGGAGAATAATTTCTGTTTGTGAGAATTTAACACACACTTCTGCCTAAGGGCTGGAAGCTGAATGAGGTTCTTTTCTGTTTCCTGGCTTAAGGGAACGGTGCAGGAAGGCATTTTTCTAATTGGAGGGAGTAGATTTACAAGTGCTACCTGTATCCCATTACCAAAAGCTGCAGTTAGCTCCTGGTTATTAAAAGGCTTATTATTCAGTTTATGGATTATCCAGACCCTGTTCACCTCCAGCTACTCTGATGTACACATTTTATGCATTTTACTGCCAATTAGCATCTTCACCTGAGCAGGGAAAGAAAGGAGTGCTAAACCCCAAACTGGTTCATTTCTCTCCTTGTTAGCAGCACTGTAAAGGTTTGTCAGCAGGAGAGTGGGTCTAGGAAAAGGCTCAAATGAGGTGAAGGGATTATCTGTACTTTGTCTATTGCTGTCTCCCTCAGTTCAAAAATGGAGACTAGCCTCTGGCTCTGATTGCAAAGGGATTTAAAGTCACTAAGTCAGAGACCTTGGCCTGAGATCTCAAGAGACTTTAATAAACAGCAGCCCCAGGGTAGGTGACCTGCTTTGAGAAGCCCCTTGCCCCACACTCTGTATCTCCAGGCCTCTCTTTCAGTTCCTGTGTGATGTGGAGGGGTGGGGGCCAAAAACATCTGGCACTTGAGGGAGTGAGGGAGAAGTTAACTTCTAAACAGATTTGTCAGAGGTCAGAAAAAGAGCATACTTGGGTGATCTTAGTGTGTGTTTTTTTTTAAAGGTGTGTGTCTCTGTGCACATGTAGAAAATATACATCCACATTCATTCATTCTTAATATTTACTCAGATTTAAAAACTGTTGCACATAAAATCCTTTTCTGGAAGACACTTCTCTCTGATTTCAAAGGTATTTGGTTTCTTAGTGAATTGATAAGCTGTGCATTTACTAGATATAAAATAAAAACTTACTTGGTCAGCTATGAAAACTATTTGTGTCTTGCTCTGAGAAGATCATGAAGACAAGGGAATTGGAAGTCCAGTGTGTATGTTCTGGGCTGGAAGTGAGCCCTGATCTGGGATTAAAACCTGGTTGTGATACTCATCTTAGATTTTGAGAACTAGAATGGGCAAATGACTGTTGTGAGCTGATTCCTCTCCTTGGGACTAGTGGGATATGCATTTGGATGAGCAGGGCTGAGATTCCTGGTGCTATTTGCTGCCTGGCTGGCTGCAACAATGGGCTGGACTCTAAAGAAAGAGCAGTGGAATTCTCTCTTTGTGAAGAATTTGCCTTATCAATCAGAGAAAGTGGTACCAGAGAAAAGACGCAGGAGCTGCTCTCTGGGGCGTGGGCAGTAGGAAGACTGTGGGGTGCAGAGGTCAGAGTTAGACTGACTCTGAGGCCCCCTCTGGCTTTGTGATTAATATGACTAAAACAATAATACCTTTATTTCATGCTCTGTAGCAGTGCTGTCCAGCAGAAATATGTAGGCTATTTATGCAATTGTACATTTCCCAAGAGCTATATTTAAAAAAGCAAAAAAGAAGCATGCAGAATTTAATGTGTGTTAATTAACTTGATATACCCCAAATAATTTCATTTCAACATGTACTCAATATAAAAATTAATGAGATATTTATATCCTTTTTTTTTTTTTTACAAAAAGTCCTTAAAATTCAGTGTACGTTTTACGCTTATAGCGTCTCTCAAGTTGGATGCTAAATTTTTCATCAGAAATACTTGATTTGTATTTTGATTTTTAAAGTCAAAAAGTAGGTTCACTCATCTAAGTTGAATTGTGATTAGACATTTTCCAATAGCTGAATGGAACATTATTTTTTAAAGGTAAATTAATTAATTAAAATTAAATAAAAAACTGTGGTTCGTTGGTTTTGCTAGCCATGTTTCAATGCTCAAAAGCCACATGTGGCTAGTGGTTGCTGTGTTGGATGGCATGCTCCTTCGGGTATTTATCTTCGCCATCCGAAGAGACCACCAGACTCAGAGACAATGAGTGTAGTGTAAGGGGCTGCAGAAAGGATTGGCCGCTGGGTCAAGTTCAGATGGGGAAGACACACCTGTTGGCTAGACCACTGGCAGCCAAAGACTGGCAAATGATGAGCAAGTAGTAAGTGCCTGACTCAGAGACACATGTGAGCCTTTGATGAGCCCTTGAAATTTGATCTGGAAATGCAGTGCTATGTTTTACCATATCCTGAGCCTAATTTTCCCGCAGATGTTGTGCAGCTGTGAATTTTCCCAAGGGAGTGCTGCATTGTGGGATGTGTGAGTTGGCTCTTTGGTCTCAGTGTGGTAGTGTGAACTTCTGGAGGCTTGGAGGTCAGAGACAGACTTGATGCACTTTGAGTTGTTTCATTGCTCCAGCAGGGTAGTACGCATATGGGAGCAATTTAAATGTCCAGAACAAACCACATGTCTTCTTTTAAGTCAAGAGAGCAAGGTGATTGCAGTTCCTTTGTTCGGTTTGCTTGTTTTTTACTGCTTATTTTCGTGTGTATAAATTCAGCAACATGCTAATAGACATATGGCCAGTGGTGCTTAGAGCAAATCTGTCTGTAAACCTTTATCTCTGTTTTGCCTGCACATTTGCATTGTATTCCTGCCCTGCTCCAACTTGTTGTCCTAGATCATCCAGTGTAGGCATTTTTCTTGTGAGATGAACATTTCGTTATGATAATGACAGTAGATGTCATTTGCTGAGGGTTTTCTCTGTGTCAGGCAGCCTACTAGGTAGTTTACAGAATTTATTGTCTCACAACAACCTTCAGCATGGGCAAGATTGGTTTCATCTGATAGGTGATAAAACTCTGGCTTGACAACTTTCCCAGTATGAGAGTGCTAGCCTAGGGTCAGCAAACTACCTTCTCTAGGACAAGTCTGGCCTGCTGCCTATTTCTGTGCAGCTCCTGAGTAAGAATGGCTTTTGTGTTTTTAAATGGTTGGAAAAAAATCGAAATAAGAGTAAGATTTCCTGACGTGGAAATGATATGGAATTCAAATTTTCTGTCCATAAATAAAGTTTTATTGAAACACAGCCATGCTTATTCACCATATCTGCTTTGATGGCACAAAGGCAGAATTGAGTAGTTGAGATGGGTAAGGTATTGCCTATAATGCCAAAAATATTTACTATCCATCTCTTTACAGATAAAGTTTGCCAACCCTTGTGCTAGACACTTGAGTTCTTTCAGTGGACTCAAAGCACCACGGTGAAGAGCAGTGTGGTTCTCCCACGTCTGGCCAGCACCAGGCCTCATGCCTCACACTCTGAATGTTGGGGGTATTTACTGAGCATAGAGCCAAGCATAATATGTGGAAGAGGAGACTGAAGCTTAGAGAGGTCAAGTGACTGCCCAAAGACTCATAGTGGGGCTGGAATTCAGACCCAAATTCTGAGCCCAAACAGTTATGTTGATCTCAGTGTTTCAAAACTTGAACTACATCAGGACCACTGGAAGGCACGGCTATACTAGAGTTTGCTAGGCCTTACCACCAGTTTCTGATTCTTCCAGTCTGGGTAGGACTCAATAATTTGCATCTCTAACAAGCCACCAGGTGATACTGGCACTGCACATCTGGGAACTGCACTTTGATTAACCCTACCATATGACATCCAGCTCAATGAACAGTGTTGAGTTACGGAAATTGCAGAGCATGGATTCAAACCCATGCATTTCCCAAATGAAATTGACTAGAAATTTAAATCAATTTAGAAATTTAAGTGCAGTGTATTCCAGTTAGCTTTCTTGGCATTGTAATAATCTGATTTCTGCCTCCACTGTTTTCATTGAGCTCAAGATTTCTGATGCTATGAAGCTGAGGCCACCATGTACTTTGAGAAGCTTTTGCCTTTGTACGAGCTAGGGGGGCTGGGACTGAAATTAACCCCTCACTGGTGGCATCACGTGTGTGTTTCTGGAAAAATCAGTTTATGATTATTTCTCAACCAAGGAATTTTGCTCCTGCTGATTGCATACCAAATCCTTTCTCACAGTTTGGCCCCCTATATCTTTGCTGGCTAACAGGGAGAATTAGGGGTGCAGGAAACAGCTTTCATAGTTAGATTATGCTGGCTTTGGTTACGAAAGTTTATGCGTCTGTGCTAGAGTTCACTATCTGAATTATTGGCTTACTCTCATACTTAAAAAGTCATTATTTAAGGATAAGGAATGGGAAGATCGAAGACTGGTGAAAGATAGTTTTTTTTTCATGTTGATGATTCATAGCCTTGTTTTAGATTTTCATAAGTAACAAAAAGCACTGGATACTGCTGATTTAGTCTCTTCTTATAGACTCATATTTGTGTAAAGAAGGAAATTGCTCTGTAAGTTTTCCCTTTTGCTGTCTCCTGGCTCTCTATTTCTGTGCCTTTCGTGCAGCCTATTTTTCTGCTGTTCCTTCTTCATCTCCAGCCTTCATACGCCTTCCCAATACAGGTGTTGTAGGGATTATTAGCTAGGATGTCTAAGGAACCATACTATCAGCCCAAGAGAAGGGAAGCTTGGGAACTCTTACAACCAGGTAGATGAAGCCCTCTTGCAGAGTCCCAGGATATAAGCTATTCCATTAGGAATCCTTCTCTGGAAAATATGAATATTTGCTATGCCTAATATAGTCATTGGCATGGCGTTCATGACAGCTCACCATGTCATCCCTCACACCTTTGTCATGGCCTGCAGGCTGACTTCTCTACTACTTGTGTTTGTTCTTTTATTGCTGACCTTGTCAGCCAGGTCATTCCATCTTTCCTTCTTCCTATTTCTAAGAGAAAATTCATTCCCAGAAACAGCAAGTACCTGAGCCATTGCTGCCTTATTTATTTTCCTCTAATTCTTCTGGCTTGGAGTACCCTGGTTTATGTGGCCTGATGAGCTGTTTGTTGGCTGGCTTGATGTTTATTTAATTCTGCCATACTGCTTAACCTCAGCAACCTGGTATTATTTTTGTATGTGACTTCTAACTTGTTGGCAAATTAAGGTTTGTTTTTGTCTCACCTATTAAAACCTTATTTGAAGAAAGGACATTCAACCGATATACCACTCTAGACTTCCGTGTTAGAACTATTGAATTTCACTATACATTACTTCAGATTTATGTAGGTTAAAGGGATCTGGGTTTGACCTTTCCCCACTTATTTTCAGCAGGTAGAGACGTGTGAAGGGGAGGTTTATTTATCAAGCACTTATAGAGAATCAAAGTACTGTGGGTAAGGGGAGGGGTAGAGAGAATACAGATAAAAGAGACATTGAAGATCTAATTATTTTTCTAGGGGAATCTTCGGGTGTGTGTGAATGGTAATAATAATTGTAACAATAGCTTACATTTACTGAATGCTTACCTGTACTGTGTTAGGGCTTTATATTTGTGGATTATCTCATTTCATCCTTATAGGCTTATGGGGTACATCCACCTAGGTGAGAAAATGAAGGCTTGGAGAGGCTAAGTCACCTCTCAAAAGCCAGACTACTAAAGTGTGTTATGCTTGAATACAGGAGTTTGGCTGAAGTAAAATACATTTCCTGGAACATATTACTAAGATCATACATAGACAAACCTATCTGTAACTTGCTCACAATAATAATTAATGACACAATAACATCAGCGAACATTTTCTGGGCACTTACTATATGGTAGGCACTATATTTAATGCATACAGATGATTTCTTTTAATGTTTAGCAATCCTATTAGAAATCTATTTTATCTGAGGAAACTGAGGCTCACAGAGAACTTAAATTCTTTGTCCAAGGTCGTGTGGCTGGTGAGTGGAACACCCGTGGGGTCATGTTATTTTTATAATTGTTATTGTTATTAGCTAAGAGTTACTATCTGCAGTAAGGAGGAGGCATTGTTCTCAGCACTTTACATTTATTAATTCATTTGATCCTCATTTTACAGGTAAGGAAACTGAGGCACAGAGTGGTTAAGGTTATAAAACTATTCTATGGCAGTGATGAGATTTGAACCCAGGCACTTTGACTCTGGAGCCTGTAGCAGACACACATGTGACCACAAACTTTGTTTCTTTTGCCACTTTGGTGGTCGATCTCCTAGAGCAGAGAATCACTAGTACTATTAAAAACCATCCCAGTATCAAAGTAACTTACTTAAAAGGCGGTTGTGAAAATGAAAAATACAACTTGAATTTTGACTTGAAATAAACTGACTTTTTAAAATCCTTTGAGGCTTAAAAAATATATATATTTGAAGAATTTCAAATTAGATCAACTTAGGAAGGTCCACTTAGGTCAAATCAGACATGGAGGAATTCATTTCCTTGTGGAGCTGGTGTTGAGCATGAATCCATCGAGCTGCCTGGGTGGGGAATGCCCGGCAGCTTTCCTTCTGGACTGCTCTCCCTGTTCTCCCCTCAATCACTCATCTCTCTGGATAAGGCCACAAAACAGCCAGAGTGATCTTTTAACAAAGTAAATAAGATCATGACAGCCTATTTGTTTGTTGATCTGTCAGTCAAAAAACTAAAAGGATCACAACAAAAAGTAAAGGGATCACAACTGTTTTGTTTATGGCTGTGTACCTATCATCTAGCACAATGCAGTCAACAAAAGAATGATGGAATTTTTTAGGCAAAAAAATAGCATGTGCAAAGATACAATGCCATGAAGGAACAGGACATTTTGGGAAACAGTGAAAAGTTGCAGATGGCTGGCATTAAGCTGGTTTTGGGAGCTGGAAGAGATAATACAATTGGGATCAGATCATAAGGATCATGTAGATTTTGTCCTCTAGAAATAGGGAAACACTAAAGGATTTTTAAACAGAGTCCTTGGGTTGACTCTGGACATTGTATTTTGTATTTGGAAATTACCTGTCTCAATGATGATTTTGCTGCAGTGATTGCACAGTGGTAATTTCAAACACAACACTGAAAGTTAAAATATGTCAAAGATGTAGGTGTGCTTGTTTATGACAGAGCTTGGAGTTGTATGTATCAAATGGGTCAAGCCAATGACAACATAACTGAACATTTTATACAAGTAAGTTATTAGTTGTACAGGTCGTTAAATTTTCCATTTGATGAAGGGAATCACATTTGAGCATTATCCCTTGGGTCATTTAGATGATACATTGTGGATTTTTGGCTCCTTTTGGTAGAGTCAACAATTGACATTCAGTTGACAGTATTGTTCTCAAGGAGGATGCTAGGTGGTCCTTCCCTCAGAGTCACTATATAACAGCTGTCTTTGAGTCCTGCCTTGGAAGGAAAACATCCTTTCAGCAGCTACTGTTTATTGAGCACCTACAATGTGGCAGATGAACTAATCATCTTACCTTATGTGAGTAAAAACTTTACAGCATCTCTTTGAGGGAGATGTGTCCCTGTTTTACAAATGGAGACACTGTGGCTCAGAGAAGTTAAGAATAACTTAGAGTGTAATTACTTACACCTAGGTGTGCACCTCGAGTGTGCTTATATACACCTAGAAGTTAAGAGTAACTTATCTGAGCCACATTTTCTCCATTGTAAGTGCTAGTGGGTCCACGGAATAAAATTCAGATCTATCTGACACAAAATACCTTGCTTTTAACCATCTGGTATTTTACATCTGTAGAGGAGAGAATCATTTAGGACTGTTGAAATGAACTAAACATCAGTACACTTTGAAGGAGCTTATGGAAATAATTTTGATCTGAATTAAACTATTTTTTAAATATCAAGGAATTCCTAGAACTTTTCTTTGATATTAAGAACTTTTCAACTAGATTGTACTTAAGAAGACAATTTATTTAACTTGCTTAGTTCGGGTCAGCCCTAGTGGAATTAGCCTCACTGATAAGCAGATACTTAAACAGAATCTTGGTGAATAAGCATGAGGGTTAACTTCAGGCTAACTGGCCAGATGGCTGTACCTCCTGGTCTCCCTGCCACAAGTTCCTCTTCTTCCTTTGTCACTCTTTTATCATTTCTTGGCACAGCAACCAGAAGGAATTTTTAAAAGATGTACATAAATTGATCTCATTCCCTTTCTTATCTGCTCAGTGGCTTCCTCTTTCATTTGGAATACGTTTCGTTCTTTTAATCATGACTCCACAGGCCTACATTATCCCTCTCCAGACTCCTCCAAGGCACTCAGCCTCTTATTGTTTATTTTCTAGCTACTCTGGGGTCCTTTCAGGCCCTGAATCTGAAACATGACGTTTGTGGAAAATGGTGGGGAATACTTTATGGCTAAAGCTTAGTCTGGACTCTCAGGGGCTGGTGGGAGATTAGGTAGACTAAGGGGTTTGGACTTGACCTTGTAGGTAATGGAACACCTTTGAGACATTTTTAGCACAAAGCTAAATGTGATGGAGCCACTGAGCTGGGAGGTAGAATATTCCTCTATTGTCTTATTGTCTTTTCAAAGTGCTCAGAGTACCTGCATTGCCACTGGTCGTTGCCCTTTGTATTTGGAAATGACTTGTTCCAATTATGACAGCCTTGCAGTTACACAGGCAGAACGTTTATCAGAAAGCTGTAAGTTAAAACATGGCGATGGCATCTCTTTTTGTGTGTCATATTTAAGGCACATGTTCTCTGAAATAAAGGAGCTGGGCTGGGTCTTGCACTGGCCCCAGACCGCATTCTGTTAGGACCATGCTTCAGTGAGAATGCATCACCTGTAAAATGAAGCTAAGCAAGAATATCAGTCTGTTTGAAAGTAATAATACAAGTAAAATGGTCTTGGCAAATAAAGCTATTAATGTAGGTGTCGAAATTTTCATTTACTCAGAGCAGTCCTAAACTTAAATGTAACCTTTCGAGCCTTGAGATCATTGAGTTAAGGCTCTTTCTCATGTGGATGAACAGTAAAGGCTTGCGGTCTGAAGGTATAATTTGGGAGGAGTAAGGTACTTCTGGCCCATTGTGCATTAATGCCTACTGTTTGTTTCCCTGACTTAGAGTGTGGTTCTGTGATATTGCCCTCAAGGCAGCTGTTGATGGCGTCATCCTGTGCTCCAAACCTTGAGCTAAGCACCACATATAGGCATGTGCCACATAACGATGTTTCAGTCTAGTCAGTGACAGACTGCCTATATGACAGTGGTCCCATAAGATTATAATATCACGTTTTCACTGTATCTTTTCTCTGTTTAGGTACACAGATACTTATTGTGTTACAGTTACTGTACCTACAGTATATAGTACAACAATGAGCTGTATGGGTTTGTAGCCTAAAAGCAATTGGCTATACCATATAGCCCAGGTGTGTGCCACACCATCTAGGTGTATATAAGTGCACCCTATGATGTTCACACAACTACACCTAAGGATGCATTTCCCAGAACGTATGCCTGTCCTTGAGCCATTGTTGACTGTATGTATATGCCAGTTAAAGCTCATAACAACCCTGGGAATCTGTTTTTTCATTCCGCTGTGACTCTGGAGGAAATGCACACTTAGAGAAGTTAATTGCTTGAAGTCAAAGAGTTAGGAGATCCTGCAGTTCTGACTGATGTCAAAATTGGTGCTCTTAACCTCAGCCCTGTCCAAGTCATAAGACCATCCTATAGACAGGCCAGAATGGTACAGGTGGAAACCCAGGAAGAGATCTACTTTCCTGCAAACGTTAAATAAAAATGTCTCTTGGACCATCTTGTCTGAAAGCCCATCTTTTTGGGTTTATTTCTCTGATTAGAGATATGCTTTGTTTTGCCTAATACATATTTTTAGTAAGTAGTACAGGCATCAGTCTTTTGTAAACTATCAGATTTAAACTAGGAAGTTTGCTATTTGAAAGACTATGGCTAATCTCTCGGTAAAGAAGTATCTTATAATTGACTATTAATGCCTTAGTAGCTCTTCTGTTTCAGAATCTGGCTTTCAAAAAATAATAATGGCAAAAGGTAACTTGTTTGATAAGCACCAGGTGCTTTTAGAAGCAGTTTTTATGGGAGTTTCTAATGTAATCATCACAACAACCTTTAAAATGGGTGCTATTATGGTATCCATTTGAGAGAGAAGTAAAGTGAGGTGTTAGAGGTTAGATGCAGGGATGGCTTCATGGCATTTGACCTGCGTGATCACACAGGACCCCGCGCTTAGAAGGGCCCCATACTTGGTGTAATATTCTGCAATTACTGTCTTAAAAGGCTTTGTAAGTTTGAACAAGGGCCCTGAATTTGTATTTTGCATGGGGCCTCATAAATTATGTGGCTGGTCCTGCCTAGCCAAGTTGTTCAAGGCCATTCTGCGGTGAGCAGCAGAGTTGAGATTCAAACCCATACTGCCTGGCCTCCAGCGCGTGCCCTGCCCATTGTGTCCTCCTGCTTCCCACATTCCATCTTAAAGCACGGTCCTCCATCTTCTTTTTCTCTGGGTGTGTCTTTAGAGGCATGTGGTTTGACTCACCTCTGTTCAGTTCTTCAGATTCAAAATTTATTTGTTGAACTGAACGTTTGATATATACAATTTCTTAATTAGGTTTGTGGAAGTGCAGTAGTAAAGATTTGAAGATATGGCAAGAATTGCATATCCTTGCTGTAGTGAAAAATCATAGTCTAAAAATAAATGGGAATAAAGTGGAAACATTGTAGCATGTTTGTTTTGTACAGCTTTAATGGAAAAAGGAAAGGAAAGCAAGCCCCAGAACATCTGAAAGAAAGGCAGTCGCTTGGCACTGCCTGTCTCAATGCTGTGTGTCCTGGGCTGGGGACACTTAATTACCACGTACAATTTTATGGACTGTTTATGAGAAACTGCTTTTTAACTTTTCATGGATTGCAGTAAAGGAAAACGTAGAAAGACAGGGGAGGATTTTCATCACTTTGGCAAAAACTGTTCCTGCATGGTCTATGTCTAGAGCCTGAAACTGCCCGAGTTCCCTCTCTCACCATTTTCTCAGCATTTTCTGCGAAGAGAAGTTCAGAGGCCGGTAAAAACAAGTGTGGTCACGAAGAAAAGCAGAACATGACTCCCCCAAATCTGCCTCTCTGATGTAAAATTATTTTTGAACTGAGGGCAATTAAGAAGCAGTGAATAGGGGAAAAGCTCTCTCTATTCTCCTCATTTTCTGCCTAAAGACAGGATATAAATCTTCCTCTATTGGAGACAACTCTAGACTCTCATCAGCTCAGAGACAATGCCAGAGGAATCTGCAAACAAACCTCACTTCATTAATTTCTTCTATATATTTACCTTCCCACAGTTTCCCATCCTTGGAAGCCCAAACCTCACTCCTTTGTCCTGTCATTTCTTGACAACTTTATTGCTCTTTGTTGAAGGTGCCACATAAGCCGGAGTGCTAAGCTGCTGCCGTGGGTTACCTTTCATAGAGGTTTCTCCTGTGTGATGTACACTGTATGCATGCATTCATAAGTTGTTTGTTTTAGTTCTGTTAATCTGTCTTTTATTACGGGAGTTCATCCCAACTAAGAACTCATGGGGTTTGGGGACAAAATTATTTTTCCTCCCTGATAGTCACTGGAGGGCAACTAAGGCTCTGACAGAGGCAGGCATCTGCCACAGGAGCGGCTGATAGAGTCAAGAGGAGTCTAGAAGGGTCAGGGGAGTTATCCATGCAGAGAAGAGGGAAAGAGTGTTCATCTATGGAGGGAAGAGTAAGAACGAAGTCATGGAGGCGAGGGAGATCATGGTCAAGATGAACTGCAGTATTTGGCCCTGGGGGAAGTGTTAGAAACGTAGGTGGGGACCAAATGCTAGTGTGCTAAGTTAAGGAGTGTGGATTTATATATCCCAAGGCATTAGGAATGCTGATCATAATAGCTAACATTTATCGAGAGCTTCCCAAGTGCTAGGCACGATTTAGCCCTGTAATATCTTTATTCTCCAACACTCCTTTGGGATAAGTTATTAATCTCATTTTACAAAGAAGAAAACCGAGACACAGAGACATTTAGTAACTTACCTAAGGTCATACAACTAGTATGTTTCAGAGCCGGGATTGTGAACTCGGGAAGTCTGGTTTCAGAGCCTGTGTTCCTGATGGCAACGTTATACTGATTCCAGTGATGGAAGAATTTTAAATAGAGGAAATGTGAATATAATTTACATTTCCAAAGATTGTTCTACTGGAAGTGTGGCCTTCTAGGTGCAGGGAGATGAGCGTCTCTGGTTTTGCCACCGCAGGAGTTATGAAGATGTGTTCTTTAACAATGACTTCTCCTCTCTTCCCTTGGCATACAGGTGCAGTCAATTCTGGCTTTAAATACCTTCTCCCCGCTCTGTCTCTGAACAGATTCCTCACCAACCCCCCCCCCCCCGCCGGCTCCTTACCCATGGCCTTCAGCATGTGCTCTTTCCATAGTGTCTTCCTGCGCTTCCATATTCCCATGTTCTTAAAGGACTGTCCTCCATCCTTTTCTCTGGGTGTGTCTTTAGAGGCAGGTGGTTTGACTCATCTCTGTTGAATTCTTCAGATTCAGAATTAATTTGTTGAACTGTTCAACAAATTCTGAATCTGAAGATTTCAACAGAGATGAGTCACTGAATCATCAATGTTCACTGATCTTTATGCTACTTGACCATCACTCAACATCACTCACCAACCTAGCTTTCCTTCTTCTTCTACTTGGTACTGTTCTCTACATTAGAAACATCCACGTGGTCCCTAGTCTCCTGTTTGTATACCTATTAGGTGATATGATGTGCACACTCAGTGGTCATTCTTAGCACATGAAATGACTGAGGACTCTAGAGGCGTGAATGGAGTTAGAGTCCTTCCTGTGTTATATATCCCTCTGGGATCTGGGGGGCAGGCAGCAAACCTCTTTGGACCTTAGAGATAAACTGGGCAAAGTAATCATCTCTGCCACACTGGTTTTTGTCAGAAACAAAATGAGATAAGATTATATACTTTGTATAAATAATGTTCTCTGGCTAAATTGTCCCTAGTGTTAGCAATTTTATTTGCTATTTGTTCTCTACTTGTTTTGATATCATTTATGGCAGCTTTATGTATTATAGCATTTAAACCTGGAGGGATCCAGGCAGACTGTGGCTAATTAGCTGATGTTTAGAAAGACTGGTTAATTCACTGCCAGAATGGAGGTGGGGTGGGTGGGGAGGATAACTGTTTTCTCCAGGCAGTGGGTCAGACTGTTCCCAAAGTGTGATCCTACCCATATCACTTAACCTCTCTGGGCCTCTATTACCTCCTGGAAAATGAAGGCAAAGTTGCCTACTTGTAGGGCTAATTGTGAAGAAGATTGAGATATTTTATGTAAAGAACTTGGCACATAGCAAGTGTTTTATAAATGCATTATTATTTTCATTCCTGAAAAGGAAGGAGTTAGTATTCTAGTGTTGAGTGTAAAAAGAGTGGGGGAAGGAGTGTGGGAAGGGTTTATACAGTTTTCTTCTTGTCCTCTCAGTTGTCCTCCCTCATCTCTACTCCCTCCATCTCCAATCTTTTCTCCCCTCAAGACTGAATGAAATTGGATGTCTTGTAAATGTGTGCAGCCTTTGCCACAGGGCCCTCAGACATGCCCTTCGAACACTCTGACATAATGGATGAAAACATGAACAGCTGAGAGTCATTGGTTAAATCTCCAAATGTTTCACCCCCTCACTTGTAGGGATGGTGCCCTCTGCCTGGTGAACCCAGCCCAGGCAGAGCTTGCGGGAGCCAGCTCTGCCGGTGGTGGGCCTGGTTACCTAGGCAACATTTACCTGTGCTGATGACAAAGGGCCTGTCACTGCCTCCTGATGCATGTAGAAGAATATTAAGTTTGGGGGGGAATGGAAAGAAACAATTTTCTCTTGAAATGAGGTAGATGCGGGTGTTAATTTCCTTGGAGTGAATTTTATGTTTTCAGAGAGGCAGGGGTAGAGCTTAAACACAAACTTCTGGCTGAAAATACTTAGTTTGCGCACCTGGCAAGCCTCTGAAGAAAAAGAACAATCCTAGCGCCGGGTTTGTTAGACTTCCTGTCTTTTTCAGCAGCTTACTGCATTTATTTTACTACTTTGGAGGATTGGAAGTCTGAAGGCCGTTTCTTTAATGACTTGGAATATTGATGTAAAAACTTGCTTGTTGGACAATATAGTCAATACTAAACTTTGTCTCTAATGGGCTTTTCAGTTCTTCACTCTGTAAAGCCCCCCCTTTTAAGATATTTTCATTTTAAAATATAATGTATTTTATATTTATAAATTCTATTTATAAAATATGCTTATTTTATAAATAAATTAGCAATGAAGGAAAGTGCATCAAACAAATAGCCCAATGCTTTATTATGAAATGAATATATTGATGATTGCTGCCATTAACAAGGTGAAGACAGAACGGTGTAGGTGTCCCAGAAACAGCCCTCCTCATTTCCAACCATTACCTTCTCTCACTTCTCCAAAGGAGACCGCTGTCTTGGATTTCCAAAGAAAATCAACGAAGTTCTTACAAGAAGTTTTGTTGCTTAAGCGTTCCTTTTAAAAACTCTTGTTTGGTTTTGTCTCTCTTGAATTTCATGTAGATGAAGTCACATAGCATTGTTTTGTGTATGGCTTCTGATATGGTTTGGCTGTGTCCTCACTTAAATCTCCTGTCGAAGTGTAGTTCCCATAATCCCCATGTGTCATGGGAGGGACCTGGTGGGAGGTGATTGAATCATGGGGGTGGTCACCCCCATGCTGTTCTCATGATAGTGAGTTCTCATGAGAGTTGTTGGTTTTATAAGGGATTTTCCCCCAACGTTGCTCTGCACTTCTGTTTGCGGCTGCCATGTGAAGAAGGCTGTGTTTGCTTCCCCTTCTGCCATGATTGTAAGTTTCCTGAGTCCTCCCCAGCTATAATGTCAATTAAACCTCTTTCCTTTATAAATTACCCAGTCTTGAGTATGTCTTTATTAGCAGCATGAGAAGGGACTAATACAGCTTCTTTTTTTTCAGTGTTACGTTTATGAAGTTTATCCATGTTGTGGTGTACAGCTGTAGTGCATTCATCTTACTTGTTATATTTCATCATAGGAATATTCCACAGTTTATCCGTCCACTTGACCATTGATGGATAGTTGAGGTATTTCCAGTTTTTAGCTATAAATAATGATGTTATGAACATTCTTGTACCTGTCTCTTGGCCACGTGTGCATGCATTTCTGTTGATTGTGTTCTTAGAAGTGGAATTGTTGGGATATAAGATACATGTTATCTTTGACCTTAGTAGTATAAAAAAGTTTTGTTGTTTTTTCACAAAAAGCAAAATAATTGCTCTCATACAAACACAAAATGAACATATGTCAAAGGTTTTATTTAACTCATTAGTTAATGAGGGAACCGGTAGATGTTAACAGCTGGTTCAAAGGAGAATGGAAAGATCTATGTATATGTAGGCAATAAGAGATGAGGAAATGAATTTTTTAATAAAAAGTGAAGTGGGTCTGTCCACAAGGCAATAATTTGTTGCATTTCTAGCATACATAATTCACTTGCATTTCTTTGGACAGGAAGAATTTGTATCATTATCAGTTTTCTGCAACTTAAATAGTTGTAGAATAGCTGAAAGACATAGAAAGGCACAGTAGGGTGCATTAGACTGGACACTCGTTATGCTTTTTTTTTCTTTCCTATTAAAAATCTTTCACAACTTTTCCTGATGGTAGATAATACCAACCTGTTTTCCAAAGTTAGTGTATCAAATTACCCTTCCACCAGAAGTGTGCAGGACTTCCTTTTGCTTCTGGCCAACAATTGGTTTAAACTTTTGCCATTCTGGTAGGTATGCAGTGGTATCTTTGTGGTTTTAATTTGTATTTCCTTGATTGAGAGTGAAATTGGACATTTTAAGACATTCATTGGCTATTTGAACATCTTCTTGTGTGAACTGCCTGTACTAGTCTTTTCCCCATTTAAAAAATGGGTTATCTGACTTTTACTTTTTGACAGGTAGGAATGTTTTATATATTTTATGCATTAATATATATTTTCCAATCATTTGTGTTGCAGATAGTTTCTTTCACGTCTTAGCTTGCCTTTTAATTCATTTACTGGTGTCTTTGATGAACACAACAATTATACTACAGCCCATTTTCTTAATCCTTTATTTTACAATTAATGATTGTTAAAGTCCCTCCTTAAGAAGTTTTTTACCAGTTTGATTTTATGGAATATTTTAGCATATTAATGTCTAGAAGCTACATTCTTTTGCCTTTCAAATTTAGATCTAAAATCTATTTTGATTTTATTTTTCTGTATGGTGTAAAATAGGGCATCTTTTTTATCCCCCAATATGGTATCCAATTTTCCTGACATCTTTCATTAAAAAGATTGTGCTTTTGCTACTGCTTGGCAGAGACACCCAAATGTTCATATGTTTGAGTCTTTTTCTGGATATTTTGGTAAATTCTATTGATCCATTGATCTATTTGATCATTTTAATGCCAATGCCACGCTATAGTTTTTATAGTAAGTTTTATAATAAGTCTTTATTTCTGATAGAGCCAGGGCTCCTACCTTGCTGTTCCCCTTTGAGGCGATCCTGGCCCTTTATACTTTGAATTTTAGAATTAGCTCATAAAGTTCCGCAAAAACTGTGGATTTTATTTATTGAGTTTTTATTTAAGACTACTTTGAATCCTTAAAAATTCCACTTCTAGGTGTTTATTCAAGTGAAATGAAGACATATGTCCACAAAACAGTGGTACATGCATATATTCATAGCCCCTTTATTCATGATTGCTCCAAACTGGAAACGACCAATATGTTTATAAAATGTAAAACTACTAAGCAATGAGAAGGAATGAGCTGTTGATGCATGCGACAACATAGATGAATCTCAATAACATTACATTAAGTAAAAGAAGCTAGACCTGAAAGAATATGTAATACATGATTCTACCTATATGAAGTTTATAATAGCCCCAACTTTACCGTGATGAAAATCAATCAATGGTTGACTACAGTCAGGGATGAAGTGGGGAGATTAGGGGGAAGAGCCTTACAGGGGCATGTGGGTACTAACTGGGGCGACGATTACAGAGATCACCAAACCGCGTCCTAAAGATGTATATATTTTATTGTAAATAAATGATACTTTATTAAGTTTATTTTTTTCTTTTTTAAAGACTCCATTAACTACATAGATCTGTTTAGGAAGAACTAACATTTTTACAAATTGAGTCTTTCCACCTAGGAATATGTTATATAACTCCAAGTACTATTGCATTTCAATTCTTGCAATAATATTATATTTTTTACGTAGAGATTTTTCATATTTTTCAAAGAAATATTCTTCGGTACTTAGTTTGAGGTATTGTTAAGTATTTATGATACAGTGGAAATAAAATTAAATTTTGATTATAGCTGGTTTATAAACATGTAGTTAGTTTTTATTTATTGAAAATTACATCTAGCAATCTTGCTACATTGACTTATTAATTTTATCTGTAGATTCTTTGGATTCCTACATCCACAATCATATTATTTGCCAAAAATGGCACTTTTACTTCTTTTCTAATTGTTTTATCTTTTATATCTTTCTTTTTACCTGATTATACCTGCCACAAAAATTAATACAATGTTGATATCAAAGAGAAAGTTTTCGACATTTTATCAATGTGTTAGGTTTGCAATAGTGTTTTTACAGATACATTTTAAAGTAATTTCCCTTCTATTCCTCCTTTGCTAAGAGGTTTTATTCATTAATGGTTGTTGAATTTAATCAAAGCTAACCTTGCATCTATTAAAATTATTATATATATTTTCTCCTTAATTCTGTTAATGTAATGAATATTCTTTAAATGTTGAACAACCATGCGTTTCTGGAAGCAACCCAATTGGGTCAAGACAGATTAACATTTTTATATGATGTTGTATTTGGTTTGTTAATATTTTGTTTAAGCATTTTGCCTTTATGTTCATGAATGAGATAGACCTGAAATTTTCCTTTCTCACAAAATCCATGTCAGGTTTTGGTTATCAAAGTCATGCTTAAAGTTTGTTAGGAAATACATTCTCTTATTGTTTGGGGATATTTGAATATGAGCAGTATTGTTTGTTCTTTAAATTTCTGGTATACTTATCTGGTGAAGTTATCAGAATCTGTTTGTTTTCCTTTGTGGGAAGTTTTTAAATTATGCATTAAAAATTTTAATGGACAATTTTTTTACGGCAGTTTTAGATTCACAACAAAATTGAGCAGTAGGTACAGAGATAACTAATATAATCCTCGCCTCATCCATGCCTAACCTTCCCCGTAACCAAGATACCCCATCAGTGTGGGATATTTGTTACAATGGAGAAACCTAAATTGACACATCATTATCACCCAAAGTCCATAGTTTATATTAGGATTCACTCTTGGTGTTATACATGCTGTGAGTTTGGACAAATATATCCACCATTGTGTCATGCAGAATAGTGGTACTACCCTAAAAACCCTCTGTGCCTGCCTATCCATCCCTCCCTTCTACCATAACCCCTGGAAGCCACTGATCTTTGTTTCTGTCTCTATAGCTTTGCCTTTTTGAGAATGTCACATAGTTGGAATCATACAGTATGTAGCCTTTTCAGAATGGCTTTTTTCACTTACTAATATGCATTGAAGTTTCCTCTGTGTCTTTTCACAGCTTGATAGCTCATTTCTTTTTTAGCACTGAATAATATTTCATTTTCTGGATGTATCAAAATTTGCTTATCCATTTCCCTACTGAAGGCCAGCTTGGTTGCTCCAAGTTTTGGCAGTTTTGAATACAGCTTCTGTATTCATCAACACAGAATAAACACCTATATGCAGGTTTTGGCATGTACATAAGTTTTCAACTCCTTTGGGTAAATGCCAAGGAGAATATTTGCTAGATTGTGTGGTAAGAGTGTTTTCAACACTTCCTCATGTTGAGCTTCCATATTATATGTTTGTTTTCACTTCACTCACTTCTGCTCTTTATCCATTTTCTACATTCTACTTTCTTTTGTTGAAATTTACTGATTTTTAAAAATGATTTCTCGAAGTGGTTAACAGATTATCAGATTTTGTTCTGATGTATTTAAACGATAGCTTTCTGTTTAAGTACTGCTTTTGCTGTGTTAGATGATATCATTTTATTATCATTCAGTTAGGAGCATTTTCTAATTTCTACCAGGGATTTTCTAGCCATCTTTTCATTATTGATTTTTGGCTTCATTGTATTGTGAGCAAAGAACACACTTTGAATGATTTCAGTGCTTGAAATGTGTTGAGATGTGTTTGATATCATAACATCTGGCATATTTTTATACGTGTGTGCTATGTGCTTGAAAATAAAGTGTATCCTCTATTTGTTGAGTGCAATGTTCTGTATGTTTATTTGGTCAACTTTGCTGTTTATGTTCTTCAGATTTTCTGCATGCTCACTGATTTCTTTTGTCTCTTTGTTTTATATGTTTCTGAGAGAGATATGTTAAAATTCGATAACATGATTGTAGACTTGTCTTTTCCTCAATTACAAAGGATCTTCCATATACCTAGTAAGACTTTCTGCCTTACAGTCTATCTTATCTGATATTAATAAAACTACACCAGCTTTCTTTTGGTTCGTATTTGACCGATGTGTGTGTGTGTGTGTGTGTGTGTGTGTGTATGTGTATGTATGTGTGTGTATGTGTGTGTATGCCTATTTTAATACTTTTAATTCCGGTATTTCTATAGCATTATTTTTAGATGTGTCTCTTGTAAATAGCATATGATTGAGTTGCACAGAATTTGTCTTTTAATTGCAGCATTGAGTTTTCCTAATTTTAATGTAATAACCCATGGTGGGTTGAAATTTACTATTTTATTAATTTACTATCTTTCTTTTAGTCCTGCTTCTTCCTGGTTCCAGTTTCTCCTCTTTTTCTCCCTTCTTTTGAATTGAGGATTTGTTGTTGTTGCTTTTAACCATTCCACTTTTTAATGTCTATTACCTTTGAAGTTTGATATGCTTTTATGATTAATTTGGTGCTTCCATTAGAGATTATAGTATGCATCTTGACTCAGGTCTGAGACCACTTGAATGGCATTTATCACTCTCTTGACTTCTGTGTCGGTGTTATGTATTTTACTTTTATACCTTTCAGATGCCCAAAACATTATTATTATTGCTTTATTCAATCATAATTCATTTGATTACTCATGTATTTATTCTTTCCTTTGTTCTTCATTTTATTTTCTTGTATTATTTATCTTTCATCTGGGGGCACTCTCTTTTTTCCTGAAGAACAGCCTTTAGTATTTCCTTTGTTGTAGCTCTGTTGGTAACAAATTCTTTTAGTTTTTGTCTGAAGTGCTTTGTTTTACTATTACTCTTAGGGATATTTCCTCTGGGCATAAAATTCTAGGCTGTCAGTTATGTTCTTTCAATACTTAAAAGATATTTTATTTACTTCTGGCTTCCTTTATTTCTGTTGATAAGTTAGCTAAAGATCCAATTTTTGTTTCTTTTTCCCCCTTAGGCTGATTTTAGTTCTTTTTTTTTCTTTGTGGTTTTAGCAGTTTTATTGTAATTTGCCTAGGCTAAGTTTTCTTTTTATAAATCCTGCTTGGGGTTTCTAGGGTTCTTTGCCTTGGCTCCTTCTAAGGCCTGATATTTTTCTTCAGTTTTGGAAAGTTCTTAAGCATCATTCATCTTGTCAAATATTGCTTTTCCCCATTCACTGTCTTCTTTTCCATGGGCTATAATTACATATGTGTTATACCTCCTCACTGTATCCTGTAGTGTCTTATCCTGTATTTTCCATCTTTTTGTCTTTCTATACTTTATTCTAGTTATTTTCTTTTGGCTTCTAATTCCTGCTTCAGCTGTGTCCGTTCTTCATTTATCAAGTTTATTAATTTTAGTTAATATATTTTTAGGCCTAAAATTTTCATTTGACTCTCTGTTTCTGACTCTCTCTGTTGTCTTTTTATTAGTTTCATAGGATGGCATAGCAAATTCCTAGAGACTGGGTAGCCTAGACCATAGAAATGTATTCTCTCCCTGTTCAGGAGGCTGGAGGTCAAGGTGTCAGCAGCCACTCTCCCTCCAAAGGCTCTAGGGAAGAATCCACCCCTTGCCTCTTTTAGTTTCTAGTGGCTGTTGGCCTTCCTTTGCTTGTAGCTATCTCTCTGTCTCTCCATTTTCACATTGTTTCTCCTCTTTGTGTCTGTCTTAAAATTTGTTCTGCCAATCTCTTGTAAGAATACACGTGATTGCATTCAGGGTTCATCTTGATAATCCAAGGTAAGTCCTCCTCTCAGCACCCTTAATTCAGTCACATCTTTCTCCATATAATGTATTGCTTGCTCCATTGCTAAATAAGGTAATATTCACAGGTCTCAGAGATTAAAAGATGGACATATCTTTTTGGGGGCCACCTTTTAGCCTACTATACCATTGTATGTTGAAATTCTCAACTTTATCTTTCTATATATAGGAAGACTTTTTACCAAAAGTCTGTTTCAGATAATTCTAGTATCTGGAGGCTTGTGGGTGGGTTTCTATTTCTGTTATTTCTGCTGGTTTTGTTTATATCTTCTTATCTCCTTATGTGCTTGGTTATTTTTAATTGTGTGTGAGACAGTATATTCATACAATTTTTTATAGATATAATTTGAGGTCAATATTGAGGTTTCTCAAACCCAGAAGGGATTTAGATTTGCTTCTGCAAGCACTTGGGGTATTAGAGTTCTGGAAGCATCTGATTTTAGTTTCAGGTATTAAGATGGCTTAAAGATGATCCATAGTCCTCTGCAAGGGCCTCTTAGCTCTCTACTCACCCTTCCTGTTAGGATACATCTCTTTGAGGAGCCCAGTCCGAAATAAATGATATACCTGGTCAGTTCCCCCATCCTTAGCAGGCCTTAGACACACATCGTTATTTCCTTTCCTTAGTACATCAATAAGGGAAACACAGGTCCAGAATGCTAGCCTCTTTTGTCTGGACTTCTTCCTTCCCCTGATCCTGGCCTGATGCTCTTTTTTTTTCTTTTTTTTTTTTTTTTTTAGCTTTTAGCTGTTTGAAAGCATTTAATAAATGCTTTTTCTCTCTTATACTTGTTTTCAATGGGAAAGTGTATTGGTCTGTTTTCACACTGCTGATAAAGACATACTTGAGACTGGGCAATTTATAGAAGAAAAAGTTTTATTGGACTTATAGTTCCATGTGGCTGGGAGGCCTCACAACCATGGTGGAAGGTGAAAGGCATGCCTCTCCTGGTGGCAGACAAAAGAAGAGAGCTTGTGCAGGGAAATTCCCTTATTTAGAACCATCAGATCTCATGAGACTTACTATCATTCAGTTACTTCCCACTGGGTCCCTCCTACAACATGTGGGAATTCAAGATGAGATTTGGGTGGGGACACAGCCAAACCATATCAGAAGGTATATCTGGCATATCTAGTGGATCATTATCAGAAACAGTAGTCTCTCTGAAGCTTTTCTCATCTGTTGCCCTTAATTTTTTACGATAAAAAATTCCAAACACTGCAGAAGTGGAGAGAATAGTGAAAATATTCTCCCATCACTCAAATATAATCTTTATCAAGATTCTGTCACATTTGTGTGGAAATGTTCACAACCTATAAGAAGAGAAAGTTATAAAGCAAGGCAATATCTCAACTCACAACCATCCACTCACCTCTAACGGCCAGCATCAGAGACAAAGACTTCTGCCTTGGTTACTGGTGTCCTGAGCTTCTAGCACAGGTGTGTCCCTAGTTGATACTTTGTGAGCTGTTGTTAAATGAATGTGAATTCACTGAAGAACCGCAGACTGTTGGAGCTGGAGGAAGTCTTGCCTTGTCATAATGAGCCTCAGATTACAGATGGTGATGCTGACATCCTGAGATTTCAGATGGGCTATAGGTCACACAGGTGCATGGTAGAGTTAGGCTAAGGTCTCAACGCAGAGCTCTTTCCACTTTTCCACACTTCCTCCTCACTTTGCTAGCTCATTTAACTACCACTTTTTCTTCCTTTCTGATAACGCTGAAGTTTAAGAGCATTTCATTATAGTGTGATGATACAATGTGGTATTAAGACATGACAAGGCAAGTTTTATTGGCCATTACTATTTGCCTCAAGTGAGTGGCAAAGCCTTTGACCACTCGAGGCATATATTAATAGCCCTATAAAATACATCCTGGATTGCTAGTGCTATTACTGTCTGGCTATTACATTTAAAAAAATATTGTACAAATACCACTTCAAACAGTTTTCTTCCTTTTTTTAAAAAAAAAAAACTGGAAAGATGAGCTTTTTTATGAGGGACAATTCTTCACATGCTGCTGGAGAAAATAGAATTGTCAGGTAACACGGAAAGAGTATAAGCTTTGGAGTCATACCAAACTGTGTACAGGTATTTGCTGTGCTATTTATTATCGCTGTGACATCAGGCACTTTTCTTATACTCTCTGAGTCTGTTTTCTCCTCTGTCAAATGACAACAAGAGTACCTGTCTTTTAGAATTCCTATGTATATTAAAACACCTAGCATAGAGCCTTGAACATAATGAGTGATCAATCTGATCTTTTTGTTGTTGTTATTATGGTTATGATAATGAAAGCAAATGGGAAATTTTTTAATTAGTTGATTTATTTGTAAGATTAAAAATGTTATTGTTATAACAGATCATTGTCTTGCAGGGCAATCTTTAATTTCTTCTCTAGCCTGCATCCCTTGGAAAAATAAACTGAACCACGTTGGTTGGTACAAGAGGGGCTGGCGGAGAAGAGTTTTCATAAATCCACAGGATAGCTTTGGAAACTCTTTGCCATTTTTCGTCCTACTCAATGCTGCTGGGACTTTGAGCCCATCGAGGGGGCCTGCGTCTGTGCTTTGACTTCAGTGCTGTGCCTTGTGCTTGGGATAATTGTGTTTTCCATTTGATGGCCCCCAATGCTTTGTGTAGGAATTGGATGGTGCACCACGATCTTCAAATGATGAAGTAGTCATGTCACTTGGTGGGCTGAGGTGGATCAACAGCAACAACATACTTTTCTCTTTGAATTAAGCATACAGAAAAAGCCATAATTTAAACATGAGGGACATTAAGTTTTGGATGGAAGAGAGTAAATTTTGCAGCAATAACAACTAAAAGCCCAGTACAGAGAATAATGACTGAAAGCAGCTTGCTGAAGTACATAAATAAATAAAAGTGTCATTTCCAAAGTGTCTTTCCTTCCCTAGGCTCACTGCCATTGTCATGGGAAATGTATGCATGGCAGCATTTACTCTGAAGTAATAACATAGATACATTTCCTGTTGCTCAAAACTTGCACGTGGAGTCTAAGTACAATTTCTTGCTATCTTTCTGAGAAATTAACTTCTATTTTTCCTTTCCTGTGAGCCAGAAGAGTAATCATCACATGGTCTCAGTCATGAGTTTATGGAAAGAAATACAGGCTTCATTCAGGGTCTTCACCAACTGGGTGGAGTTGGATTGGTCATGGAGGGAACTTTCATTGTGGGTTTACAGCTGTACTGCAAACATCTCTTCAAATCTGGAGCAAACTCAGCCCTTCTTTCCTGACTAACTTCCTTGACTAATCCAATGAAGACAGTGGTTGATGAGAATAATAATAGTTATAGCATATTAAGTATTAATCAGTCATGTTATTCTTTAAACACATTTTTGCTTTTCTTCAAGATAATCAGCAATCCAATGAGATCCATCCTCTTTTTAATCCTCATTCACTGAGGAGGTACTTGTGGCCCTGAAGAGCTAAATAACTTACCTAAGCTCACAATTTTAGATGGTGTGATCAAGACTCAAACCCAGGTTGGTTTGATTGTCAAAGCTACTCTCTTTGGTACCAGGATTATCCCCTTGCCTTATAAATATTCTTGTGTATGGTATTATCTTTGTCTTATTATTCATAGTACACAGGAGCTTTTTCCTTCCTACATCCGTTTCCAGTTCCTTCCTTATTAATCAGTGTGAGCTTTCTGTGATTGAGTCTTCTTTTCTCTTGCCCCACCTGCCCAGTCCACCTCTTGTTCAAAGACAGCCCTGTGGGTGGATACTATGGGCAGCCCGTGTGTGTAGGCTCACAGGAAGATGCAATGTGGAGAAGAATGAAAGCTTCTATGGCAGATCTAGGTTCTTTTTTCTACCCACTCCTCTCTGTACCTAATGTACTTTTTGGGGGTTAATTTCTGCTCCTATATGCCCTTTCATCATCCTCAGAGCCTGTAGCCTTGGCATTTTGTCTGGAGACATTTATATCTCTTGGCATTGAGGCTATAGATCTCTGGTACTTGAATTGATTTTCAAAATTAGGGAAAAGAGCTGTAATGTTACCTACACATTTGGGCTTTTTGCATTGAGAATGATGAAGAGTACAGTAATGTTTGGCTAAGAGACAGGAGGCAGGACTGTGACATGGTTAGCCTGACTCTTAGACGTGTGTTAATGGTCTGGCACCGCCAGTCTTTCACTGTCTTCTTGAAATCACCTCTGAAGAAGAGTTTGATCTGGAAGGTCAGCACTGGCAGTGGGCTGAAGCTGTTCTCCCTGTGTGCATCTATTCATTTATTCACAAAGCAGTTACTGGCCTATGTGCCTCAAGATCCCTAAATCTCATTGAATCACCAAGCCTTTTATTGAAAGCTACAGGCTCTTTTTTTTCACAAAAATTTGCAGAATACATAACATGGTTTTGCATGCAATTTGAAGGGATTCACACATCCTTTGAAGCCCATCTGAGGACTGCCAGCCAGGACCCCTAGCTTGGTGATGCACTACCTTTCTTGTTTAATCACATTCTAATCTCCGGATCAAGGCCTTTTCCACTGTGAATAGAGATAGAAACTCAGCCCAGATTCTTTGATGGAACTGTGTTCAACCAAGTTGTATTTACTCCTCACTCAAGCTTTAGGAGATGGTTAAAAAAAACAAAGTAACAATGTGGAATTACTCATGATCAAAAAGGCATCCATAGCAAAGGATCTATCTTCATAGGAGTTGCCTTCTGAGCCTGAGGGTCTCTAAACTATTTCATGGGAAATTTAAATCTCTTGATTGAAATAAATTATCATAGGAGGGAAGAAAAAGAAAATCTCAGTAATGCTTAGGTGTAGTGGGTTAAATATTTGCAAAGTCTTCATTCACTTTGAAAATGGTGGTACCAATTCAATGAGTTCTGAAATCTGTAGACATTGTGTGTGTGTGTGTGTGTGTGTGTGTGCGCGCGCGCGTGTGCGTGCACGCGCACGTCTGAAGAAAATAAAAATTTTTGTCTAAAATAAAGGTGCAATTTCCTTTGGGTTTCCTTAGTTAACAGCAGTATGACAGCTAATCAGAAAGCTGCCATACTGTGATTCTGTTTTTATATTATTTCATGAGATGATTTAAAGATTCTCTGAAAAATCTGGTGCAGGCTTTGCATTCCTGCGAGGAATCTTACATAACGTGGAGTCCTAGAACACAGGAAGAGAACAGTGGTACCCAGGCCTTGTTTGCTGTTGTGGTTTACGTCACTGACTTGATATGTATGACTTCCATCAACAGAAACAGACGTTGGCAGAAGAAACAGAAGTTGGTTACAAAAGGGTGGATAAAATTTTTTGCTGACTTTTCTCCTGGCTACACTCTCCATACTCCATCCCCATTAAGAGTAACAGGAGAGTTCCTGAACTAAAGTGGCATTGTGTTTCCATGCAGAAAACCAAAGCCTCCCGTAAACGGAGCTGAGGTAGGCAGGGCATGAAACCCAAGGGCTGCAGGTTTGTTGTTCGTTGTTAAGAGCTGTGGCGTAATTGATCAAAGGGGCTCACTGTCTAGAGCCTTCTATGAGTTATTTTGTAATATTCCATTCAAAGGAAAAGCAACCAAGTTCTGTTTCCACCTTTCCAAAGCCTTTGGTGGTCCCTGCCCATTGTGTGTGTGTCCTGCCCTTTGCCTCACTGTCTCAATGTAGCTTGTGAAAAACAGCTTTCTCTCTGGTCTGGCGGATCTGTTGAGCAGGGAGTGGCAAAGACTGCATCTGCATTGCTTGCTCCTGGCATTGCCTGTCTGCCAGGGTACCAGACAGAGCTTGGGCTTTCAGGCACATTTTGGGTGAAATCATTCTTCCCTGAACACTGAGATGGGAAATGTATTCTGACATGTCAGAGCTGACGAAGAAGGCTAAGCCATGGCTAGCCGAGCATTAGTTTGGGAGTGTGTGCTTTTAAGCACAGGTTTAGAGAGGGATCACTTTACCCTTATTTCTATTGTTTTCTCTACTAAAAAATTATGAACATAGATTTCCATGAGAAAGAAAAGACCAGAATTTGAAACTGTAATAGAGTATAAATTGATCATCAAGATTATTAGAAAGGCTTTGAGAAGATCAGGCAGTGAGCTGAGAATTATTATTGAAGTTTAATTTGTTGGATATCTGGATGAAAACCAGCAGGACTGGCCATGCCCTCTTCTTCTTTCACAACGCTTCTAATTCTTTGTTATTCTTTCAGCACCTTCATATTCTCTACATACCTTTCTCCTCTGGAATCCTGCTCTGAGGAAAGAAATGGGTCTCAGTCACCTATACCTTTTACACCTTACTGTGAATGTAAGGATATTGTATGACCTGGATACTGATACTCCCAGGGCATTTGATTGTTATCGTTTACTGTGAGTTAGAAGACTTTGCCTTCTTTAAAAAGGAAGTAGAAGCCATACTTAAATGCTTTCAAAAACAAACCTGCACAGTTTGTGCTTTGCACTATTTTTGAATCATTTGTATTAAAGCTACGACTTTGCGAGCACAGTATGTGTGAGTCTCGGTAGAGATGAGGACCTACAGAGCTCTGGCTTGCTATTAACCTGCACTGTGGTTTTGGGACTGTGAGCTCCCTGCATCACTGTAAAATGAGTAGGTTGTATTAGGTGATCGCTAGGAGCCTTTGTAGACCTGAGAACCCGAGGATAAAGTTGAGTGCTAAAGGAGCAGGCTGTGTAGCCAGATTGCAAGTGTCTGCCAGTGGATGGTCTTGGAACAACAAGGCTGCATCATGATCGTCTTTGGTCTCGACAAGTTCAATATAAAATGGAAGAAATGTTGTAATTGTAACCATTGGTACCAGACTTTCCCTTAGCAGGAGAATTGCCTTTGTGTGGGAAAATACTGTGATGAGACATTTGGAGTCGATTGTGAAAACATTAGTGTCTGGGAACCTAAGTCAAAAAATGGATGCTTAATCTTTTGTACACAAGAAAGTAAAAGAAATTTGTTCAACCTTACGCAGAGCTAGAAAAGAAAATAGAAGCGAAGAGACAAGAGAGGAAGGAGAGAGAAACTCTGGAAAGATGGCAGAAGACTGGATGCTATGTGTCCTAAAAGCCAGTAAGAAAGCCTTGGAGATGTTAGGAACTATAATGTCTAATGTGAGATATCTATTTAGTATACTATGTGTTTTTTGCCATCTTGTTTCTGTGACTTACCAGTCTTTAATAACTCACAAATTGATTTTGAGTGAATTATTTTGTGAAGACTAAGGAAGTCATGGAGGTTTTATTAATTTATTTATTTAGGTCTAGATTAATGTGGAAACAGATACCTGGTAGGGAAATAAAATATTGCAGGCAGAGGTGAACAGAAAACACATTCCCACCTAGACAATTGTAGATGTCTTAGTGAGAGGTTTGTGTCTGCACTGGACATGGAGTTTGGGAGTTGCTAGCCAATCTCATCTAGATCTTGCGGGGCTAGTCAGGTGGGAGGGTCCCCAAATGGCATTATTATGGGGTCCTATCTGCAAACATAGGACTCTTATGACATAACGATAGATGAGCCATTTAACAAATTTGCAAGACTCTAGAAGAAAGAATAATCTGGAATGTGTTCTTATATACTTTTTTTGGTTTATTTTGTTTTTCTATTTTTTTTTTTCCAAGATGGACACTCAGTTTAAATGTTCTTCTGTACTATTGATCGTACCTCTAAGATGATGTAATGACCTCATCTAGCTCTCAACAATGGCTCCTTTTTGGCCAGAGGTTATTTGACTGCTTCAGAGAGATCTGGAAAACACAATTCCTTACTTTTAACTGTGGCCAATTGTAGCTCCGTAATGGCTGTTTTGTCCAACATTGTTTCCTGAGATTTCTTAGGAAAATTCTGAGACAAGTAACTCCTTTGTTTGTAGAAGTTAGCTTTGGAAATGACAAATGAAATTTCTATCCTAAAATGGTATGCATTATCTAATCCCCAGTGGGTAAAAAAATGTATATATATTTAATAGTTGCTCTCAAAAAATATAGAAAGCATGAGTACCAAAATCTTAACTATAGTAAGGGGTCCCATCATAGTTTTCATAGCACCCTATCCTGTACTTGTATGTTGTCACATTTATAAAGATTGAAATTCATTACTAATGTGGTTGGTTATCAGTTTCTTTCCTAGAACAGAGAGCAGCGGTCCTGCACCAAGCAGGTCCAGAGTAGTGTAAATGACACCTCAGCAATAGAATGACAAGTGTATATACATATATATATGTATGTGTGTGTGTGTGTATATATATTTATATATATATATATATTTTTTTTTTTTTTGAGATGGAGTCTTGCTCTGTCACCAGGCTGGAGTGCAGTGGCACAATCTCAGCTCACTGCATCCTCCGCCTCCTGGGTTCAAGCAATTCTTCCGCCCCAGCCTCCCAAGTAGCTGGGACTACAGGCGCATGTCACCACACCTGGCTAATTTTTTTGTATTTTTAGTAGAGATGGGGTTTCACCATGTTGGCCAGGATGATCTCGATCTCTTGACCTCGTGATCCGCCCACCTCGGTCTCCCAAAGTGCTGGGATTACTTTGGATTACAGTGGCGTGAGCCACTGTGCCCGGCCGAGAAGTGTATATTTTTATATTTTTGATTTTCTCTATCTAGTTTTACAGTTTTGACAGTGACTATATTATATTTCCTGATTAAAAAATATAAATCTCTTTAAAATGAAACATGTATAATTAAGTACTCAGTATTACTTTCAGGAAATTATATTTGTACAACTGAAGAAAAGGCCTACATGGCAAGAGCTAGAACAGAAATGAACACTTGAGAGATGTTTATAAATGGTATGTTTCCTACTTTGAGAGGCTGAGGCAAGTGGATCACTTGAGGTCAGGAGTTCGAGACCAGCCTGGGCAACATGGTGAAATCCTATCTCTACTACAAATACAAAAATTAGCCAGGTGTGGTGGCGCATGTTGGTGTTTGCCTGTGATCCCAGCTACTTGGGTGGCTGAGGTGGGAGAATTGCTTGAATCTGGAATGCAGAGGTTGCAGTGAGCTGAGATCATGCCACCGCACTCCAGCTTGGGTGACTGAGCAAGTCCTTGTGTAAAAAAAAAAAAAAAAAAAAAAAAAGTGGTTTTCTGCTCTTGGATCTAAGTGCTCAATTGTAGAGAAGATATTCTAAAGAGAGTCCAAAGTGTGAGTTCATACCCACAGTAGCCAGTAATTGACATGGCAGCTTTTTTTTTTGCCTTCACTTAAAATACTGGCACAGTGTGCGTTTTGTTCTCTGTCCTTCAGAATTGGATTTTGTTTTTTCAAGGAGAAAAAGAAATGAGACTGCTATTATAGAATCACTTGTTAGCTATATTACATTTCAGGATGTAGTTCCAGGCACTTCATGGTGGAAATTTGGCTCCTGCAGCTTAGGCTTGGTTTTGGTATGTTTTCTACATGTCAGTATATTTCAGTATGCCTCTAAGTAAACCAAGTAGCTCCTCCTCCCCCTCAACACCTGGCATGATTCATGACTGATCTGGGTAGCTATAATTTTTCTAATGTCAGTTAGAAGGGAAATAATTTAAATTTACTACATGTCAATCATATTCCAAAGCCATACTTGGTATTAAAACCACAGAAGGAGCCATTTACATTTAACAGGAGCTATGGGGTCTTAAGCAATGATCATTTGGTAATGTATGTTTTGATTTTAGGTTAAAACGAACCTTGATGTTGTGGGATTTCTGGTTTTTAGATGAGTGGCTAATAGCCTGTTTTTAGAAAGACACTGGGATGGAAACATGTACTTGGCTTCTTCGAGTACAGACATTCTGCTTCTTGGTGGACCACAGTTTGACTTTGTTTTCAGGGTTGCCTCCATGTAACAAAGCATCCCTTATGCCTTCGGGGCTGTCCTTACCAGCCATCACCTGCCAATTGGTTCATGTCTATGTCAGTGTTTTGAGTCAGAATATGAGGTGTGAGAAATACTTTATTCAATTTTAGACCACTGCTACGTATTGGATACTATTACATTTGAAAGTTCAGGATTTGGCCTAGTTCACTTGCTTATTTTTTCACTCTAAAATAGATGTTAAATGTATTTTGAGCATTTACTGTGGCAGGGCACTGTGCTGGGCGCTAGGAATTAGAGACAGACTGGAGAGACAGGCTCTGCTCGCATTAAACTTATCAAATGATAGGAAAGAAAGAAAACAATCAAAAAGCTATGGAACCCTTTCACTGCAGAGTGGACGGTGCTATGGTGTGGACAGGGTGTCCTGAGGGAGTATAAGTAGAAGGTAGGATGAGGGAGAAGTAGACAGAGAGTGCGTGTGGCCTTATGCAAAGGTCTTAGAGTAAAAAGGTGCACCTGTCATTGAAGAGATGGAAAAAAAACCCCAAAAAACTGCAGGGACAGGAGCTCAGTGAAGGAAGGTGAGTGTGCCCAGAGGAGGACAGGATGGATGGTGAGGAGCCAGACCGTGAAGGCTCCTGGGCTGCAGTGAGGACTTTGGACTCTATGAGCTAGGAGTGTTCTGCCCACTTAAGAAAAAGGCATGTAGGGGACACATTATTTTATTTGCCTGCAGCTCGACCACTTGTCCTTTAGCTCCCTTCCCCATTCTGGAAAATGCTTCTCCATTTCTGTAGCTCCATGGTCACCATGGAGGCAGCCACTTGTTTTAAGCTCCTCTGTGTCCCAACCACAGATGATTGATCCAGAGGTTTTATTTAATTCCTTGGGGATATTGGAATTGGATTATAAAGTAAAGAGATGCTGGAGGCCACGTTCTGTCAAGCAGCCTGAAGAGCAGAGATAGAAGAATGAAGCAAGACCAAAGAGAGTATTTAAAGTAAAATTTGGCCGGGTGCCGTGGCTCACACCTATAATCTCAGTACTTTGGGAGGCTGAGGTAAGAGAATAACTTGAGGCCAGGAATTTGAGACCAGCCTGGCCAACATGGCAAAACCCCATCTATACTAACAATACAAAAATTAGCCAGGCCTGGTGGCGCGTTGTAATCCCAGCTACTCAGGAGGCAGGAGAATTGCTGGAACTTGAAAGGCGGAGCTTGCAGTGAGCCAAAATCATGCCACTGAACTCCAGCCTGGGTGACAGGGCAAAACTCTGTCAAAAAGAAAGAAAGAGAGACGGGGGGGGGGGGGGGGGGGGGAGAGAGAGAGAGAGAGAGAGAGAGAGAGAGAAAACAAAAATAAAGTAAAATCAATGAGGTATAGCATATTCCTGAGCCTTCCACATGTTCTAGGCACTGGTTCCAGACCTTTCTAACATGTATCCTAGTCTTGGATTCTGTAATACAACAGTATTCCTCTAAAAAGTCTTCTCTTCCCATTTTCTGTTTACTAGCCAGAGTTGGTTTCTGTCACTAATGTAAAACTATTTTCTCTGTATGTGCAGTTATTTGTAGATATTTATAGTAATTTTGCTTTAGGGCTATCTTCTGATTGTAAATGGGCCTTAAAGCTTCTTAATTCATGGAAAATCAATTATCCTGTGGTTTAGTTTGAGGATACAAAGGGACAGGAGAGGTTAAGCTCATCTCATATTTCCCCAAGAATGTAAATGTGATGAGAGGGAGCTTTTCAGCCTAAGCAAAAACATTCAAACAAGATAACTTATGGATTTGAGTGTAAAAACTTAATAAGAAGTGAGCTTTTACTTGTAACATTCTCTCTGATGTGAGTCTTTCTAGCCTACTCAGGTCTTAACTTCTTTTTGAAAATGATGCAAACAGCAATATTATTAGCATAAACCTAAAATGTAGTTTATTTAATATAATCTTATGACCAACTGCATTTTCCTAATTCTGTCTTTGCTGCATTATCAGCTCTTGGAGTGTGTAGCTTTGCTAATGGTAGGGTTATTCACGCTTTACTGGCCTTTGAGCCTCCTAATTCAAATGAGCAGTCCCTGCCAATCACTGCTAAGCTTTGAGAAAGTCTAGCCTAAAAATGGGGAAATGAAAGACAATTCCACACTGTGGTAAGACAATCAACTAATCTGGTTACCTAGTAACTAAGCTGAGTGGGAAGCAGTGTAGTACAGGAGATAAGAGCAGCTATGTGGATTCAGATCTGTGTGGGAATTCCACCTCTGCTATCTACATGCTGGTTGACCTCAAGCAAGTTCCCTGATCTTTCCGAATCTCAGTTTTCCTACTGATAACGTGAAGTAAAACCAGTCCTACTTTGTGGGACTATTATGATTCTGTAAAATAATATTTATAAGACACAGTAAGTTCTTTTTTTAAATTACTTTAAGTTCTGGGTTATGTGTGCAGAACGTGCAGGTTTGTTACATAGGAACACATGTGCTGTGGTGGTTTGCTACACCTATTAGCCCGTCATCTAGGTTTTAGGCCCTGCATGCATTAGGTAAATGTCCTAGTTCCTTCCCTCCCCTTGCCCCTGACCCCTGACAGGTCCCGGTGTGTGATGTTCCTCCCTGTGTCCATGTGTTCTCATTGTTCAGCTCCCCCTCATGAGTGAGAACATGCAGTGCTTGGTTTTCTATTCCTAGACACAGTAAGTTCTTAAGTATTAGCATTATTATGGATATTATTTTGTAAAGCAGTTAGCACAATGCCTGGAATTTGATAAATGTTATTCACTTTTTTACCTTAAAAATGTACCTATCCATATCTTTGAAACTGCAGTGAGTAAACATCTCCCCTGATTTACCTGTCTCCGGACAGCAGGTTAAGAATCCCTGAAATAAACTGACCATCTCTTTTTGTAGATGGAAATTGAAACCCCAAAGAGTGGCAATTTTGTAGGGTCAGGCGGAGCTGTGTCTGGAGCTTAGGGGCCTGTCTCCTAATTCAGTGTTTTACCAACTACACTGCTTATTTCATGTGCAGATGACCTAGGGCCTTCTTTGGCTACATGGATATGTATACAGAGACATATGATGCTTGCAAAAGGTGCAGTTTAAGACCTTCCCAAACCCACAAACTTGTGAATATGGAAATGCTTATATGCTCCTTATTTTTCCCAAATGATATTTCTATAGGGATTCTCATTTCCTATACACATTCCTTTTTTTATGTGCATACAGTTTTACTGAAATGTCTCCCCTTGCTTGATGGCAAATATTTACAAGGAAGCTGAGTTTGTAATCACTTCACAGGCCTTACTGCACCCAAGGACAAAGGAGGAATCTCCAAGTTATATTGCCAGAAAGATGGTGGGCCCTTGGGACCTGCATAGCTGTTCTAAACACTGGGTACATCAACCACAGGATCCAAGTTTGCATCTCAGTGAGATTTCATACCAGAATATGCTCTTTGGAATTCCTAGTGAATAATTGAAAAAATGATTGTTAAGTCCTTTCATGCTAAATATTTACTCTATAATGGTCCCATTCTACTTGACGTTAATCAGACTGACATGTTCCACTGAGGGTCATATTTAAAAGAGCTGTGGCCAAACTTAAGTCCACAGAACAGAATGCACTGAGGCTGGGAAGGAGTTCTAGAAGTTATTTGTGGGATGATGTATTTGCCCTGCACGAGAGATGACGAGGAGCAATAAAAGCCACCATTAAATGTTTTAAGGCTGCCAGGGGAGGAGGGATTTTACTTACTCTGTCATACTGGATATTTCAGAGAGGCATGTTTTTTAGGCTGTTTAATAAAACTAATAACTATAACAATTAAGGCTGCCAGTTCTTGAGCACTTAGTACAGAGCATGATGTTAAGTGCCCCCAGGGATTGTAATCCCTGTTTTACAGATGATGAAACTGGGATTAGAATAGGTTTGGGAATTGGTCCTTAAGTTGCGGATCCATGGGACTCTAGAGCCTTGGGAAGAGCAAATGCCTCCTCACAGAAGACGTAAGAGGTTGTAGGAAGAATAGTTCTGTGAGCTATTTTTAAAAATTTAATTTAATTTTTTAAAATTTTAATTTATTTATTTATTTTACTTTAAGTTCTGGGGTACATGTGCTGATCGTGCAGGTTTGTTACATAGGTATACATGTGCCATGGTGGTGGTTTGCTGCATCCATCGCCCCCTCATCTACATTAGGTATTTCTCCTAATGTTCTCTCTCCCAATCCCCCCACTCCCTGCTATTCCTCCCCTAGGCCCCCAGCCCCCAGGCCCCAGTGTGTGATGTTCCCCTCCCTGTGTCTGTGTGTTCTCATGGTTTAACACCCACTTATGAGTAAGAACATGTGGTGCTTGGTTTTCTGTTCTTGTGTCAGTTTGCTGAAGAATGCTGGTTTCCAGTTTCATCCATGTCCCTGCAAAGGACATGAACTCATCATTTTTTATGGCTGTATAGTATTCCATGGTGTATATGTGCCACATTCTCTTTATCCAGTCTATCCTTGATGGGCATTTGGGTTGGTTCCAAGTCTTTGCTATTGTGAACAGTGCCACAATAAACATAGGTGTGCATGCATCTTTATAGTAGAATGATTTATAATTCTTTGGGAATATACCCAGTAACGGGATTGCTGGGTCAAATGGCATGTCTAGTTCTAGATCCTTGAGGAATCACCACATTGTCTTTCACAGTGGTTGAATTACACTCCCACCAATGGTGTAAAAAAAGTGTTCCTTTTTCTTCACATCCCCTCCAGCATCTGTTATCTCCTGATTTTTAAATGATTGTCATTTTAACTGGCATGAAGTGGTATCTTAATGTGATTTTGATTTGCATTTCTCTATTCATATCCTTTGGCCACTTTTTGATGGGGTTGTTTTTTTCTTGTAAATTTTTCTCCATAGATTCTCTATATTAGCCCTTTGTCAGACGGATAGATTGCAAAAATTTTTTCCCATTCTGTTGGTTGCTGATTCACTCTAATGATTGTTTCTTTTGCTGTGCAGGAGCTCTTAATTTTAATTAGATCCGATTTGTTTATTTTGGCTTTTGTTACCATTGCTTTGGTGTTTTAGTCATTAAGTCCTTGCCTATACCTATGTCCTGAATGATATTACCTAGGTTTTCTTCTAGAGTTTTTATGATGTTAGGCCTAATGTTTAAATCCTTAATCCATCTAGAGTTAATTTTTGTATAAGATATAAGGAAGAGGTCCAATTTCAGTTTTCTGCATAAAGCTAGCCAGTTTTCCCAGCACCATTTACTAAATAGGGAATTCTTTCCCCATTGCTTGTTTTTGTCAGGGTTGTCAAAGATCTTAACACAATCTCACTGTGTACAGTAATTGTCTGCTTGTGTGTTTGCCACTTTCCCTACAGCAAAGCTTCTTAAACATGAATGTGCAGAGGAATCACCTGGGCATCTTGTTAAAATGCAGATCTTGATTCAAGAGATGTGGGGTGGGTCCTGAGAGTCTGCATTTCTAATAAATGTCCAGGCGATGCTGATACTGCTGTTCCACAGACCCCACTCTAAATAGCACTGATGCAGACTACAAGCTCCTCCAGAGCAATGCCTGGAGCTGTTTGAGCTTTGTGTCTGCAGCTCTCATCTCAGTTCCCAGCACACGGCATATGCACAACAGGGTCTGGCTGAGCTGATGAAAACGATGCTACCTGTTCCCGGACCTCCAGTACCCCTTTTGCAGCTCGTGCAGACATCCAGAATATGGGAAGTGCTTTGGGGTCCAATGAACATTCTCAAGCATAATCTCCCCCATATTAAACTCATGAGAGGGTTATGAAATGTGTGCACATAATTGTAAGTGGTGCATAGCCAGTGAAAGAGGCTTCCAAGGAGTCACTGGTTCACCTCAGGAGATTTTCAGTAAATAGCTCAGTGCTTCACCAGAGAGTAGATAACCCTTCATTGGCTTGAGAGAGAGAGAGCCATTCACCTGTTCACCTCCCTGCCTCCCAGCAGACATCGGGGCATGTTTGACTTGTGCTGACTGATATTTGGGAAGGTGTTAGGAAAACATACACTGTGCTGATGTTACAAAATCATACTGTTCTTTAACCACCTATGAAGAAGACGCATGAGGGAGGGAAGAGTACATGCTATCCAGAGCCCAAGACCTAGATTTAAACCTCAGGTTTCATCTATATATTTATTGAGCTTTTACTATACACAAGTAATCATTTCAGGTTCTGAGAAAATGCAAATTCTCTGCCCTCATGGAACTACCCTCTGAGGGAGAAAGGTAGATGATACACTTACAACCACTGTATGTACAATATATGGTCAGTAGTGCCAAGTGCTTGCATGGGCAAATAAAGCAGGGTAAATTGACAGTGTCAGGTCAGGCGGGCTGACATGAAAGATAGCCCTGCAGAGGTAAAAGTTAAGCAGAGACATGAAAGAAGGGAGGGAGGGAGACACGCAGATATCTAAGGGAAGAACATTCCAGGCATGTTCCAGGTATGGTCATACAGCAAGAGGGCTGGAACAGAGTAAGTGAGGCGGAGAGTGGAAGAAAGGAGGTCAGAAATGTAGGGCCAACAAGGGCAGGCAGTAGGGCCCAGAACCGTGAGAAGGGATATGGGTATTCTTGTTCTGAGTAAGATAGAAACCTCCTGGAGGCTTTGTGTGTAGAGCAGTGGTGTGATCTGACCCACATTTTTAACATGCTGCTGTATGGAGAACAGATAGTAAGGAGGCAAGGCTGGAAGCAGGGAGATCAGATGGGATGTTCTGGCATAAATAGCCCAGGTGTGAGAGGGTGACAGGTGAGGTGGTGGGGGTGGGGATCCCAGCAGGGTTTGCGGATGAACTGGATCAAAGAACAAAGGATGATCCTTGTAGTAAGCAGAAGATCGGCCCACAAAACGCCAACATCCTGATCTCTCAAACCTGTGAATATGTTACTTTCCATGCCAAAAGGGACTTTGTAGATGTGATGAAATTAAAGATCTTGAGGTGGGGGATCGTCTTGGAATATCTGGGTGGGACTCCATGTAATTATAGGGATTCTGATAAGGAAAAGATGGAGACAGGAGGGCCAGAGTCAGAGAAGGAGATGTGATGATGAAAGCAGAAGTCAGGATAATGCAAACCCCACTTGCTTAGGAACATCAGGAGCCTCTAGAGCTGAAAAAGCACGGAAACAGTCTCCCCTGAAGACTCCAGAAGCATTGCAGCCCAGCCAACCCGCATTAGATTTCTGGCCTCCAGAAGTGTGAAATCATAAATTTGTACAGCTTTTATGTTGGTGGTAATTTGTTACAGCAGCAAGAGAAACTAATGTACCTGGGTTCTCTGGGATGCCATTTACTGAAACAGAGAGCATCAGTGCTCTTCAGAGAAAAAGCAGGAGTCAGGAGCTCTGTTTAGGTCATGCTGGATTTGAGGCGCCCATTAGCTATCCAAGTGGAGGTATCAAGTGGGCAGATGATAACTGACCCTGGAGCTGAGAGAAAGATTGGAATTTCATATGACCTTGAGCAAGTCCTATTTCTCTGAGCTTCGATGTCTTCTGCAAAATGGGGCTTACATCTTCTTTATCTATCAAGGATCAAAGGAGATATTTTACGGCAAGTGTTCAAAGCGTGCCACTAACATAAGGCATTTGCTATTCTTGTAAATTGGCCTCTCACCCAAAGGCAATAGGAGTCATTTCTCACAGAGACCTTTTAAAGTCTTTTGTCCCCACAAAGCTCATCATATCCCATCAAGTGTCACAAAATGCAGAGAACAGCACTTAGGGCAGTATGTGGCCACAATTCTCAAGGAAACACCAGATCATTCTGGACACATCCAGTTAAGAGAACTGTAAGGAAAAATCCCACCCTTTGCACTCTCAGGAACTGCCACTGTTCCCCCAGTCCAGCCTTGCCAGACTTTAACTGTGATGAGTTTATATTTAACAGCCAAGTGACGGGGGTGTATATTTTATTTCCACCTAAATGATTAGTGAGTTTGGAAGGGCCTTCAAGTCCAGTCAGTGAATTCCAAGCTTCCACTAAATGCAGAGTCCGTTCATGTGTCCACTGCACAACCATTTGCTGAGCACTGGCAGAGGCCAGGCCAGTGCTGGGCACTCTGGGTAGAGTGGGACACAAAGCAGGCCTGTGCTCACAAAGGTGGGACCGTGCACATAGTGTTTGCATACCCCAGAGTTGCTCCCTGCCCAGCACAGCTTTTTGGATGAAGCTGGAAACCATCATTCTCAGCAAACTGACACAAGAACAGAAAACCAAACACCACATGTTCTCACTCATAAGTGGATGTTGAACAATGAGAACACATGGACACAGGGAGGGGAACATCACACACTGGGGCCTAGGGGATGGGGCCTAGGGGAGGAATAGCAGGGGGTGGGGGTACTGGGGAGGGTTAGCATTAGGAGAAATACCTAATGTAGATGACAGGGTGATGGATGCAGCAAACCACCACCATGGCACATGTACACCTATGTAACAAACCTGCACGATCTGCTTATGTACCCTGGAACTTAAAGTATTAAAAAAAAAAAAAAAAAAAGAATGGGAAGAGTAGGAAGCACAGCTACCCAGAGGGGATCATCCACTCTGAGCGTGTGAGTGCATTTTTTGTGTGTGGCAGGTAAGGGGATAGGTATTGGGCTTGGTCAGGAATAGCTAGCAGAATGAGGTCATAGCTGAAGTAATGTTTGGAGGAAGGAGTAAATATTTTAACAATCATCATCATAGTTTTCACCTATTGAATCCTGAATAATAGTGTAACAAATAATAGTAAACACTTGTGTAGTTCTTAGCGTGCTCCAGGCCCAGTTCTACTCATTTTAATTTTTCTTTTTTGTTTTTGGGACGTCTCACTCTCACCCAGGCAGGAGGGCAGTGGCACAATCTCGGCTCACTGCAACCTCCACCTCCGGGATTCAGGCAGTTCTCATGCCTCAGCCTCCCAAATATCTGGGACTACAAGTTTGCACCATGACGCCTGGCTAATTTTTGTATTTTTTTTTTTTTTTGGTAGAAACAGCGTTTCACCATGCTGGCCAGGCTGTTCTCAAACTCCTGACTTTTAGTGATCCACCCGACGCTGCCTCCCACCCAAAGTGTTGGCATTACAGGCGTGAGCCACCATCCCCAGCCTCATTTTAATTTTGAATGCATTTGTTTTAAAACATTAGTTTTAATCTTTACATGTCTTTGTGAAGTACACATGGTTATTACACCCATTTTTAAAGTAAGAAAACTCACTGAGGCCAAGTAATTTGGGCAAGTTGACACAGCGAGCAAATATTAGCAGCAGGACTTGGGTTTGTCGTCTTTAAAGCCTGATGTATTATCTCCATGAGCACGATTCTGTCTCTCTTCTTGGGTGTGTGTGCATGCATGTCCATGTACGTGCACTTACGTGCATGAGGGAGAGGGCAAGCACCCACTAGCTGCATGGTGTTGCTAAAGTACAAAGCAGGAGGTGAGGAAGGTAAGGACCTGTGGGAGATGAGGCTGGAGGGGCAAGCAGGAATCTGCTTTCATTTCATAGGCTTAGGTGTCAGAGCTTTGCCCTTTTCCCCTCTCAGGGGTGACAGTTTCTAATGAACATTTGGGGTTATCAGAAGAGAAAAAGAATACTTTTGGTTTCCGACACAGCTGTGAGGGTCTCAAAAGCTGGAGAAAAGAGGCAAGCAGAGACCAGGCATGGCAGCTCATGCCTGTAATTCTAGCACATTGGGAGGCTGAGGTGGGTAGATTACCTGAGGTCAGGAGTTCGAGGCTTGCATGGCCAACATGGTGAAACCCCATCTCTACTACAAATAGAAAAAATTAGCCGGGCATGGAGGCGGGTGCTTCTAATCCCAGTTACTTGGGTGACCGAGGGAGGAGAATCACTTGAACCCAGGAGGCGAAGGTTGCAGTGAGCCATGATCGTGCCATTGCACTCTAGCCTGAGCAACAAGAGTGAGACTCTGTCTCAAAAAAAAGCCAAAACAAAAAAAAAAAAATGGAAGAGAGAAGAGGCAAGCAGAAAGGCAGAATTTAGTAGAGCTCCTGACTATGATTGCTGGAGTGCCAGGTGAGCCTCAGCTGGGCAATTCCATTCATCTGGTGCCTGCCCTTCCTCCTTGGGGAGCCTGCCTTGCTGCTGATGATATAGAGGCAGGGAGCCGTGAAGCGGAGTCCCGTTAGCATTCCCGTGATGAAGAAATCATGCACATTCTTTCAAGGTGATGTGAAGAGATGACTAAAAGGTTTTGAAAAGTCCCAGATAGAAATCTTCTTAGATGGCATTGACTGGGCTAGGGAGGGGCCTGTTTCTGTGGGTGAGTTTCAGTCCTCCCTACTTGACCTTGGATAATGTAGCCTGTCCCTGAATGGGGACATGCCGCACTCCACCGACTATGTATTAAAAAGCTGTATTGACTTATTCCTAACAGGGAACAGGCTCTGATTTCCATTTCACAGCATTTGTCACCTGCTCTACTCTTTAGCAACAAACACAGGGTCAGCTTGTCCCCCAATTTTTTCCCTCTTGTGATAGTGTTAAAAAGCTCCCCAATTGTCCCAGTCTTTCTGTACCTGCTGGATTTGATATTCTGCCTGCTACCTAGGTCTTTCAGAGACCTCCTTTTGATCATCTACTTCTTCAGGGGTTTTTATTATTGAAAGAAAATTTGGGGAAAGGTAAAATATTGGTATACAACTATTAATCTTCATTGTCCAATATGGTAGCTTCTAGCTGTGTGTGGCTCTACCGAGCACTTGAAATGTGGAGGGTCTGAACCAGATGTGCTACAAGGGTAAGGTACACACCAGATTACAAAAGACTCGATTACAAAATGTAAAATATCTCATTACTAACAAGAAGATAAAATAGCTCATTAATAATTTTTATATTGATTAGTGAGTATTTTGGATCTACTGGGTTAAGAAAATATATCAACATTAATTTCACTTGTCTCTCTTTACTTTTTGTTAATGTAACTACTGGACGATTTAGTTTCCTATGTGGCATGTGTTTGTAGCTTGCATTATATTTCTCTGGGGCAGCCTCTCTCTAAACCCATTTGACCAGGAGCAGCCAACAAGGTTTCTGTATGCTGGAATCCATATTTAGAGTCAAACATTGAGTCCGTTTAATTCTACACATGGCATTTTTCCCCACCCCCTCCTCCTTACCTGTTCCCTGGACCTCATATCCGATCTTGTTCAGATTTCGGACACTGCACCTGTGACTGATCACTCAGTGGCCACTGGCTGGCTGTTTGTCCCACCTTCACCGTCACCTGGTCTTTCTGGGACTCCTCATCCAGCTCCTCTGGGTGGGCTAGCTCTAAATGCGAGTGATCCTCACAGTACTGACCCCTCCATCACTACCCTCGTCTCTGCTCCTCTTACCTGGTTTGGCACCCAGATTCACATTGAACCTTTTTTAACTGGCAGGGCAAGCCTCCATGATCCATCTGGAAAGAGCCATAAAGCATCCTTTGTCACCCTGGTTTAGTACCTAGAATATACTCTGAAGATCAGAAGCAGCCTCTCTGTACGAGACATGTGTTTCCCATCAGCAGACAGCAGACTTTTTTGTAGCTGGGTTCAAAATCTTTGTTGTTGACCGCTTCTGGCATCTTAGCTTTTGTGAATCTGGGGCAATACCTTTTGGTTTCTCCCCCTTTTCTTTAACATCAGATCTACTTCATCCTGATGCATTTTTAAACGCCAGTCAGGATATGCCGTTTGTGTTGGTGCTGAAGTCTTCACTGACACTCACCACACCGATTGCCTACTTTCATTCCCAGTTACTATGTTAGAATCCATTTAGATAGATGGGGCCAATTGTGCAGGCCCTGCAGAAAGCCGTATTTAGTCAGCGTAAATCTTCCTGCTGGTGTTGGAGACAGCAAGGTCCCCTGGGATTCTGTCTAGAAACCTTATTGGATTTTCAAGACTTAAGTTAATATTGAGACCCCCCAGATAGTATAGGGCCTCATTTCTTTGCCTTGAAAGATGTTTTTAGAGGTCTGTCTCAAGAGTCTTGCTGATAAGGAAGTTACCTCAAATATTTCAAGAGAAACGACCACAAACAGTCTTCTATTTTCTCAATATTTTTCTCTCCCTGCCCTTCCATCTTTTTAGTATTTTTTAAATGCCTGTCCTCCACATTTATTTCCCCTTTTCTCTCATGCACTCATTAACCTTAGGACCCTGTTTCAAATGGAATTAATTAGTAACCATAAAACTTTGTAAGTGATGGCCTTAAGGGAAAAGTTTCCCTCCCTCCCTCTCTCGTTCCCTCCTTCCCTCCCTTCCCTCCCTTCCTTCCCTTCCCTTCCTTCCCTCCCTCCCTCCCTCCCTCCCTCCCTCCCTCCTTCCTTCCTTCCTTCCTTCCTTCCTTCCTTCCTTCCTTCTTTCCTTCCCTCCCTCCCTCCCCCTCCCTCCTCCTCCCTACCCGCCTCCCTCTTTCATTCTCTGTCTCTCTCTTTCATGAGGAATGAATATACCTTATAGACATAAGTGAATACATTTCATGAAACTGTACTTTTTTCTTAATTGTCTGAACGTCTTCCTCACTCACATACAGGATACTGTTTCCTGACTTTTGCTCTGGGAAACAGCACTCAACAGAGGGACAGAGTGTGGGCTTTGGATTCAGAGCCATGAGTTCGAGTCCCAGCTCTACCTTTATGCTGGGCAAACAATGTCACTGTTCTAGAGTTCCATTCCCATGTTTGTAATATGGGCACGATCATATCTGCCTTGCCATATTGTGTTCAGAACTAAAGGTGATTGTGCATGTAAAGTACCTCACTCCCAGTAGACTTACAGGGAGTAGTTCTAAATACCTCCCGGCAGTGTCTTTGATAAATGTCTTGTCTCAGCCTTCTTGAGTCCAGCGAGGATACCACCTTCATACCTTCAGTAAACTAGATTTTATACTTCTAAAAAACTTTTATTAGGCACATAAGAAAATGATGCTAACAAAGTTCAAAGTTGCTCAGTGTTGCAGTGATCTGTTAAAGGGGAAGTTTTGAGGTAGTTTTCAAGTAGAATTCTGGAATCATTTTCAGGACTTTTGTGAGCTCATTGCAGTGTGTTATGTGAAATCCATGTCCTCAAAATGTGGGTGGTTGTATAAATGAGGAAGTTGGCATTATGGAGCCAAAGCGGGATGGAGAGGCCCAAACAGCTTGCTGTGGGGAAGCCTGACTGCCCCTGGGATTTTTAATCAGCATGAAAAGCCACCCAGGGCCCCAGGCCATTAGTAATGTTTTAATTGGCAGCAGAGTTATAGTGTATCTACTTTGGCTTAAAGATAGAAATTTCCTGCTCTCTCGTAACAGACGGTGATGAGGTGCATGGTAACTAAAGGAAGCATGGCAAGAACTGTGTTACTCAAAATGTAGACTTCATTGCAAATTTGAAATGGAAATAAAGTGAAGGTTCTGTCTTTATTTACAATAAATTATCACGTGCTAAATGGACTTGTGTGTTCTTCTATTTTACCGTGCAACGAGATAATAAACATTTATTATGTGCGTCTGGCATGCACTGTGTTAAATAGTCATGGATCCCTTGCCATGATCCTGAGGAAAGTATTATTGCTACCTTTCGTCGCATCAAAAGCTTGGAAGAAAGTCTGCAAGGGAACCTGGTAATATGTCAGTGATGTCTGTCTTCTGAGATGAGACAGTGATGAACGGGCTGACTGCCCACCTAGGAAGGCAGTCTTGTCTCCCATGAGTGCCAGGAGCCATAGAATGTGAGCCTGGAGGCTGTCAACACCAGGTGGGTGACCCTGTGCACACCCTCCCATTGCTCTCATCACATTCAGATAGCATCTACAGTCTTTACTGTCACCTTTAAGGCCCTACGTGACCCAGCTTCATCTTCTATTCTCCCTGTGTTTTTTTTTCTTCCTCTGCATGATGTTCCTATGTAGCAGTTATTCCTACCTGGCATTATGTTATGTGTCAGACAGGAAGATCTGGCTGCCAATCCCACGTGGGGATTCTCAACCTGTGGACGATGGCAAAGAGTATAACACCACCAACCACTAGAAGTCGGAGCCCGTTGAGCTTGGGCCCTGCATCACCTATGGGCTTGGAGTCCGCAAGGAGACCTCAGCACGCAAGGCACTGGTTGGAACAATGCTTTATGCACAGAAAAGAGAAAAGGCACAGCATCTGCAGCAGGTGCCAGTCTTCCGTGGTTACCAGGTCCCTCCAGATCAAGTGGAAGACTGTACGCAGGCTACTCTGACTGCAGGAGAACACCCCATTCCCTCCCCAAGAGGAGCAGATATACAAGTGGACTGGCCAGATGCCATATGATGCACACACTTAAGCGGTACAGGAAAGTTGTGTCCCCAGAACAAGAAAAAATTTCTCTCAATGAGGAAGAAGAATCTGGGAGCCAGTGGCAGCTCCAGATGAGGAAAGGCTCCTGGTCCAGGGCACTGACTGGGCAAACTTGGGGAGGGATGACAGGTTGAGCAATGACTGATTCCCCCACAGCACATGCCCAGGTCCTCATCAAGATGCCAGGACAAAAACCTCAAGCATGTCACACCCAATGGGGCAAACAGCTCCCCCAAATATGGAGTGCTTCCACAGTCACCACCAAAGATAGAGGTGTGTTCAATGGGGTCCTAGAGTGATTCTCATGGCTCACAGAGCTTCCCTGCCCAGCTGAGATAGCAGTTTGTCAGGGCCACTAACAGGGACAGTCCAAGGAAGATGATCAGTCCTCCCTGGTTGTCAGCCCTGAGCCACAGGTTCTGGGATTTAGTCAGTTAAAAAAGTCAAAGGAAGAGTTTAGTGGATACACAGGTTTAGAGACAACAACCATTCTGCTTGAATGTAGATTGCTTTTCCCGAATAGTTGATGTATACACAGCAAGATGTGTTGGCAGTGGCATGGACTCTGCCCTGGATAGTGTCCCAGGCTGTCTGTCCTAACCCAAGGGCTTCCACCTCTGTAGGAATACATTGCTCTTGCTGTTTGCCCAAACCTCTCTTCCCTGATCATCCAATTGAGGCAGTGAGTTATGTCTGGTACAAATTTTGCGTGTCCTATAACATCACCCACTTCTACAGGGGAGTTGGTAGTTCCTGATGCTACCAGGGAAATTTTGGTATTGTGGTGTTTTATGCTCCTCTCCTTTCCTGGGGGTCCCCAGGAGGTGAGCAACCTGGGGCAGCATAACTTACAAGTTAGAGTAAGGGATGGGGGTCCCTGTCAGGCACTACTGCTGCAAGGACCACAGACCGCTCTGGGTACAGTGTTCCAGAAGGAAGAAACTAAAGGAGTGGTTGGGTGCACAGATTGGGATGCCTCAGGCACAGCCTAATCAGGCGACTGCCTGCTCCTTTACCCCCTGCCAAACTCAGGATGCCCCAATGTGCATTTCAGTGCTGTTTCCCTTCGGCTGGAGTGCAGTGTCAAGTGTCCAAATGGCCTCAGCGAGGTGAGGGTATCATCCTGTTAATAATCCTTCTTTATACCCCTTCTTTAATTGTCGATTTCGTCTTCTATTCCACTTCCATGGCTCTGTTAGCTGATGGGTGGTGTGAGAGTGGGAGGTGCAGCGTATGCCATGGGATTGTGCCCATTGTTTCGTGGCTTGTGCTATAAAAGAAGTGCCCTGATTTGATTGGCATTTAGCATGGTATCCAAACTCATGGCAAAGATTTTTTTTCCAGGGCAACTATGGTGGTACTGGCATCCACATGCAGCACAGAGATGACAATTCTAAACCTTGTGTAGGTGTCAGCTTCTGTGAGGCACCAGAAGAATCTGTGGCTGGGTGTTAAAGATCCAGTGTGATCCATCTGCCAAACCCAAGCCTGCAGATGCCCCTCATGATAGGTCATGATTCTCATCACACTGTTTGGGCTGATTGGCAGGAATTGCACCACATTCTTGGCTTCTGTGTCTTCAAGGATTATGCCCATGGATTTGGCCCATTCCTGCATTTGAGGTGGGATTCCATGACTGGTTCATTGATGCACCCAGCATGTGACCCTTACAACTTGTTTTGCACAGGCTCTGATTCCTTAGGAATTCCCCTTGTCTTCTTGTTTAAGAGACATTTTGCTGGAAGCATCTACATAAGTGATAAAGATTTGCCCATTTCATGCAGCAAACTTGCCATAATCCCTGTCCCCACACAGATTTTTAATAGTTAGTTCAGTCATGTATTTGCCAGTCTCCTGACCAAATGGCTAGACCACAACCCAGGAATCGGCAAAGACGTAGCAAGGTGTGTGGGGTAGGGTGGCTTGCATATCATTACCACCACATGAAATTCAGCCCCTCGGGCCAAGTGTTCTCTTCCAGTTTCAGGTAAGAATGGCTCTCCATGGGAGGGATGGCTGTGGGGGCACAGTGGACTCCATCAACTCATTTTGCAGAAGCCTGGGTAAACTAGGCCATACCTTCAGCTGAAACCTCTTCAACATGGCCCAGGTGACCAGGGAAGGGACCACTAGGTGCTGCAAACATCTGAAGTTTCATGTGGCTAGCAGGCTCCAAATGTCCCACTCAGGCAGGACCTAGGCCATGGCATGCTGAATAGTTTTCATTGCTCACTGCTGAGAAGGGCCCCATTTAAAGGTTGCTGTCTTTTGTGCCACCTTGACAAAGGGGCCAGAAGGATACCTAGATGGGGTATGTGTTGTCTCTGATGTTTGAAGAGATCCACCAGCTGCTGTGCTTCTATCTTATCAGTGGGAGAGCCAGGGACTGTAACTTCTATGTAACCTTCTCTATAATACTCCGTTGATTTTTCCCAGATGGTCCTGAGAAATTGTACTTCTTGGGTGGGTCCTTGAATCTTACTGAATTTATGGCCCAATTGGTGTTAGTCCTCGCATTGGTGATCGAGCGAAAAGCCAAGGCCACTTGTTCTTCAGTGGGACCCACAAAGAAGATGCCATCTTTTAAACCTGAATTGGGCTTGCTGTAAATCAAGCCCTACCCATTGCTGACAAATGGCAGGGTCATGAAGGGACCCTTGAAGGAAGACAGAAAAGGTGTTTTACAAGCCATTCCACAGGATGCAAATTGATCTTGGTCTTCCTCCCCCTGGGAAATTGAGAAACAGGCACTGGCCAAGTCTGTAACAGCATACCAATCTCCAGTATGAGCTGCCGTGGACTCAGAAAAATGGGATGATCGCCAGCACTCGGGGCCAAGGCATTTGGCCTGAAGTATTCCACGCCAGCCTCTGGGGCTCAGAGGCTGATGCAGCCTCTCAGCCTCCCTGTGTTGGAGGCCTTCTTGGCCAGGATATTAAATTGTGACAAAGTTGTTGGAAGCACTTCTGCTTGCACCAGGTTATTTACACTCACACTGAAAGAGTAATGCCTTTCTTTCCACAATGGGTAGGGGCTTGGACAATTCTGGGAGGAGGAAGAGGGGAAGTGTATTTGGCTCACATGGCTCAGATATTGCCCTGGGGAGGGGCAGTGCACATTCCTGCAGGTGACCCTGGTGTTCAGTGTCATAGGCCATCAAAATGTCATTACCCATAACACACGGTGCAAGGGGTACCATGATCATTGGCGCCAAAATGGTCTTGCTCATAAGTACATGTTTATTTGTTTCCCATGGGCTATCATGCCCTCCCCCAAAACACCCAAGGCCACCGTTCCACTCCTCCCCCTGTGGGGACTTGGTATAATAATCACTAAGCACCATGCTTATTTTCATACTCTCCCACACTCCCATATTTCCCGTCCACCCCCACAGGGGCACAGGGCTGCAGGACCCTGTGGGAGCATGGAGCCTTTGGTCCTACCCCTAATCATTCTTTTTAAAGGGAGTCGGGATATAGGCAGCACAGCTCCTGCTCTTCTTCTGAGTCTAGCCTGTAATTGGAACCACCGTTGTCCTCACTTTCTGAGCTGGGTATTGGAAAGCTCCAGCAGCAGTGTGGTGGAGCAGGGAGTATCTGAATCTTCAGAGTGGCAATCCAAGACTCTAAATCCTTCCAATCTGGTGAGTGCCCCTCTTCCGGTTCCTTAATGGTCTCCATGAGTTCCTTCATCTCTAATTTAAGGGGTCATCTTTCCGCTTTATGTCATGGAACAGATGTCTTCAGTGGAGACTCTGTCTATCTCAGTCTTATCTATTCTGTTTGGAAGCCACAACCATAGTGCACTGTGCATGGGTCCTGACCCTTTGATTGTCTCCCCTTTTTGCCCTTGGAGGACCACTTACAGGGGTTTCTGCTGCTCCGGTCTCATTAATCCATAGCTAAAATGGCTTTCACCTTGCAGTTCTCTCCACCAGACAAATGGTACATTGCAGCGATGTGTCTCCACCACCTCACTCATAATCATCCCAGAGGACAGAAGAAAGGACAAGGGAGTCTTCCATTGTGGGGGATCCTGCCTCTTAAAGGCCTCTAAGGCTGTACAAGATGGGAGAGCTTCATCTACATCCTGTCTGGGGGAGGATCATACAGCAAGTTGTCAATGACCTTGATATCTTAATGGCTATACTGGTTTTCTGAAACATTTTCCAGGGAGCCTTGCTTCCAGGAAATTCACCTGCAGTAGCATCCACTGTGGTTATTCTTCCAGTCACCCAAAACTAATAGTGGCATCAGTTTGTCTTGGTCAGGTCCCGTTAGTTGTTCTATGTGATGCAGGTGAAAATATGCTGTGGTGGGGGATGGGCCCTCAACTTCCCCAAACTACGCTTTCTGCTGGAGATATTTGGGTCTGCAAGGTCCCCTCATCCAACAGGCACACCAACCAGGTAGCTTGGGACTCTCCTGGCCTCTGCCCACATATATTCTTTGATTTCCTTATCTTGCTGCCCAAAATGGAGCACCTTTCCATGGTTTCATCTTCAGGGACACCATCAGTCCTTTGGCCTTTTGTGACAATGGATCTCATCTGCCTGTGGCCGCAGAGCCTCACTGGTTGGAACTCTGTCCTAGGGCCTTCAGTCTGCATTGGAGCTTGTAATTGTTGAGCTACCAGCAGCAAGGTGGCCAGCAGTCAAGGGATAGTTTTCCTACTCCTCTTATATCTCCACCAGGGGTTCCACTTCCTGTCTCTCCACCATAGGACCCATTGCCCAAGTCATCCTGGTCTAAAAGTAGATTGTTAAATCTCATCTGTCCTCCTGTTTCCAGAGGGTGGCCAAAATTTCTGCCAGCTGGTCACCCGTGGGGAGCTGGTGACAGAAACATACACCCTTGCTTTTGGTGAGACCACAGTAAGTATCTTTGGCAAACCTAACTTCTAGAAGCTGTGCAGCAGGAAGATGCAGCTGCTGATCTCAGGGGAAGATTCTGCTCATGTGCAGGACAGCAGAGAGCATACATTGTCAACTTCCAGGAGGAGGATCCCGCAGACATTTGCTCACTGCATCTTCTGCAGGTCTGGATTCACAAAAGAGGACTCGATGCACAAGGGCCGGTTGGAACTATGCTTTACTTACAGAATAACGATAATATGGGTCCCTCCGATAACCAATGCAGGGTGATGGCCTGCATGCAGCCCTTTAGGTTATAGGCAAAGACCCCCATCCCACCATTCCACCTAGTCATATAGACAAGGGGAGCTGTCCAGGAGCCATTGACACATGCGCTTACATGGTACAAGGAAATTCACCACATACCCAGAACAGAGAAATATTTCTCCAAATAAGGAAAAGAAGACTGAGGCCGAGGAATAGTTGGACACCTGGCCTCTAGATTAGGGAATGTCCTAGGTCCAGGGCACTGATTAGGCAATCCTGTAGAATGATGGACAGGTCACAAGATGGCTGCTTCCTCAGCCTTATACATTGTATGTTTGTTTATTTTCCTTCCCATACTTTCTCCAGAAGGCAGGTACTGTGCTCACAGCTGTATCCCCACTCATTGAAACTGAGTAACATCTGGCGTGTAGTTGGTGCTTTCAATAGAAACTGTTGATTGAATCAAGAACGAATAAATGCCCTTCGACTTTTCCAGGCCTGAAGCTCCTACTCTGTGAGATGAGAGCACTGGACAGATGACACCTGAGGTGTCCTGCAGCTGTAACATTCTGTGACTGTCCTGCTGTGGAGGGGTGTCCCACAGCAGCCAGTGATTTAATCATGGTTTAGGAGACAGGTCAGAGACAGGATTGGGCTTTTTCCTGCTCTGTTTTCAGATGTCCCTTTGCCCTCAGCTTTTCTTTGCTGTGAGTCCCTGAGGTGTGAGCCCCTCTAGGGGTGGCCAGTGCTTGTTTCCTGTTTGCATCCTTCTGACCAAAGGTGCCGCACTTAGGCTCCTGCATGGTTAGTGTTTACCAGCTGCTGGGGGAGTGGCTCTTGCCTTGTGTCTGTGTCTTGAAAAGCACTGTCTTCAGACAGACTGTCTCTTTCAAGAACACTCAGGTTTAATAACTACCTGTTACTAAAACAATAACATTTTGCCATTATAAAAGTAATAGTCTCTGGCGGAGTGTGGTGGCTTACCCCTGTAATCCCAGCACTTTGGGAAGCCGAGGCAGCCGGATCACCTGAGGTCAGGAGTTCGAGACCAGCCTGACCAACGTGGTGAAACCCTGTCTCTACTAAAAATACAAAATTAGCCGGGCGTGATGGCACATGCCTGTAATCCCAGCTACTTGGGAGGCTGAGGAAGGAGAATCGCTTGAACCCAGGAGGTGGAGGTTGCTATGAGCCCAGATCACACCACTGAACCCTAGACTGGACAATAGGATGAGACTCTTTCTCAAAAAAAAAAAAAAGGTAATATTTTCTTCTTAAAAGTAAATTTGGAAAAAAAAACAAAAACTTGCTAATAAGCCCTCCATACAAATGTAGCATGGCTAATGTTCTACAGAATTTCCTCCTATTCTGTCTTATATGTATGTTTGCTTTATTGCGCAAAGTAGTGTTTTGCATTTGTGTTAATATATATATTTTTAAACTTAGTATGTAAGTATATTCCATGCTGTTGTGTGACTTGTTTTAAAAATGAACCAAATATTGAATATCTAGTGATACGATGGAAACTGAATTAGGTATTTTTACACAAATTAGCTAGTTTACTACACCACTTTAGTGAGGTGGACTTCATTATCCCTATTTCGCAGTTGAGAAAACTAAGGCTCAGAAAGTTTCACTTCCTCAAATCAAATAGCTAAGAAGCACCAAAGTCAGAATTCACTGGACATGGGGCTGACTTGAAAAACCTGTGTCTTTTTGGGTATGCACCGTAGCGGCTACCAGATATTCCATCTATCATGCCATGAAGCAAATTGAACATCAGGCAAGGGGCCCTGCAGTGGAGCTACCTGCCATCCAAGATAGGATTTCTCCTTTCAGGCAACTGCTTCAAGGCCCAATTCAGCACATAGACATATAGGTAGAAAGGTGGTTGTTTCCTGCCTGGGATAGGCTTCCCTGCATTGGGCTCGGCTGTAATCTTAGGTGCACATTATTGATTCCAGGTGTCATATGTGTCCCTATGCGTGTTGTGGGTAAGAAGCTCCACAGTCTTTTCTCTTGAAAGACTTGGCTCTGGCTCAGCTGTGCCTTGAATCTGTGATTCTGTCGCATACCCCAGGCTTTTCTGCTCAGGATGGGACCCCTTTGAGACCAGGTCTTTTGTGCAGTCAGGAATCAGCTGCACGTGGCTGGGAAGCTGCGCTGCCCACCTCTAACAGGCTCACAGTGGAATTCTTAACACAGGTGCTTTATTTTAGAAGTTTATACTCTTCCTTGTAAATAGCTAATAAAAAGTGACAGCTATAGCTCATTTATAAATGCACTTCCAGAAACCAAATTCAAAGGGTTTACTAAATGGCAGGAACCTGGTCAACAGCTGTTTTAAATGCATTTATTTCTGTCAGGAGGCAAATGTTCTGCAAAATAGCTTTGTTGTCAATAGACTCTTTGTTCCTTGATATACGACTTACAAATAAATGCATTTATAGGACCTGCTAATGTGTGAGGGTTCTGATATTAGTGCTAAATTTGCAGTCTATAATATATCATGTAGTCATCTTTGACAAACTCAATTTTAATCTAATTAAGTGGTGTCTTCTGTGATTCTGAGTAGAGATCCCTAAGGTAATTCTATCCTACTTAGTTTTCACAGGAGAAAAAAATCCCTAAGAGTACTGTTCAACAATGTGTGTGTGTGAGTGTGTGTATAAAATAGTCCTTTTAGATGAGCAAAACCAAGAAAATGCCTAGTAATAAATAGCTTTCACAGTTGGTTAAATATCAGAACTGGGGAGGCATTTGACCCCAAAATCATATGGCATCTTTAGTGCAGGGCAATTCTGGGAAACTGATTGTTGCTTAAAGAAGGTTTAAAGTATTTGGGAAGTAATTTCTCTTTTATTTTCACTCCCTTAGGATGATTTGGATTTGCAGCCTTTATTACTAACTCCTTGGTGAGAATTTTTTCCTAAAGTTTCCCAAATCTATAGGCCTCAGAAATGGCAGTTTTCTTACAAATCCCAATAATGATGGGATTCATCCAGTGTCAGAGTCAATCCAAGGTTCTTGAAAAACATTTCATTTAGTCTTTACAATAGCTTATGAAGTCCATACTTTTGTCTCAGTCTTTAAATAAGAAAGCCAAAACTCAGATTGGTTTAGTAATCTGGTCAAGATTCCAGAGACAGGAAGTAAAAGGAGGAATTGAAAACAAGGTCTGCCCGCCTGGGAGCCTGTGCTGTTTTAAGTCACTTTACTGTTCCATGCTCTGCCACATTGCCTGTGTATTCAGAGACAAAGCAACCACTAGGCTAAATGACTATCTATCTGGCAAAAATCTTTGTGGAGTTGGTTCTTCCTATTAAATTGTATCTGTCTGGGACATCTGAGTGTTTGCAGAGATTCTTGCCCTGATTTTCGGTACCCTCAGCTGTTAGCCGCTCTATGGACCTGATGTTGGGGCACTTCTGGGATTGAAGTAGCTAGTCGCATGTAGATGAGAAGACTTCGTTTAACTTCCCCTAAGTAGACATTCTGCACAGTCAGTATTTGTTATAGAAACATATTTCTGGGAGGCAGGTGATCCAAGGGATGTTGATCAAAAAGCACAAAATATATAGAGATGGAATAGAAACAAATGCAATGAAAGATCAGGACATTTTGTTCAAAATTGAAATTTCCGGTAAAGAATCTTCCTCCCACCTACCCTCATGAGCTCCAAGGAGATTTTGATTTAAGAATCCTAGTCTTTATGTGTATTCTTTAGCGCATGAATAAAACATGTTACTGGTTTCTCTTTTCATTAAGTTGTAGTCATGCCCCTGCAAGGGAGCTAGTTTGTATGTACTGCTAGGGGCTTTAAGATGGCGATTCTCCAGGCTAGAAACCCTTCTGAGATATTCTATTGCTTACCCAAAGATTTCATTTTTTCCCCTTTTTACCCCTGTGAATATAAGGAGTTTAAAAAAATCTATGCATCTACACATACACACATAATGCACACAATCACACAAACATAAGCACACATACCAAACATAAGCACACATACATGCATATTTAAGCACACAAATCCACACCAAGGGCCCTTATGCACACACATATTCACAACTCATACACGCATATGCACCTGTATAGCACTCACATGCTCTTACAAATATACACATAAAAATATACACATATACAAATGCAAACACATACAAAGCCGAAACACTTGTCCCGTTTAGCAGGAAATGTCGATATGAATATGATTTTCTTGCTTTCAGCCATTTGTGGCTCTGAATTAACTGGTGCCCTGAGGAAGCCACCTCTGACCCAAACATTCCTTGTGAAACCACTGACATGGCTCAAGTGACTTGGAAGCCTCACTGTAAATATTATTGCGTAACTTCCACAACAAACCTTCATTCTTTTGTGGTAAAGCCTCACTCTATATTCAGACATGCATTAATTAGTACCTATATTCTCTTAAATGTGCACTGTGCATCATGACATGTCCTCGGGATATGGAGATAAAATACTTCGTTTTTGCTCTCAAAGTGAAGTGAAGAAGACTACATTCTAAAGTCTCTGAATGTCAAAAAGTTCTGGTTGAAAATATTTCATTTTTTGTCAAACATGAGAATAGGTAAACTCATTTGCAGAAGCGCTTATGGAGGGGAGACATCTGGTCCTTTAGAAAGGCAAGGTCATTGAACCCTCAGGGCTTTAGTGAGGTGACAGAACAGAGTGTCCCCAGAGTGATGTGTTTCCTTGAAAGATTTTTTCTTTGAGAACATAGGGCAGGGTTCTTCCTGAGGACAATAGTGATCCTGCCAGCCTGATAATGGTGAGGTTGAGAAAAGCCAGGAAATTTAAACAAAGGCACGATTCAAGACCAATATTTAGGAGGAAGTACTCACCACAGGACCAGAACCTGACCTTTGGACCCTCGGACTCTGCGTCCCAGAAGTTCCCATGCTCTTCCCAGCACCTCCCTACAAATGGGTCATTCTATGCAAATCCCAACAGCCTTCCAAATAGAATGTCACTGCCCTGCTTAGCGAGTATTTGTATACTTTTTCTCTAAAATGTCTACTTGATGTATCATATCTTCTTGTATGTTTCTTCTGACTTCTATTTGTTCTTTACAACTTCAGTACGATTCCTTTTTCCATCTATCAGACAACGCAAAGGACTCCCAAAACTCTCCAGTGGGATAGATGCATAACTTTGTAATGGCAGCCAAAAACGGTTTGTAAAGATTTTATTTTCCCCCCTTTTACTCCTGTGAATATAAGGAGGAGTTTAAAAACATCTTTGCACCTACACATGCATACATACACAATCACACAAACATAAGCACATATATGCACATTTAAGCACATGAAGAGCCCTCACACACACAAATACATTCACAACTCATACATATATACGTGTATAGCACTCACATGCTCTTACAAATATACACATAAACATATACACTATAAACATGCACACATGCAAACATATACATACATGTAAACCAATACACACACTGTACATGTATTGTTTCTTGGGAAGAAGTGCTCATTCTGTGATAGTGGCTTCTTTTTCTTTGTGGATTTGCTCCTTGGCCTTTATCCCTATAGGAAGCCAAGCTGAAACCTTTTAAAATGGTACAGCTTTTGTCCTGATACCTGCATCTGGGTGACATAGATTCTCAGAGAGAAGGAGAGATATTAAAGGGAAAAAAGTCTCTAAGCAAATCATAATCTTTCCCACATAAGTTCTTGCCTAATGCCAGGTTTCTGGGCTCAGAGCAGATTAGTGAAACAAGCATTCAACTAAGAGTCCCGGGTCTGCTTTCTAGTTCTGGTTTTGACCCTAATCAGCTGGGCAAGTCACTTATGTTCTCTGAGCCTCAGATTTCTCACCTGTGCAATGATGATATCTCAGATTCTAGCTCTGAAATTCTATGCATGTCTCTTTCCCAGTGACTGAGGAAGTTCAAAGTAGAATAGGATGGGGATAACACGTGAATAAGCTCTGAATCCTCACCTGTCTCGAGGAGGAATGAATTCAATCCTAATGCCAAAATGACAGAATCTCTTTACTTCCTCACTGCTTTGCTAAATGCTCATTTAGATGTATCTATCAATCACAGGTTTATTCATATGGTGCCTCTCACCATGAAATCTAGGTTCTGGAACAATATAATTGGTCTAATTTTGGTTTTCTGACTGCAGAAGTGGATGCTTCCTCTGCCTGTCTCTACTCTCAGCTCTTATTGATTTTGATGGTGAAAGAGATTAATCCGATGCTCCGTGGAAGTAGATATCAAGATCTCTTGAGCAGAGAGATGTTTTGCATTCTGCCTGTTTGACATTTACAAGGTATTTCATTAACACTGCGGGCAATTCCAGCCCCTTTTATTTTTGGCTGCCCTTGCAGTGCTTCGGAAGGAAGGGAGGCCATTCTTTTGCCAGGTAAGGCGCAGGAAAATGCATGGCTCCAAAGCTACCTGGAGCCTCATGGGGGTTAGGTAGGCCCTCACTGCTCCTCCTGGTCACATGGTCCCTGCTTAACCTGCTTGCCTCTGTCTTCCTCTTTGTGGACTCCCGTTGATTCCTATACTTCCTCTGGCAGAGTGTTTATCATATTATATTGAAACTTCCTGTTTATTTCTGCCTTTCCCACTGAACAGTAAAAACCTCAAAGACTGGGGCTATGCCCTTCCTTCCTTCCTTCCTTCCTTCCTTCCTTCCTTCCTTCCTTCCCTCCACCTTCCCTCCCCCCCTCCCTCCCTTCCTTCTTCCCTATCTCCCTCCTTCCCTCCCTCCCTCCCCCTCTTTCTTTCTTTCTTTTCCTCCCTCCCTCCCTCCCTCCCTCCCTCTCTCCTTCATTTTTTTGGACACAGGGTCTCACTCTGTTGTCTAAGCTGGAGTGCAGTGGTGCAATCACAGCTCACTGTAACCTTGGACTCCTGGGCCAAAGGATCCTGCCACCCCAGACTCTTGAGAGGCTGAGACTACAAGCATGCACCACCATATCCAGCTAATTTTTTTTTTACATTTTATGTTTTTGGTAGAGGGGGTCTTGCTAAGTTGCCAGGGCTGGTCTCAAACTCCTGGCCTCAAATAATCCTCCCACCTCAGCCTTCCAAAGTGCTAGGATTATATAAGCCACCATGCCCAGACTTGTTTCTTATTGTATACTTAGAGACTTGCCTATGTACTCAGTAAATGTTTCTTGAAATAATTAATGACTTGGGTTCATTTGGATGAAAGAAGGAATGGATGGAGGGCATTTTTTAGTAGCTTGGAGACTTGGTTTCCATGCCCCATGCTGGGATGTCCCTGGCAGCCCATCTACTGAGCTGGCACCAGGATGCTTACCGGTCTCCTTTGTGACAGGCCCAATGGACATTTTTATTGGCCAGCATGGTCTATTTCATAATGCTGAGTGGCAACACCCTGCATGGCAAGGGTTTATTTTATTTTATTTTTTTTTGCTGTGGAGACAAGTTCTAAGAACTGTCTCCATCCCAGAAAAGAGAGCGTTTCTCTTGTCTGTAGCCCAGAAAAGAAGTCAGTTTACACATGCATCTGCCCTGGGTCAGGCTAAGAAGTGGGCCCAGCACTGGCATGCTAGACTTAGAGTCTAATATTCTTTCAACCAAACCCTGAAGCAAACTACACCTCTTAGGTCCTGCAAGTCCCCATTAAGTGTGCTTGAATCATCTGAACTCCTAGAGAATCTATGTCAGAGGTGGGGAGTCAGTCCAACAAAAAATAAAATATGTTGTTTTTTTTTTTTTTTTTTTTTTTTTTTTTAAGTGAAAAACTGGGCCGGGTGTGGTGGCTCACGCCTGTAATCCTAGCACTTTGGGGGCTGAGGTGGGAAGATCATGAGGTCAGTAGTTTGAGACCAGCTTGGCCAACATGATGAAACCTGTCTCTACTAAAAATACAAAAATTAGCCAGGTATGGTGGCAGGTGCCTGTAATCTCAGCTACTCAGGAGGCTGAGGTAGGAGAATTGCTTGAACCTGGGAGGCAGAGGTTGCAGTGAGCTGAGATTGTGCCACTGCACTCCAGCCTAGGTGAAAGAGCAAGACTCTGTCTCAAAAAAAAAAAAGAGTCAAAAACGAAAGCTTGCCTTTCATATTGATCATCAACATGTTTACTTATAGCAAAAACAAAATAAAACAAAACATGTAGAGATAGATTTTTACCATTTAAAGCATTTATTAAAACCCCTATTTTAAGCCAAGATTTATGACAAAGTTTTTGGGGACATAACATATATCTCCTCCCATCTGGAAAGGAAAAGAACAAGCAAAATGGATCTACTGTCTTCATTATAAAAGATACCTTAGCATGTACTTCAGTCTCCCCATGACAACCAATATGTAAGGATAGGGAGTGACTCTGCAAGCCTCCCATTTCCACGCTGCTCTAGAGCTGAGATTCATCCAAGACCCCTGCTTTAATTTAGGCTTCAATAAAGCCTAAGACAGGAAGGAAGATACTTACAAGACGAAGTCCTGTGCTTATTGGCACCTGATCAAGTGCTAAAGCTTCAGATGAAAAGGGCAACAGAATCTCCAACGAAAAGGGATCAGTTAGTGGAGGATTCTTTAGAGAGAAGGGAAGAGACCCTTCCTGGGCCTTGGGGGATGGAACATTTAGTCATGAAGATGACATCCCAGTAAGGGGAGTCTACCCCTAAAAGCAAAGGTGTGGAGATGGGAGGGAACATGGAGAGGGGTGGAGAAATTCCATCTTGGTTAGGACAGGAGTCAAGGATGAGTGAATTCGCCTCTGAAGGAAGAGGCTAAGCTGTTAGAATACAGAGGTTTAAAGCATCAGTGGCTTAAATCAAATAGATTTTCACATCACAGAGTAGATGTGGCCTGGCAACTAGAAAGGGTATGTGGCTCTGCTCCACTGTGCCTCTCAGGGACCCAGGCTTCTCTTGTCTTCATGCTCCATCACTTCCTAGGGTGTTGTCTTCATCTACATAGTCATAGCTAATTTTCCACTGTCGCCACCAACCAGGGGAAGAGGAAAGGTAGCCTCCTTTTCATCATAGGTGTGAAGTTACACAGGACACTCTCAGAGTGAATGGACCACAGTGTGGCGGGCAGGGAGGATCTGCTGCTGTAGAAAGAAGGGAAGACAGTCGGTCATCTTTGCCATCATGAGTTGCATAAGATGGGAATAAAAACTGGGAAAGACCTTAATTATCGTTAATAGTGAACTCTAGCCATTCTAAAGACATTGAAGAATCCTGTCTGGATCTTTCAGCAGTGAGGAGCAGCCAGCTCTGGTTATCTGGAAAGTGCAATGGGCGGAACTTGTTGGTAGAGGCCCCGCATCCCTGACTTGAATGCCTGTTTTTTTTTTCTTTTAAATTTTGCATCTGCTTCTGGATCACATTGCTGTGAGCCACATTGGGTCAATTCACATGGAGGATTAGATCCGGACACGTTGTATCTTTTATGTGTCTTTTATTTCTTTGACTTTATTCTGCTGGAAAATGTTGGCTCACAGCCAGAACCAGGAGAGGCCCAAGGAGGGATTACTTTCTTATCACAAGGAAATTAGATGCCTAAGCCAGCAATAGAGTGATTTTTTAAAAAAAGAATTTTTAGGAAAATTGAAAGTACCCTGTTTACTTTTATGGAAGGCTTTTTGGACTGCGGGAAGGAACCTATTTTTGTACTTAATGAAATGGATCTTGGCAGCAAAGGGTTTAAAACTAACTTTGGATTTATTTAAAAAGTAATATCCTTGCCACTAACTTGTCTTCTGTCTTTAAAGGGAAGAGAATTTTTACAGTGCCTATAGACCACGCCATCCCTCACCAGTTGTCTGACAGTCCTACTAGCAAACTCATTTGTCAAAGCATCGTTGGGTGATCGCAAAAGTACTCTCCCAGGACCCACTTTGGACATCTCACCAAGTTGTGTGTTTGTGTGTGTATGTCCATCTGTGTCTGTGTATATTTGAAATGGAAGTGTGGGAACATGACAGTGTAGAAAAGCTTACAGCCCCTGTTTTTCTTCAAGTGGCCCCCTCTGATACAAGGTTATATCTTGGAAGAGAACTTAAAACATTAGAAAAATCAAATTCTCTTGGAATATAATACCAAAGTGATGCTGTTGTTTTTCTTGCATCTACATGTTCTGTAAATATTTTCCAAATAAATTAGTCTTCAGCCCAGCGCCCGTGCTGACATAAAAAACTTTTGGGAAGAAAACTTGTAATCGAATAGCAGTATCGCACCAAGCAGGTGGGATCATTGTCCCCCAGGCTAAGGCATTTCTCATGTGCTGGAGAGGAAGACTGTGCATCTGACAGTAGGAGAATTGTGGCTTATTGTGGCCTCACTATTGAGAGGCAGCTTGGAATGATGGTGAAGAATGGGGTCTAGTGCAGGACTGCTGGGGTCTTAAGCCCACTGGACCATGTCCTAGCTGGCCAACCTTGGACCAGTCGATAGCCTTTCGGGTGTCAGTCTTCTCATCTATGAGATGATGTAATGTCACCTCCCATGTCAATGTGAGGAGTACACGAATGGATACGTGTAAAGAGCTGGGAGCATCATCTAGCATGTGGAAATGCTCAGTAAGTGAACCTGTCTCTCAAACTCTAGGGCCCATTGTTTTTCCCCTTTACCACTAAGAAACCTCATAAGCAGCATGGGCTCAGGAATGGCAGGAGGCTTCTGGCACAGAATAAGAAGATGGGGAAGTGTGCTGCTCGGCCACGATGGAAAGAGGAGAAAGGTCAAGGAGCTCGGGCAGTAATGCCCACCCTGAGGCCAAGGAAAGAGGATGGAGGAAACGACAACCAGAGCGTCGAATGCCACATTAGCAAGAAACCATACGTTTCTTTCCAAACTAGCAGTTAAGAAAACAGACCTAACCACTTCTAGTCAGGGACTGTATCTTAGTTATTTTTGTATCCATAGTGCCTGGCCTCTAGTTGAGCTTGACAAACACTGTGTGTTGACCTGTTTCTAGTTCACTCATTTGTTCAGTCATTCAACAAATATTTAAGTGCCTATCATAGAACAGCCACTGCTTTTAGAGCTTACAATCGATGCTGAAGAAAACAGACGTGGACGGATCCCCCTGCCCTGGTTTTACCCGGGAGTGGAGACGGGCAGTGAGCCCATGCTAGCTTCTAATGCACTCACCACTTCTTTTAATACAGGTAATGCTCTTCCCAGTTTCCCCTGCTGATTTTGTGAAGCAAACTAGTCTACAGTTCCTGGTATCTTCTTTTCTTGAAAATTTGACATAGATGACAGTTGAGTCCTGAAGCCTGATAGCTTTTATGAATTTTTCAAACATTGGTTACCAACTGGTTTGGGGATCAGCTTGATAAATTGTGTTATTTAGAGGAGAGGCCTCGTTTCTTGGAGTCATAAGACCTCCTGGGTTTGCATCTTAGCTCTGTTATGAGTTGAGTGGCCCTGGGCATCTTCTGAGTTTCTCATTCCTTTATTGCAAATAATAAGAATGCTTATCTTAAGTCAGCTTGTTCAGAACTTGCCTTGTCCCAAGAATCAGCCAGACATTTATAAACAAATCCGAACCCTGAACCACAGCCCAGGCTCGTCTAAGAACCCTCCTCTTTATTATTCTCAGCGGCTCAGAGTAGAGAGCCTGTCAGCACATCTCACACTGTTGTTGCAGTTTCATGTTTCTTCTTAACATTTGTTCTACCACATTTTGCACACATGACTTTAGGCTTGAACTTTCAAGTCTTTTAGACCAAAGGCACAGCAATGCTTTCCAGAGAGTCCCGCAGGAATCACACTGGGCAAGCTAAAAAAACAACTCCATCCCTTTCACCCAGCTATTTCCTCCAACCCCACTGCGCTTCCTTAAAACCTGGAAGGATGATCTATTGCCTTGAGACTCAAAGTGCGGGACATGTACCAGCAGCATAGGTATCACCAGGGAGCTTGTTGGACAGGTGGAATCTCAGGCTCAACCTTAGACCCACTGACTCAGATCTGAATCCTGACAAGTTTCCTGCGTATCATGCATGTTATTCTTTGGGAAGCACCAGCCTGTTGGATACCTCTGGGCCAAAATACTATTCAGATGTGTTGTTCTTTTTCAATTACAAAAATAATTAGTGACTTAAAACTCACTTCTGATTCAGGACTGCACGGCTACGTAAGTCGATATATCTGCATTAATGCTATTGTAATGACATCACTGAATTGCGGCGTTTATGAGCTAGAGAGTCAATTCTATATGTGTTTAAAAAATTAGATAAATAAGAATTTACATGACAGTTTAATAGGGGCTTTAAAATTTTAACACGGATAAGTCATCTGCTTTTTTAATGAATTTTCCAGAATAGTGGGATCACAAAAGAAATTTATGTGTTTTTCTAAGTTTTAAAAATTTCTTTTCATGTGGATTTATGAGTGATTAATTTATAAATTCACTCTCTGACTAGCAGGTAACATTTATAATCTGGGCCTGTACCTAAGACAGCTTGGCAAATAAACAGAAATGGCTTACTAGGTCTTTGCTTTTGAAAACGTATGACCATCTAAAAGTAGCAGAGGCAATTTAATAAATACAGACAACCTGCTAAGCGGCCAAGGAGAAAAGGTGCCTGAATTCTATATGTCTGTATGAGTGGACAAGACGTGCTTTTCAAGATTAATGATTTAAGCTGTTCTTTACATTCCCGGCCTGATTAAACAAGGCTTACTTCTAAACAACACTTTCTCCTTTTCTTGCTTCTTCAAAATGCACTGTCTGTCCTTCTCCATCCCTTCAGGATTGATTTCAGGGGCGATCCAGGATGGTGTCTGTCTAAACCCTTAACTTCTCCCTCTTTATAAAAGGAAGATTATCCCCTTTTTAATTCCTTGTTTTCATTCATGTCAGATGGGAAGCCTTCAGAAGGAGTGAGTCAGCATTCACTGCACTTTCCCTGAACGTGGCTCAACTTTTGATTGAGACGTTCTTGAGGATTCTGTTAGTGGCATCTTGACATGTTCCTGTCCTCTCTGACTCTGACAGCTCCTCCCCTCCTCTTCTCCTCCCTCACACTTCTGTCCACACTCCCAACGAAGTTCTTGCCAGAGCCTGTCATTCAGTTTCTTCTCTCCCCCAAATCTATCATCTTTTCCCAATTTAAAGGATTTTCTCCCTCTCCCTCTTGTTCAGCATTTCATAAAGTTTTTCCTGCCAGGTTTTACTAGGGATTCCACCTCCCTCATCTCTAAAACATTAAATTGGTCAGGACAAAGTATCAAATATTAATTTAGACAGTTAAATATCATTTTGCTTGTTGGTTTAGGCTCAGGACAGTTTAGAACTTTTAATATGCTGCCAGGAGGGGGTTAGGTGGTTGTCTCATTTCTGAATTTATTTCCCTGTAGAACCTGCTTTGGGAGTATCTAGGAAGACCCATGCATGATGAAATGCATTGCTGACCTCCTCCTTAATGTCTCTCTTATGTGTGTCTCTCTGTCTCAGGCTGTGTCTAGTGACTCCGCGGGCTGCTGCGTATGTAACATCCTCAAATGCATCCTAAATTAAATACTACCAACACTAGCTAACTTCTACTGATCACTCCTCCTGCTTTGTTTTTGTTTTTGTTTTTGAGATGAGTCTTGCTCTGTTGCCCAGGTTGGAGTGCAATGGAACCATCATGGCTCACTGCAACCTCTGCCTCCTGGGTTCAAGCAATTCTCCTGCTTCAGCCTCCCAAGTAGCTGGGAATACAGGCATGTGCCACCATGCCCAGCTAATTTTTGTGTTTTCAGTAGAGATGGGGTTTCACCATGTTGGCCAGGCTGGTCTCGAACTCCTGACGTCAGGTGATCCAACTGCCTCGGCCTCCCAAAGTGCTGTGATTACAGACATGAGCCACCATGCCCGACCTGATCCGTCACTTTTACTGCTAAGGCTTTTACAAGCATTTTGGCGCTTTGGTTGTTGGTGAAGTCAAGTGCAGATATCTTAACCTGATACGCAAGACCGTGTGCGTTCTTGGACAAACCAAGTTGCCATCATACTTCCCCCGTCCCCAGCATTTGACATTCTTCTCTGTGCTTGGTTTCTCTTTACGAGGGTAAACTTTACCCCTCCCAATATATTATACCATTTACTTATATATTTTGTTTACTATTTTACCTCAACAACTAGAACGTAAGCTCCATGAGACTGGGATATTTGTTTGTTCACGCTGTGTCCCAAGCACCTACAACAGTGTCTGGGAAATGGTAGGTGATCAGCATGTGTTTCCGATACAGGCCAAGTGAGCATTCTCAGTCTCGTCTCCTGCCTGTGCCTGGTCTTGTTTTTGCTTTTGTTTTGTTTTTTGTTTTTGTTTTTGTTTTTTTGAGACAGAGTCTCACTCTGTTGCCAGGCGCCAGGCTGGAGTGCAGTGGCACAATCTCAGCTCACCGCAACCTCCGCCTCTCGGGTTCAAGCAGTTCTCCTGCCTCAGCCTCCTGAGTAGCTGGGACTACAGGCACGCGCCACCACACCCAGCTAATTTTTGTATTTTTAGTAGAGACGGGGTTTCACCACGTTGGCCAGGATGGTCTCGATCTCTTGACCTCGTGATCCGCCCGCCTCGGCCTCCCACAGTTGGTCTTTATTCCTACTCTTCCCTTGCCTTTTTTTCACTCTCTTCACCTTCAGTCTCCATCTGTCATCATCTCTCTTCATCCCTCAGAGTCTCTCTCTTAGCAACGTTTCTTCCAACAAGTCCTCTCTAACTGTGACCCTTCTCTCTTTCTATGGGTCCCTCTCTTTGGAATGTTGTGGGTTTTTTTTACCTGTTTTATCAGTCAGTTACATTCTGCCTTGTAGTAGAGTTACTTTTAAGCTGAAAAAGGATAATGGGGTATTCATGTTTGCCTCTTACATCACTGTGGAATATGCTCAGTAAATTTATAATGAATAGGGCAAATCCAACATTGTGCTTCCAGGAAAGTAAACCCCATGGGTGCCTCAGGCTGTACCATGGGGACTGCTTGACACACCTGCTTCCTCAGTTGAGCCCTTAAGATGAATACTTGATATTCTCAAGAGGCTATTAACGAGAATTTTTATTTCCCCAAAGTTTCTTTTTTCCTAAAAGGCATTTCTTTGATATATAACAAAGCTCTGTTATAAAAATTTCAACTGCTCATCCCAGTAGGAGAGAATGTTCTACAAATTCAGATATAGGAGGGGTTCAGGGGCTATATTTTCTTTTCTTTTTGGGTTTTCATGTTCACGTTTCATCTGTTTTTACCCTCTTGGGCAATAGGTTGCACAATTTAGGGCAAATCTGTTTGGTTTTCCTTCTGATGTCTTTATTTATTTTTCCTTATTATTTGCTTTCTCTCCTTTCCCTCCAAGAGAGTCTGGATACTTACCACAAAGGATAAACTTACATTGGGAAATTGCAAAGCTTTTCTTTTTTTGCAAAGTTCAGGCCTCATGTACATATGAAGACTGCTGACACTAGCTTTCCATCTGGCCACAGGAAAATGTGTCCTCTCTTTCTTCCACGGCTTGTCTCCTGTCCCCAGGGGCCTCAGTGGAGGCCAGGCAGTAACTTGACTCTCTTTCAAAAACCCACCCAAATCCCCAGGAGCTTTCTAATACAGCTTTTCCAGATAGTCATGTATCACCACCTTAAACCTGTTCCATTCTAAGTTAAGGATTAACGAAATGATTGAAAACTGTATTTATTTGGGAGACAGAATAGGAAAGGCTTAGAATCAGGCAGACCTGTGTTTCATCCTGGAATTCTCCTCTTTACTCATTGTATAACCATAGCTCAGTCAATTCCATTTGCCAAGCCTCAGATTCATTGTCTGTCAGCTGGGGATAACAATGCCTACCTCATTATATTCTTGCAAATATTAAGTCAGATAATTCATGTAAAGCTTGGAGCATAGTATGTGGCACCTGGTAATCGGTCTCTCTATGATGAAGGTTTGCTAATGATGCTGCTTGCTTTTCTGGCTTATGGGGGCCTAGGTTCTGAATCTTTTAAATCTTTTTGTGCCTGAGGCATATGGTCAAATCATTTTAGTTTGATAGACAGACATGCGGGGTTTTTCCTTAACAAGCCATTCAGCCATGTATAGTAAAGAATTGTTCATGATTGGTGTTAGTCTACCATGTCTAGATATTAGAAGAAAAGGCTCAAACATGAGGTTACTCTCTATAGTGCAGTGGGAAAGAGTATATCCCCAGGAAGCTGGCACCCACTATTAATCTATAAACAGACCTATGAGCAAAGGAAGGGCTTTAGGATGCCCCCCTCCCCCACTCCACCAGCTTTATTGAGGTATAACTGACGAATAAAAATTATATGTATTTTTGGTGTACAACATGATGTGTGTGTGTGTGTGTGTGTGTGTGTGTGTGTGTATGGATTGTGAAATGATTATCACAATCAAGGCAATCTATCAGCTCACATAGTTATCCCTCCAGGTTCATCCATGTTGGTGCAAATGATAGGATTTCCTTCTTCTTTAAAGTTAAATAATATTCCATTGTGTAATTATATCACATTGTATATTCATATCTGTTTATGCATTCATTGATCCATGGATATTTAGGTTGTTTCCAAATCTTGGCATTTGTGAAGAAGACGTGATAACCATAGGGCTGCAGGTATCTCTGAGAACTGATTTCATTCATTTGGATATGTACCCAGAGGTGGGACTGCTGGGTCATAATACAGTTGTAGGAGTTGTTTTGCATGTTGCTAGATGTTTCCTGAATGATGTGAGGAGATGCCTAAATACAGGGACCTCCCTAGAGCCAAAGCTGACCTGATTTATTCTTCCTAGGAGGGACATGGTGGTGGAGAGAGCTCTGCTGGGGAGGATGGGGACTTAGCTCTTCAGCATGCTGCAGCATGACACAGGAAGAGCCAGGCTGTTAGTAGCCAGGTTGTAACACTGATGTTTCAACTACTTGGACTCCGAAAAGGTGTGATCAGGCCCCAGCCTGCACATTTCTGGACTGCATTTCGTCTCTGCAGGATGAGACTATCTGTAATATATTACAACACTGCAGATCCTACCCTCTTTTTTCAGCCCCCATCTAGGAGCCTCTTTCTGTTCCTGGTAAGGACATCTTCACCTGTCACCACCCTGGGGGGCTGGCTTTTACATGAGGGCTTTGGCGTGAAAGGCAGGCTTCTCTCAAGTTGACTTCAACTTTCCTCTTTAGCCTTTTCTCTTGTGTTCTTGTTCATTCTCTTCCTTAACGGGGTCAAGTAAAGCAAGTAGGGATGAATCCGGTTCACTGTTCCTTTGGAGATGTGAAATCCTTGAGTGGGGCTAGGTTTCATTGTGTCTCCCTCTGGGTAGACTCAGTTCCCTCCTACTTGCCTTTTTCCTGTTGATCATTCACATCTTCTGCCTTGGAATTTCTTTGAAGTTTTATCATGGTCTCCCTTCATCACGTCCTTCCCTTTGTGACTTCAGATTTTCTTGGATAGCTCTAATTTCCTGCTGAACAATGTTTACTAGATTCCCTCTGAGCATGGCTGGTGCAGTGGTAGGTTACTGTGAAACCACCTCTGTTTTATCTGGATGATGATAATTACAGCACCTCAGATAGGTCTAGAGATTTCTCCAGCAGTAGTCTAGTGGTGGCCTGTGTGCACAGTGGACTGAGAACCAGAAGGTGGCTTTATCAAGGAGATCTTGGTTGCAGGCAAGCCTATTTCTGCCAAGCTAGGGATTGTCTGGGTCTTGGTAGAGCTGGGTGTTTTGCACCATTGTTAGTAGCCAGGCTGTACCTCTGACATTTCAACTACTTGGACTCTGAAAACGTGTGGTTGGGCCCCAGGTCTTCAGCCAAAACTTCCACTCAGCCTGCTTCATGACCTGACATGCTTAGCATTTGGGCCCCTTTCTAAGAGTGAAGTAACACATTAATAGGGAAACAAGGAAGTGAAATTGTGGCCCCTTGGTTCTGACGAGGAAGGGAGGAGATGTGTTTAGGGGCTCTCTGCCTTCATTGGTTCCTAGGCGAGAATCACTGGGCATCAGGAGGAGCCATCAGGACAGCCTTGAGATCAGGTGGGGCAAACAGGAGGCAAAGGGTGATATTAAAACCAGACTTTGTCACTTTCAAAAGCCTGCATCATGATCAGCCCTGGAGAAAATGGCCTACTTTCTACATCACAGGCATGGCTTAAAGATATAATGCCAGGCCATTTAAAAAGATTTAGTCCCTGGTAGAAAGGCATACAATCACCCCTCCTAGTTTGGGTTCCCACAGAGGCAGGATTCCAGTGCACATAGCTTATGTGGGAGATGATCCCAGGAAATTTGGGAAGGAGAGTAGGGAGATGAGAAGGGGAGGGAGGAAGCCAATAAAGGATGTGCTATCCAGCTCGCCATCCCTGTGGACAAGTGGAACTCAGTTCCACTGCAAAAGTTTGGGAAAGCATGCAGCACAGGTGTGTCTGAGTGATCGCACCTGAGAGGGAACATGCTGCTGGCCAGAGAGCTTCTGGTGAGGAGGTGCAGGGGCCAGCAGCTGGAGGTCAGGCCAGTGGACACTGTTATAATGAAGACTGAGGGAAAATGGGTGGGGGTCCTATCCCGGATTCACCTTCCGAGGGATCCTAGATGGGAGTCTAGACATTGTCTTTATAGAGAAAGAATCCAGAATTCAGAAAGGCAACCAAGGCCCACTGTGGCAGAGCCAGTTCTTGGGAGCCGGGTGAGGATCCAGGCTTCTTGCCTGCTACTGCAGTGCCCTTTCCACTTGGCTGCTCAAGGCAGACGCTGAAATGTGTGATGACTTATGAGGCATACCGCTCCCGATTCATGGAACAATGTTGTCCTTCCCACCATGGATATTCTCCAGTCTTTCTCGGAGTGAAAAATCGTCAAGGGATTAAATCCTATTTGAGAACCAGAGAAAGAGCAAAAGAATGGCTGAGTGTGTAAATAAAGTCTCCCAGGAAGATCATATTTTTGAAGGCATTTATTATTCATGTCTTTTTGTCATTGTCGTGTTGTAAGTGTTTACTTGGCTTCTAGCTTTTTGCTTTTCCAAGGACAATGCTGATCTACCCTAGAAGAAGCTGACAGCTATCGCCTGAACACGTGTTCATGGCTGTCCGGGGCAGGATGTGTATTTAAGATGTGGAGGAAATCTTATCATAGAGAAACAGCTTCTGAGCATGTCCTGCTAGGTGCGCGATGAGGTAAAGGCTGCCCAGGTGCCGTGTGCACACCACATGCTTGTGGAGCCGCCCTGATGAAAGGGTCGGATTGTTTGCAAAGTCTTGTGCTAGATGAAGATGGGTCTTTCTTAGATTATGAAATGCCCACGAGTCTTTGGTAATGGTCATAGTGAAGCATCTTAGCTGAGCCCAAACCTTCCAAAGAGGCTATGCCGCTGAGATTGTTGACCATGGCCTTCTGGCAGCACGAAAGGCCTCCATAGTTTCCATTTAAACTGTAAGCCTTTACATTGAAAATAAAGTGCTGGCGTATGATTCTGAACTCGTGAGACTAGCTGGAAACCTGAAAACACCGTTTTGACCTTTGGGCAGAGATTTCCCATCATGAGATCAGCCATAGACCCTGTCCACTGGGAACGTGGAGAAAAGGTTTGGAGGTTTCACTAACACTTTTCCTAATTCTTCAATGTCGTTTGGTGGTTGAATTCTGTCTTTATTTTCTTATGTATCTGAAGCCCAAAGTATAAGCTCTATAATGTGGTCATTCATAAACCTTTAGAAAAGGGATATTCATATTGGAAAATGTTGTTCAAAGTTTTATTTTAGAGTTCCCAGAAGGGAATTACTGGACGTTAAGATATGCACATTTTTAAGATATTGGATACATCTGGTCTCCAGAAGCAGGAAGACCATTTTTACTCCTTTTAATAGTGGTTTCTGGTGTCTTTCCTCAGATATTCAGTAATGGATATGCCATGCTTTTTCATTGTGCCCTTCTGATAGGTGGAAAATGATGTAACATCCTTAATTTAATTTGCATTTTTTGAATGCCATTGTGAATTTTCTTCCCCTGTGGCTACTGCCTATTTGCATACCCTCTGAAGTTGCCCGTTCTTGAAGGACACTGATAATATTCTCCTCCCCTGCCCTTTTTGCTGTCAGAATAACCTAATCTAGTATATGTGCTGCCAAAGCAAACACAAGAATAACCTAATCTAAACCAGACACTCCGTCGCTGCTTCCCAGGGCTCCTATAGACCTATAGACATCTAAAGTATGTCCGTGAGCCTCTGGGGAGATGTCCCGCCCCTGAAGAGCTGCCCCCAGCTCAGGACCTCACCTGCCAGTGTGTGCAAAATCACACCTGAGATGAAGTGGCTGCGTCCAGCTCACAAAGCCATTGGGGAGGGGATTTCCTGCGATCCTATTCCTTATTCACTTCAGTAAAACATGGCATGAATTCAGACAAAGGGATTCAGTCCTTCCTCCCTCAGGTCAGACTTTTCTGTGTTTTGCTGCTGGTATAACTTGTCCTGTGTTGCTAAGTTTTAAACATATCTATATTTGTTTAAAACACTAACCATGGCTTTGTTTGAGTGACTTATTTTTGTGTCTTAAGGAGGTGACAAAACAGGGGACAGTTAGACGTATTCTGTGTCAGGCCAATCCCTCTGACCCCTCCCCTTCTCATTTTTCTCTGTCTGAAGTGATGTTCTTGGCTGCCAGGTTTGAGGAAATCTTCCCCTTTTTTTGTTTGTCCAAAGGCACGCCCCTCAGCAATAGGCAGCTGTCTTCATTTTGGTGTCTCCTTTAAGACCTCGCCTACTGGCTTAAAGAGTTGGCCTCATGTCCCTTCACGGTGATGAGGCGCCTGCCCTGCCGTCTGTAGTCCGAAGGGCTTTTTCTGTGATGAGAATGAGCTGCAAACGCAGGCAAAGACTGATTAGGAGAGACATGAAACCCAACCTGGCCCAGTCGGCTTGAAAATAGTCCCATCATTTCCCCCAGGAATTTTCTCGCACTTGTGTGGGTGGGCAATTCAGTTGGAACACCACCAAGATCATGAAAAGGAGAAAACAGAGCAGGCACCAACCACGTGAATCCAACCCAGGCTGACCCGTCGCGGGTGCATTGGCCCGCGCAGGCTTGCACCCTGCATGCAGGACCCTTTCTCCCCCACGAGAGGGCGCTCTCGTCACTCTTAAAGCCATCATCCTGGGGAAAACTCGGGTGCCTTCTTCGTGAAGTCCCTGAAGAGCACTGCACTTAAGCTGCTGCTTTGTGTCTCAGCTTCTACTTTCAAGGTTTGTTGTGACTGTAAAGACATTCTCCAACCCAAGCAGGTGTGGGCAATATTAGTGTCTGGAAACGCCTGTTGCAAATGAAGCACAGCCCCTGCTTCTTTGTGTTTCATTAGGGAAACGTGATTGTAACCCAGGGTTTTTGACACGGAGCAGAAGCATCCCCGCGGTGTGCTGTACGTGCAGGCTGCTCTTCTTTGTCGGCCCCTGGCTGCAGTGTGGCCCTAGCATGCTTGTGCTGAGGCCTGACAGGAGATGAGGACTCGACCTCCTTCCTGGGCTGACCTGACTCATTTCGGGGAGAGCAGTAGTGCCCATGGTCAGTGAGGATCAGCCTCATAGGAGATCTTCCACTGAGGGAGGATTTAAGACTACAGGCAAGGGAAATACAAGCCATATTTCACCAGCTCAATACACCAGGTTTTGCTACCATTTAACAAAAACCACTATTCTGACTTCTGGGTTTTTAGGTCATCTGGAAGCCACTGTGTGGGGTCAGTTCGCTGGCCCTTGGTTAGAAGTCCCTTCTGATTACAGAACATCTCTTGATTGAAATCTTTGCATTTCTACCAATCTTTATTTTTTCTTTAGCCGTAGAGGATGTGTGTGTGTGTCAGGGTGACCTTCTCTTTATTTATGGGAATTGGGATGTGCCCACCTTCCTACAAAGTCACTGTAAAACTGTGGGCTGTGCTGTTCTTGGTACAGGCTCTGGAAGTGGTTGTTGGTGATGACCAGCACTGTGACAGTTTATTTCCTGGGCCTTTGAACCTGAATTCCCATATGAAGAACACAAAGGATTCAGCAAATCTTGCCCCCAACCGCCGCCACCTCCACCCCCCTACACTGGAGCCATGAGTACTACTGCCACTGTCCGTACTGCCAAATAATTATAGAGAATTACTATGTGCCAGGCCTGGGCAATTTTTGGTTGTTTCAGTAAACTTTGTTTCAAACAGCTTTAGATTTGCAGAAAAACTATGAACATAGCATTCCTCTACTTTCCCCTATTTTTAAAGTATATTTCTACTGTTTTTTTTTTAATCATATGAGCATAACACATTTGTTATAATTAGTAAATGAATATTGATGCATTATTATTAACGGAAAACACCACTTTATTGGGATTTCCTTTATTTTGACCTAGTGTCCTTTTTCTACTCCTGGAGCCTACCCAGGACACCACAACACCTTAGCTGTCATGTCTCCTTAAGATCCTGCTGATGGTAGCAGTTCTCAGACTTTAAACTTGTTTTAATGACCTTGACAATTTTGAGAAGTACTGCTCGGGTTTTGTAGAAGGTTCTTGTTTTGGAATTTATCTAAGGTTTTCTAATGATGAGACTGGGGTTACGGGTTTTTGAGATTAAGATGACAGAGATAAAGTGCCATTCTTATCACGTTATAGTCAGGGCACATATTATGAACATGATTTAACATTGTAGATGTTGAACGTCATCTACAAAACCTCGCTGAGACGGTGTTTGTCAGGTTTCTTTTCTGTAAAGTTACTGTCCCCCATCTCTTTTTTATACTGTACTGTCACAAGAAAGTGACCACGTGTAGTCCACATTTAAGGAGGGAGAGTTATATTCCATCTGCTGAGAGCATGGTACCTATACACATTTTTTGAAATTTCTCTGCACAGAAAATTTATATCTTCTTCTCCATTTATTTATATATTTAATTGTTTATTTCTATCAGTATGGACTCATAGAGATTTATTCCATATTTGGAGTTATAATCAAATGGTGTACTCTAGATTTTGTGGACTGTGTTGCCTCTGGGAGCTCTTTCACTTGGCTCCTGTGTCCCTTTGCCACACCCCATTATTGTGGGTGTTTGTTTTTGAGTTGTTTCTTTCCTGCTTTCTTTCTGGCACTACAAGATACTCCAGGCTTATCTTTTATATCTTCTGCCCTAGTCCTCGAATCAGTGATTTCTCCAAAAAGTCCTGGCTCTGTTTATTGGAGAGTGGCCTTAGAAGCTAAGGTCTGGGCTCTGGGTGTGCTCATACTTCCAGGTGCTGCTGCTGTGTAAGCTTTCAGCTGACAGCCAGGAACCATGTGCATATGAACCGATCTATAGATGCCTGTCTACTGATCTACAAATGTATCTGTACATAACCCTTTTTATCTGTATTATGCTAAACATGAGTTCACACTGATGTCTCCAGCTCTTAAGCTGTTACATAGCTCCAGCTCTAAGCCATTATCACGTGGATCATTCTAGCCTTCCCTTGCCTATCTGTAGCCTCCTACTCCAAAAATGATAAACTTGGCTGTCAGCATCTGCCACACATTTATTTGATTGTTCAATCCCAGTATGCATATGTAGCAGTATCAAAATTGTTAACTCATACCCCCATGGAAATAGCTTTGTCAACTGGAGTACAGTGCTTGTGTATGGTTTATTTTGCCTTTAGCTTTACAGACTGCATGCATTTCCAAAGCCACTTAAATAGCACCTATTTTTCCCACCCACTTTAGTGAAGGTTGCTCATACATTTGTACCACAGATTGCTTTGGCACATTCTGCCTTTCATTCTGGGATTACCCTGACCGCCGATGAAATGATTTTTTTTTGTTTGTTTGAGGTGGAGTCTCGCTCTGTTACCCAAGCTGGAATGCAATGGCACAATTTCGGCTCACTGCAGCCTCCATCTTCTGGGTTCAAGCGATTCTCCTGCCTCAGCCTCCGGAGTAGCTGATACTACAGGCCACCACGCCCAGCTGTTTTTTGTATTTTTAGTAGAGATGAAGTTTCACCATGTTGGTCAGGCTGGTCTTGAACTCCTGACCTCGTGATCCACCTGCCTTGGCCTCCCAGAGTGTTGGGATTAGTGGCATGAGCCACTTGCCTGGCCTGGTATTTTTTAAGTTTACGTATGTTAAGATTTGCTCTTTGTGCTATAAATTTCAATGGGTTTTCACAAATGCATAATATTATGTATCCACCATTACAGTAATGTACAGAATAACTACACCACCCTAGAAATCCTTGGTGCTTCATCTGTTCACCTATTATTTAATCATCCTCCATCCCTGGAAATCATGGATTTTTAACAACTGTATTTATCTATAGTTTTGCCTTTTCCAGAATGTCATATAATTGGAATAATATAGTAGATAGGTTTTTCAGACTGGCCTCTTTCACTTAGCAATATGCATTTAAGATTTATCCATGTCTTTTCATGGCTTGATAGATTATTTCCTTATATTGCTGAGTAATGTTCCATTGTGTAGACATACCCCAGTTTGTTTAACTATTCACCTATTTAATGACATTGTGGTTGTTTCCAGTTTTTAGCAATTGTGAATAAAGCTGTTTTAACATTCATGTGCAGGTTTTTGTGTGGACATGGTTCTCAGATTAGTTGAGTAAATGTCTAAGAGTGTGATTGCTGGATTGTATGGGAAGGCTATATTTAGCTTTGTAAGAAACTACCAAACTGTCTCCTAAAGCCGTTGTACCACTTTGCCTTCCCACCAGCAGTGAATAAGAGTTCCTGTTGCCCCCACTTCTTTGCCAAGAATTGGCATTCTCATTTTGGATTTTAACCATACTAATAGGTGTGTAATGGTATCTTGTTTTAAAGTTTTCTAATGAGAGATGATTCTCAGCATCTTTTCATCTGCTTATTTGCCATTTATCTATCTTCTTTGGTGAGGTCTCTGCTCAGATCTTTTGATCATTTTTAATTGGAATTTTGTTTTCTTATTGTTGAGTTTTATGAGTTCTTTGCATTCAAGTCCTTTATCAGATATATCAGATATGCGCTTGCAAATATCTTCTCCCAGTTTGTGGCTTTTTTCATTTTTTGAACACTACCTTTGTAACACATAAGCTTTTAATTTTAATAACGTCTAACTTAACAATTTTTTCTTTCATGGATCACGCTTTTATGATGTTGTATCTAAAAACTCATCTCTAAACCCAAGGTCACCTAGATTTTCTCCTTTGTTCTCCTCTAAAAGTTTTAGAGTTGCATTTTACATTTAGGTCTGTGATCCAGATTGGCTTAATTTTTGTGAGAGATGTTAAGGTCTGTGTTTAGATTCTTTTTCTGCATACGGGCATTCAGTTGTTCAAACACCTTTTGTTGAAAAGGCTATCCTTTCTCCATTGAATTGCTTTTACTCCATTGTCAGAAGTTAGTTGACTTTATCTGTGCGAATCTGTTCCTGGGCTCTCTAGACTGTTCCTTTGATCTATGTGTCTATTCTTTTGCCAGTACAGTGCTGTTTTGATTACTGTAGCTTCACTGTTAAGTTTTGAAATTGGATAATGTTATTCCTTCAGCTTCGTTCTTCTTTGGTATTGTGTTGGTTATTTTAGGTCTTTTACTTCAGACATGGTTTGAGTCCTTTACATACATTAACGCAAAGAAGTGAAACCACCTGTTCAAATCACAGAGGTAAGACATGGAGGAGGTAGGATCGTGGTTTCAGAAGTGAAACCACCTGTTCAAATCACAGAGGTAAGAGATGGAGGAGGTAGGATCGTGGTTTCAGAAGTGAAACCACCTGAAGAAGTGAAACCACCTGTTCAAATCACGTAGGTAAGAAATGGAGGAGGTAGGATTCAAATCCTGGCAGCGTGGCTACAGAGGCTGACTCATAACCACCCCACAGACGGCCTCCGAAGGTAGGGAAAGAGGCATGCTTGTTAATTTTTGACCACCTAGTGAAAATATTTATGAGGTGGCTTCCTGGACTCATTTCATTGGAAAATAGGCGGCATAGTGGGGAGTTTCAGAGTTCTTATTTTAACATCAGAGACTTCGGTTGACCCTGGCTTCACCATTTACAACCCAGAGAACTCTGGGTAATCATGAGTTCTAAGGTCAGAGTCCTCAACTGGAAAGTGGGAACATAAAAGTGTTTTAATCCTGTCTTTGTTGGCTTACTAAACAATTCTTCCTTTTCAGGAATGTGGGGGAGGGGAGATCTGTGCAATGCAGTTGTGGATCTGGACATAGCAATTGATTGAATCAGGCCAATTAACTTCTCTAGCCTAGCGATTTGAAACTGAGAGCCCGGGCCCTCTGCCATGAAGGCACCTTTATGTCTGCAGTCTGGAGGGCAGGCCATCAACCCCTGCAGCCACAGTTCCCGGGGTGGCCCCAGGTCTGGATGATTAGGGATTTATTAGTTCTTTGAGCAACTCCAGTATCTTAAAAAAAAAAAAAAAAAAATTCATCCTTCTCTTCCTTTCTTTGTTATTCTTCTTTTATTCTTATTTTTAAAATTTAAGACAGGTAGAATTAGCCCCTCTTGGCTACAGGTACTTTAATACAGGAGATCACAGTAACTACCTCACTGGTCATAAGAGTTAAATAAGGTAATACATAAGGCAGTTAGCACAGTGCCTATGAGGGAGTAAGTCCCTGGTAATTAATAGCTTTTACTATTATCTAATAACAGTTCTTGATACTTACTTAGAGCTTTGTAATGTGAACCATGTACTCCTGTGTGCTTATCTCCTTGACAACTGGGTGGAAATGGCATCCCGATTTTATGGATGAGCAAATAGTGATGCTTTGGGGTTTGCCGAGGGTCACAAAGCTGGCAAGGGACTGAGCCAGGATTATGTCATGTATCCAGGGTTCTCTCCAGTGTGCCAGGGCCCTGTGTGGTTTCCCAGGGATGTGACTGATGATGGAGAGGGAGGCAGCTTTCCTTTCCCATTTTAGGGACAAGAGTGGAGATGGGAACGCACTCTCCTGCCGACAGGATGGAGGTGAAGGTGGTGGATTTCTTTAGCTATGGGGAGTTAGATTGGGAATGTTAGGCCTCCAGTCCTTTACTTTTCTCTTTTCTTTTTCCTTTTTTTAAAAGACAGACTCTTGCTCCGTTGCCTAGGCTGGAGTGTAGCAGAGGATCTTGGTTCAATGCAATCTCTGCCTCCTGGGTTCAAGCGATTCTCCTGCCTCAGCCTCCCTGGTAGCTGGAATTACTGCTGTATGTCACCACGCTCGGCTAATTTTTGGTATTTTTAGTAGAGAATGGGTTTCACCATGTTTGCCAGGCTGGTCTGGAACTCCTGGCCTCAAGTGATCTGCCTGCTTCGGCCTCCCAAAGTGCTGGCGTTACAGGTGTGAGCCACCACACCCGGTGTAGGCCCTGAGTCAGTTTCTGACCTGCCTTCCAAGCTCTGGGTGGTGCCTGGGATCAGCCTGCTTCTGGCTTCACCACTCTCTATCCTGCTGCATTTATTGTGCAAACACTGTAGTAGGGATACAGATGAAAGAATGCATGAGACCCATTAAGGTCTGCCTTTCAAAAGCTTGTAACATGTTGGAGAAACCAGACTAGTTGAAACAACTAGTTGAAAACAACTAAGTATGATACAACATAAGGTCACAGAGATAAAAACATATGTTTTAGGAACACAGTCCTTACAGAATACCTACACATGCCATAAACTGTGCTGAGGTTTTTCCATGGGTTAACTAATTTAATTTTCCCCATCAGCCCTACAAAGGAATTACTGTGGTTGTGGTTCTCATTTCACAGGTGGGAAAACTAAGCACAGAGATGTTAAATCACTTGCTCAATGTTATAAAGACAGGAGTTGTAGAGTTAAGGTCCAGAACCTGCCTGATTAACGATGGCATGAAACTGCCTTCCAGAGAAGGTCAGAATGCATAGCTCTTTCTAGGGTCGTCAGTGAAACTAGCAGAAAGGGTATTTTCAGAACTGATATTAAGGGATGAGTAGGAATTTATAGGTGGAGAGAAGAGTGTATTCCAAGTAGAGGAAGCAATGTGAGTGGATGCACAGGTGGATAAAAATATATAATGTGTTCAGGGAATGGTTAGTAATCCCAGAGGCTGAGAGTGGCAGAGTGGTTGGCTGTTACACTTGAAAGGTTAAAGCTGATGCCCTAGGCATTGGGGAGCTCTCAGAGGATTTTAAGCAAGGGAGTGAATGTCTATAAAGGATTCCTGTAGTAGCAGTGTGAAGGCTGGCTTGAGCATGTGTCAGCATTGTTTGAAAGGTGAGAGGGCCTGCTGGAAGGCCCCGCAATAGTCTAGGTGATCATGCATCGGCTTTGGGACGTGACAGTAGAAGTGCCCACTTCTTGTGGTTTTGGGGCTTGGTGCTTCACAGAGAGAAGAAAGAGATGTCAGAAGGGTCATTAAAATCCCACTTGTGGCCAGGAGCGGTGGCTCATGCCTGTAATCCCAGCACTTTGGGAGGCTGAGGCTGGCAGATCACGAGGTCAGAAGATCGAGACCATCCTGGGTAACACGGTGAAACCCCCGTCTCTACTAAAAATACAAAAAATTAGCTGGGTGTGGTGGCAGGCACCTGTAGTCCTAGCTACTCCGGAGGCTGAGGCAGGAGAATCTCTTGAACCCAGGAGGCGGAGGTTGCAATGAGCTGAGATCATACCACTGCACTCCAGCCTGGGCAACAGACTGAGACTCCATCTGGAAAAAAAAAAAATCCCACTGGTGTGCCTGTTGATATAGGAAGCACCCATCTTACTCTCTAAGAGTGCTCTACAAACTAGTCTGGCTGTGAAGCTGTTCATTACTGTTTGGGCCAAAATAAGGGGCTTACAGCAGAATGTAGATCAATGCACTGCTTTCACCATTGAGAAAATCTTGGTGCACACACACACACACACACAGTTTACTGAAGCAAAAAGTGTGCTTAGTGACAAAGTTGATTTGGATTCTAGTGCAAGCTCCTATTTTCTTGTAGCTGACAAACAACATGTGAACTTTCACCAGTCTACAGCCGTAGAGAGAGTACCATTGCTATATAATCAACTTATTTTATTTGCCGTAGAGTTCCAATCTTTTTCTCTACAGCTGAACTTTGCATGTGAAAAAAATTGTTTTAAAGTTTCAACATTTTAAGAGGTTTCTTTTTACTCTATAGGCAAACCACTTATGTCAAGGACCCATCTCTTAATTTTTGATTTTGGGAAACTTACGTGAGTACTTAACCTTGATTAATAATTGATAACTCTTTTCATAGAGATGGGTCAGTGACCTCTTCCTACTTTCTAGCGTGGTTAAGTACTATTGCCTTTCGGTCTTCAGATTCTTTCCAACCTCTAACACTTAGGTCATTATTCCTTCTCCAAGCTTCTCAGAAGTGATAGAGTACTGGAGAGGTAATGAAAGCAATGATTTCTCTATCATTTGAGTGTAAAGTGTAAACTGAATGATCACTTAGCAGCCATGTTATAAAAGGGATTCAAACATTGGTAAAGTGTCTGGACTAACAGAACTTCAAGATTTTTTGCAACCCTGAGATTTTCGATTTCTCTGAGGTTATAGAACTGATAAGCAGCAGAGTGGGGCAACAGCTGGGTTTCCTGACCCTCGCTGCTTGCTTCCCTGCCGCTCCCCTCAGACCTTCATCAAGAGCTGCCAGAACAAGTACCATGCTTTCTGGAGGACAGGTGCTGTGGGTCTTCATTTAATGATGGGACCTCCAGAGACTTTTCTCACTACTAATCACCTAAGGATGCTTTACATACTGTATTAAGATATAAATTTGTATTGCAGATGGGCTGATGCTGATGTCTTAAAGTACATGCTGGGAAGATAATCCCCATCTCTGGAGGAAAGAGCATTCACATTTCTTTTTACTCAGTGCTGTTCAGTAATTTGGCTCTCCTAACTGTGGCTTGCCCTAGCAATGAGCTACGTAATTGACCTTAACGGGCCACCCATTGATTTGGACAGGGTCTGGACATGCACCAGTTAAACACAGTGCCTCATGCTGAGTCTGTGTATTTCTGTTGAGCTTTCTTTTCTAAATGTTATTTAATTCCAGGGTTTTGATTAGTGTTTTAGTCAAATATTGTCAGGCTTTGGTCAAAAATCCTTAACTGATGATCAGGGTTGGTCATAAAAAAGTTGGAAATTGACATTTGCCAATGCCAACTGGCAGACAGTTGGCACTCAAATTAGGGAACAGGGCCAGGCAAAAAAAGATCTTCAAAAATTGTGCTCCCAATCCTCTAAAATTCATTGTGGTTGCCTCATTCATTGCCTAAAGTTACAGCTTAATATGTTGGCTTTGCTGCTTAACAGCTGTGTGAGTGGGCACATTACTTAACCTCTGTATTTCTCCATCATAAAATAGAGATAATACATTTAAACCCATGGGATATTGTGAGAATACATAAGATAATCCATGTAAAAGATGCTTAGCCTAGTGACTGGCATATGGCAAGTTCTCGGGAAATGTTTAATTTGAGTCTGTTGCATGTGTATTTGCCATTGTAGCCAGGTAAGTCCCTCTGCAGCATGAAATGCCATTCTATCCCTGCCTTTTAGTATGACCTAAGGGTTAACAACATGGCTGTTGGTGCCGGGCACAACTGGCTGCAGTTTTGCTTTCTCTCTTGCAGGACTGGGTGAGTTAATTAGCTTCTTTAAGTCCCAGTTTCTTCACTACATAATGGGGGAAATAATGGTAGTGCTCTTACAGTGTTGTAGTGAAGATTTAAATGAGATAAAGTTTGTGGATGCTTGGTTAAGGCAATCATAAGCCAGCTTACTGAACTCCAATTATGAGTTAGTCCTGGAGGTAGAGTGCTGAGCACACCCAGCTGGGTCTAATGGATGTATAACCACAAACAGTTATAAGGCTTGAAGTAGATATTTACAAATAATTACAAAGGGGCAATGCATGTAAGTGCCATGGGAACAGTTACTAAGGGGGTCCAACTGGGTCTAGCGGTCACATAAAACTTCTCAGTTACCTTTAATACCACACAGGATGTGGTATTAAAGGTTGACATGAAGGACAAAGAGAAGGTGACCAGGCCCAGAGCTGGGGGAAGACTGTCCAAGGCAGGGGAATAGCAGTGTGTGGACTCAGAGGCCAGAGGGCATGTGCTATGTTTTGAAGAGCTGAGAGAAGTCCGGTGTGGGTCTTGTCGGTGCTCCATCAAAGGCAATTGTCATTATTCTAGATTCCCTCTCGGGCTGCTGAATCCTACCTCACAGCTTGAGTGCCTTAAGTTTCATTTGTTTCTCTTTTTAATGAGGCTTCCTCTGACCAACTCAGAACTGATTCCAATCTACTCTAGAAACTTATAGTATTTTAGTCAGTGCTATATAGTTCAACACTTAGTTATATGATCTGAAAAGTTGTTCTTGAAGTTTTATGTATCTTTCCTGAGTCATCAAATTGATTGAACGTTCACTGAAGAAAAGAGCCCTGATTTTATATGATCAGTCTCCAGAGGGCTTAGCACAATGCTGAGTCCACAGTGATTAACAAATACGTAACGCTTGTTGTAGAAATAGATCTTCCACCTAAAACCTTATAGTGTACCCTGGGCAGTGCTGGGAGGGTGCACACTTGGGATCCAGATTCGATGACTTTACCATTTTCTATGTGTGTAATCTTGGGCAAGTCTTTCTTTTTAAGCCTCAGTTACCTTGAATAAAAAGTGAGGATAATATCATAGTTCATTAGCTGTAAGACTCATTTTCTTTTCTTTACATTTTAACATCTCTACAACTTGAATGTGTCTTACAATAAATGGCATGTTATAGTTTAATTGGCTGTTTTTTTTTTCCTGTGTTGGTAATTATAAAATAATGATGTGTCTTAAATTCAGTGGCATTTTAGTTTTGATGAAATACAACTTTTACATTTTAGGATGGTTATGAAAATTCAAGCTAATTTACACAATTCATTTGTCCACAATTCATTTACCTGATGTTGCCATGGCAGTGAAAAGGTAGCTGCAGACATGAAAATCATTTCTGTGATCCAGTACAAGCTTTGCTAACTGCCAAAGTTAAACACTGTTACAGCCCACGCACATGCCAGAACTCAAAGCCACCTACCCTCAGCCTCGATTCCTCTAAACGTATTTTGCTACTTTTACATGTTGTTAAGGTTCATGGCATAATGCTTAAGATGTTGGATCTGTTGAGAAGCTCCAACCCTCCTAAATTCTAAGCCGATTGAGAAATAAGGTGAAAAACCAACAGATGAAGAATCAAAATGTCACTAAATTCTAGGTTGGAGTGTGTAGCTTTTCTCTGTGGTTACGTGGGCTCTCTGGTACTGAACCCAAGAATTATCTGTGCATTTAGGGGTATACTGATAGGCTGTTGCTGTGAGGGTGCAAAGGCATTCTCTGCCTGCGGCAGCCCATTCCAAGGAGAGAGGGGAAGAGCTAGGAGCCGGACTATACATGTGACTCACAGATCATGTAAGTCACTCCCCAGGCCAGGAGAGGAACTCCAGTAGGTCCCTGCCCAACTAAAGGAAGCGTCTAGGGTAGGGCAGCACCTGGCATAGAGTAGGCTTTTAGTAGATGATAGCTAATAGGGAAAATCATGGCAGCTTTAAAGAAGAAAAAGAAGTGACCTCAATGTTAAAAAAAAACACTGTTTTTACATTATATACCCTATAAGTAGACACTTAAGAGCATGTATGTTTGTCTAGGATTCCTAAGCATTATTTTCATTAAATATTGTTAGCCCAGTGATTACTTGGTTGGTTATGCAATTCTCAAATCAGGTGGATGTTTAAAACATTAATATCTCAGCAATCTTTAAATACACTATTCAAATTATGTACTTACACTAAGTTCATAATAATAGGGTGTTGCAAACACAGGAATTGTTGTCATAAACTTAAAGATAAAAATAATTTGAGTGAGTAAATTAGGAAGGAGAGAGGCTGATGTTAGTCAATGCCAAGGCTGATTTTGTACAGCTAGGATAAAAAATTTATTTGATTGAAAAATGTGGGCATCTATCTGGAAGACTTTCTAAAAAAAAGTGAAGATAGTAGTAATAAACTGCATTGCTGGAGAGAAGGGACAAAAATGTGTTATTTCTTAATTTAACTTTTAAGTTCAGGGGTACATGTGCAGATTTGCTATATAGGTAAACTTGTCTCAAGGGGGTTTGTTATACTGATTATTTCATCACCCAGGTATTAAGCCTAGTGTTATTTAGGTAAGCGTGTGTCATGGCGTTTGTTGTGCAGATTGTTTTATTGCCTGGGTATTAAGCCTAGGACCTGTTAGTTATTGTTCCTGATCCTCTCCCTCCTCTCACCTTCCATCCTCTGATAGGCCCCAATATGTGTTGTTCCCCTCTGTGTGCTCTTATCATTTAGCTCCAACTTACAAGTGAGATCATGCAGTATTTGGTTTCCTATTCCTGTGTTAGTTTCCTAAGGATAATGGCCTTCAGCTCCATTCATGTCCCTGCAAAAGACATGATCTTGTTCTTTTTAATGGCTGCATAGTATTCCATGGTGTGTGTGTGTGTGTGTGTGTGTGTGTGTGTGTGTATATATATATATCACATTTTCTTTAGTCTATCATCGATGAGCATTTAGGTTGATTCAGTGTCTTCGCAATTGTGAATAGTGCTGTAATTAACATACATGTAGATGTGCCTTTATAATAGAACGAGTTATATTCCTTTGGGTATATATCCAGTAGTGAGATTACTAGGTCGAATGGTATTTGTTTTTAGGTCTTTGAGGAGTCGCAAATGTCTTCCACAGTGGTTGAACTAATTTACACTCCCACCAACAGTATATAAGCATTCCTTTTTCTCCACAATCTCATCAGCATCAGTTTTTTTCTGACTTTTTAATACAGACATTCTTACTGGTGTGAGATGGCATCTCATTGTGGTTTTGATTTGCATTTCTCTAATAATCAGTGGTATTGAGTTTTTTTAAATATGATTATTGGCTACATATATGTGCATGTCTTCTTTTGAAAAGTGTCTGTTCGATGCTGGAGAGGATGTGGAGAAATAGGAACACTTTTACACTGTTGGTGGGAGTGTAAATTAGTTCAACCATTGTGGAAGACAGTGTGGCGATTCCTCAAGGACCTAGAAATAGAAATACCATTTGACCCAGCAATCCCATTACTGGGTATATATCCAAAGGATTATAAATCGTTCTACTATAAGGACACGTGCACACGAATGTTCATTGCAGCACTGTTTACAATAGCAAAGACCTGGAACCAACCCAAATGCCCACCAATGATAAAATGGACAGGGAAAATGTGGCACATATACACCATGGAATATTATGCAGCCATCAAAAATGATGAGATTGTGTCCTTTGTAGGGACATGGATGAACCTGGAAACCATCATTCTCAGCAAACTGACAGAAGAGCAGAAGATCAAACACTGCATGTTCTCACTCATAGGTGGGTGTTGAACAATGAGAATACATGGACACAGGGAGGGGAGCACCTCACACTGGGGTCAGTTGAGGGGAAATAGGGGAGGGACGGTGGGGTGTGGGTAGTTGGGGAGAGATAGCAAGGGGAGAGATGCCAGATGTAGGTGATGGGGAGGAAGGCAGCAAATCATGCTGCCACGTGTGTACCTATGCAACAATATTGCATGTTCTTCACATGTACCCCAAAACCTAAAATGCAATAAAATAAATAAATGGGAAAAATAAATAAATAAATAACAAGAAAAGTGTCTGTTCATGTCCTTTGCCTGCGTTTTAATTATTTTTTTCTTGTAAATTTGTTTATATTTCTTATAAATGCTAGAAATTAGACATTTGTCAGATGCATAGTTTGCAAAAATTTCCTTCCATGCTGTAGGTTGTCTGTTCACTCTGTTGAGAGTTTCCTTTGCTGTGCAGAAGCTCTTTAGCTTAATTAGATCCTGTTTGTCAACTTTTGCTTTTCTTGCAATTGCTTTTGGTGTCTTTGTCATGAAATCTTTCCCTGTTTCTATGGCCAGAATGGGGTTGCCTAAGTTTGAGTTTTTATAGTCTTAGGCTTTACATTTAAGTTTTTAATTCATCTTGGGTTGATTTTTGTATATGTTAGAAGGAATGGGTTCAGTTATTCTGCACGTGGCTAGCCAGTTATCCCAGAGCAATTTATTAAATAGGAAATCCTTTCCCCATTGCTTGTTTTTGTCATGTTTGCTGAAGATCAGATAGTTGTAGGTGTGTGGCCTTATTTCTGGGTTCTCTAGTCTGTTTCATTGGTCTATGTATCTCCTTTTATACCAGTACCATGCTGTTTTGGTTATTGTAGACCTGTAGTACAGTTTGAAGTCCAGAAGCGTGATGCCTCCAGCTTTGTTTTGCTTAACATTGCCTTGACTATTTGGGCTCATTTTTTTGCTTCCATATGAATTTTAAAATTGTTTTCTCTAGTTCTGCGAAGAATGTCAATGCTAGTTTAACAGGAATAGCATTGAATCTATAAAATTCTTTGGGCAGCATGGCCATTTTAATAATACTAATTCTTCCTATCCATAAGCATGGAATGTTTTTCCCTTTATTTGCGTCACCTCTGATTTCTTTGAGCAGTGTTTTATAGTACTCCTTGTAGAGATCTTTCACCTCCCTGGTTAGCTATATTCCTAAGTAGTTTATTCTTTTTATGGCAATTGTGAGTAGGATTGCATTCCTTATTTGGTTTTGGCTTCACTGTTGTTGGTATATAGGAATGTTAGTGATTTTTGTACATTGATTTTGTATCCTGAGATACAGCTCAAGTTGTTTATCAGCTTAAGGACCTTTTGGGCTGAGACTATGGGTGTAGGATCATCTTGTTTGCAAATAGGGATAGTTTGACTTCCTCTCTTCCTCGATGGATGCCCTTTATTTCTTTCTCTTGCGTGATTGCTCTGGCCAGGACCTAATACTGTTGAATAGGAGTGGTGAGAGAGGGCATCCTTGTCTTGTGCTGGTTTTCAAGGGAAGTGCTTCCAGCTTTTACCCATTCATTATGATGTTGAGTGTGGGTTTGTCATAGATGGCTCTTGTTATTTTGAGGTGTATTCCTTTAAAACCTAGTTTATTGAGAGCTTTTAACATGAAGGATGTTGAATTTTATCAAAAGCCTTTTCTGTATCTATTGAAATAATAATTGTTTTTTGTCTTTAGTTTTGTTTATATGATGACTCACGTTAATTGATTTTGCATGTGTTGAACAAACCTTGCATCCCAGGGAAACAAGCCTACTTGATCATGGTAGATAAACTTTTTGATGTGCTGCTGGATTTGGTTTGCCAGTATTTTGTTGAGGATCTTTGCATTGATATCCATCCAGGATATTGGCCTGAAGATTCCTTTTGTTGTTGTTGTGTCTCTGCCAGGTTTTGGTATCAGGAAAAGGCTGGCTTCATAGAATGAGTTAGGGAGAAGTCTCTCTATCTCAATTTTTGGGAATTTTTTTCATCAGGAATGATACCAGCTCATCTGTGTACCTCTGGTAGAATTCAGCTATGAATCCATCTGGACCTGGGCTTTTATTGGTTGGTAGGCTATTTGTTGGTTCAATTTTAGAGCTCGTTATTGCCTGTTCAGGGATTCAGTTTCTTCCTGGTATAGTCTTGATACATTCCAGAAATGTATCAGTTTCTTCTAGATTTTCTAGTTTATGTGCATAGAGATGTTCATAATATTCTCTGATGTTGGTTGTATTTCTGTGGGGTCAGTGGTAATATTCCCCTTGCCATTTCTGATTATGTTTATTGGAATCTTCTCTCTTTTCTTTATTAGTCTAGCTAGTGGTATATCTATTTTACTAATTTCAAGAAAACAGCTCCTGGATTCATTGATTTTTTTTTTTTTAATGATTTTTCATATCTCAGTTTTCTTCAGCCCAGCTCTGATTTTGGTTACTCCTGCTAGCTTTGGAATTTGATTCTCTAGATCTTTGGTTGTGATATTAGGTTGTTAATTTGAGATCTTTTTAACTTTTTGATGTGGTCATTTAGTGCTATAAATTTCCTTCTTAACACTGCTGTTAGCTGTGTCTCAGAGATTATGCTACATTGTATCTTTGTTCTCATTGGCTTCAAAGAGCTTCTTGATTTCTGCCCTAATTTATTTATCCCAAAGCCATTTAGGAATAAGTTATCCAATCTCCATGTAATTGTATGATTTTGAGTGAACTTCTTAGTCTTGATTTCTAATTTGATTGTGCTGTGGTCTGAGAGATTTTTATGATTTCAGTTCTTTTGCATATTCTGAAGAGTGTTTTATTTCTGATTACGTGATCAATTTTAGAGTAAGTGCCATATGGCAATAAGAAGAATGTATATTCTGTTGTTTTTGCATGAAGAGTTCTATAGATGTCTATCAGGTCCATTTGATGCAATGCTGAGTTCTGGTCCTGAATATCTTCGTTAATTTTCTGTCTCAATGATCTGTCTAATATTGTCATTGGAGTGTTAAAGTCTCCAATATTATTGTGTGGGAGTCTAAGTCTCTTTGAAGATCTCTCAGAACTTGCTTTATGAATCTGAGTGTTCCTGTGTTGGGTATATATATATTTAGGACAGTTAGATCTTCTTGTTGAATTGAACCCTTTACCATATGTAATGGCCTTCTTTGTCTTTTTTGATCTTTGTTGGTTTAAAGTCTATTTTGTCTGAAACTGGAATTGCAACTCTTGCTTTTTTCTGTTTTCCATTTTCTTGGTAGATTTTTCTCCATCCCTTTATTTTGAGCCTTATGTGTGTCATTGCATATGAGATGGTCTCTTGAGGACAGCATATCAATGAGTCTTGTTTTTTTTAATCCAGCTTGCCACTCAATGTCTTTAAACTGGGGCACTTAGCTCATTTACCTTTAAAGTTAATATTGATATGTGAGGATTTAATACTGCCATAATAACATTAACTGGTTATTTTGCAGACTTGTTTATGTGATTGTTTTATAGCATTACTGGTCTATGTACTTCAGTGTGTTTTGTAGTGCTGGTATTGCTTTCCTTTCCATATTTAGTGTTTACTTCAAGAGCTTTTGTAAGGCAGGTCTGGTGGTAATGAATTCCCTTAGCATTTGCTTGTCTGTAAAAGATTTCTCCTTTGCTTATGAAGCTTAGTTAGGCTGGATATGAAATTCTGGGCTGGAATTTCTTTAAAAATGTTGAATATTGACCCCCCGGTCTCTTCTGGTTTGTAGGATTTCTGCTGAGAGGTCTGCTGTTTGTCTGATGGGCTTCCCTTTGTAGGTGACCTGACCTTTTTCTCTAGCTACATTTAACGTTTTTCCTTTCATTTCAACCATGGAGAATCTGATGATTATGTGCTTGGGGATGATCTTTTCTTAGTATTAGTAAAAAGTATTTTACTGGGGTTCTTTGCAATTTCTGAATTTGAATGTTGTCCTCTCTAGCTAGGTTGGGGAAGTTCTCAAGGATGATATCCTGAAATATGTTTTCCAGGTTGGTTGCATTCTCCCTATCTCTTTCAGGGATGCAAATGAGTCATAGTTTGGTCTGTTTACATAATCCCATGTTTCTCAGACATTTTGTTCATTCCTTTTCATTATTTTTCTCTATTCTTGTCTGTCTTATTTCAGAAAGCCAATCTTCAAGCTCTGAGATTCTTTTCTTCACTTGGCCTATCTGCTATTAATACTTGTAATTGCATTACTAAATTCCTGTAGTGTGTTTTTTAGCTCCATCAAGTTGGTTACTGTTTTTTTTTCCCCCCCCCTATATACTGGCTATTTTGTCTGTCAGCTTTTGCATTGATTTATCATGATTAGGAGAGGTGATGCAGTCATTTGAAGGAAAGAAGGTACTCTGGCCTTTTGAGTTTTCAGAGTTCTTGCACTGATTTGTTTTTGTGGGCTTATCTACCTTCAATCTTTGAGGTTGCTGACCTTTGGAATTTTTTTTTTATCCTATTTGATTATCTTGAGGGCTTGATTGTGGTATAATGTGGATTTAACTGGCTGGCTTCATTTCTGGAAGATTTTGGAGGGCCAGTGTTCAGCTCTCAACTCCTGCACTGTGTCCTCTAACTCTGGAGGACTTTTATTGGGCCCTAACTTTGTTCTTTGGTTCCTCACGGTTAAGAATCCACTGCACTGAAGGGGCCTAAGGTGTGGCAGCTCTGGGAGAGTGCTAGACGGTGTCAGGATGCCTGCCTTTATGTGGGCGTTCATCACAGTGGCAGAGGCAATGAAGCTGTTGGGGGAGTCCCTGCTGGCAACTATGTGCTGGACATGGTTGGTATTGGCTTGGGGTGGGATGCTGGCAGACACAGGTCTGGGTGTCTTTCCTGTGCCCCATAAGCAAGAGCGATTTCTCAGTGTGAGGGAGGACTGTTGTTCACTGCAAAAATGTTTAAAAAAGAAATTGTTTCAAAAATCTATGTAAAGCTTTGGATTCTGTAAATCCAAAAGTCATTACTAGTTTATTACTTCACTGGCCAGGGTTTACGGCACCAGAAGAGGGATCTGTGGTATTGACAATAAGCCATGAATGTGGTTTGCCCTGTACATGGTTTAGCTTTGTCTCTGTATCAGACATGCTAGTTTAATTTACAAATGGAGTTTTGATATACTCAGGACTGTGAATAAGTATTGGGGGGGGTGGTGTCTGGTGAAAGGCAGACAAACCACAGTAGTTCATTCCTTTTATTGATCTGTGTACAAAGCATTGCTGTTGCATCTTAGAAATTAAAATCCTTGATTCACAGAATAGTCTGGTGCAACCTGGAAAGATGTTGTTGCGGTCTCTCAGGAGTAAATACTATGAATTTTTAAACACTCTCCAAGAATAATTTACATGATTCCAAACATTCTAAAGCGTCAGGATATACAGTATTTCTTACAGTAGAGGAAACTGCCAAATATTTTAGAAAAATGTAAGACAAACTGTATGTTGGTAAGAATGCATTTTTAAAGACTATGTATTTTGTTTGTTTTTAGCTGAACAATTATTCACTGAGAGAGATGTGTGTGTGTGTGTGTGTGTGTGTGTGTGCATGCTGCAGATAGTATTATCCCAAATATCATATTATATAGAGGCTACAACTCAGACTTACGAGCTGCTCATACTTGCAACTAACAGCTACCTCCCATACCCTCTTGGCATTTCTCTAGTGAAGCTATAGATGTAATTATTGCTTTTAGTGTTCTGTATTAAATTTAAAAACAACTTCTTTTAATTTTGTGCTTAGTACAGAAATCCTAAAAAATCATAGAAAAACACAAAGGGAAAAAAACCCAGCAATAACCACTAAGTGGATAACTAAGATCAGAGCAGAAACTAAAACAAGTAACAAATAACTAAGATCAAGAAGAATTGCAGGTGATTGAGACACAAAGAACCCTCCAAAAAAAGTCAATGAATCCAGGAGCTGTTTTTATTTTTTATTTTTTGAAAAAATCAACAAAATAGACCACTGGCTAGACTAGTAAGGAAGAAGATGGACAAAAACCAAATAGACACAATAAAAAATGATAATGAGGATATCACCACTGACCACACAGAAATGCAAACTGCCACCAGAGAATACTATAAACACCTCTATGCAAGTAAACTAGAAAATCTAGAAGAAATGGATAAATTCCTGGACATATACACTCTGCCAAGACTAAACCAGGAAGAAGCTGCATTCCTGAATAGACCAATAACAAGCTCTGAAACTGAGGTGTAATTAATAGCCTACCAACCAAAAAAAGCCAGGACCAGACGGATTCACAGCTGAATTCTACCAGAAATATAAGGGAAAGTTGGTCCCATTCCTTCTGAAACTATTCCAAACAATTGAAAAGGAGGGACTCCTCCATAACTCATTTTATGAAGCCAGCATCATCCTGATACCAAAACCAGGAAGAGACACAACATAAAAAGAAAACTACAGACCAATAACTCTAATAAACATCGATACAAAAACCTTCAATAAAATACTGGCAAACTGAATCTAGCAGCACATCAAAAAACTTATCCATCCCGATCAAGTTGGCCTTATCCCTGGGATGCAAGGCTGGTTCAACATATGTAAATCAATAAATGTAATCCATCACATAAACAGAACCAAAGACAAAAACCAGATGATTATCTCAATAGATGCAGAAAAGGCCTTTGATAAAATTTAATATCCCTTCATGTTAAAAACTCTCAATAAACTAGGTATTGATGGAATATATTTCAAAATAATAAGAACTATTTATGACAAACCCACAGAAAATATCACATTGAATGGCCAAAAGCTGGAAGCATTCCCTTTGAAAACCAGTACAAGACAAGGATGCCCTCTCTCACCACTCCTATTCAACATAGTATTGGAAGTTCTGGCCAGAGCAATCAGGCAAGAAAAAAAATAAAGGTATTCAAATAGAAAAAGAGGAAGTCAAGTTGTCTCTGTTTGCAGGTGACATGATTTTATATTTAGAAAACCCCATCCTCTCAGCCCAAAAACTCCTTGAACTGAAAGGCAACTTTAGCAAAGTCTCAGGATACAAAAATAATGTGCAAAAATAACAAGTATTACTTTACACCAACAATAGGCAAGCAGAGAGCCAAATCAAGAATGAACTCCCATTCATAATTTCTACAAAGAGAATAAAATACCTAGGAATACAGCTAACAAGATATATGAAGGACCTCTTCAAGGAGAACTACAAACCATTGCTTAAGGAAATAAGAAAGGACATAAACAAATAGAAACACATATTATTCTCATGGATAGGAAGAATCAATATCATGAAAATGTCCATACTGCCCAAAGTAATTCACACATTCAATGCTATTCCCATAGAACTACCACTGACATTCTTCACAGAATTAGGAAAAAGCTATTTAAAATTTCATGTGGAATCAAAGAAGACCCCATATAGCCAATACAATCCTAAGCAAAAAGAACAAAGCTGAAGGCATCACGCTACTTGACTTCAAACTATACTACAAGGTTGCAGTAACCAGACATATTGACCAAGAGCAGAATAGAGACCTCAGAAATAATACCACACATCTACAACCATCAGATCTTCGACAAACCTGACGAAAGCAATGGGGAAAGGATCTCCTATTCAATAAATGGAGTTGGGAAGACTGGCTAGCCACATGGAGAAAACTGAAACTGGACCCTTTCCTTACAAATTATACAAAAATTAACTCAAGATGGGTTAAACACTTAAATGCAAAACCCCAAACCATAAAAACCCTAAAAGAAAACCTAGGCAATACCATTCAGGACATAGGCATGGGCAAAGACTTAATGACTAAAATGCCAAAAGCAATTTCAACGAAAACCAAAATTGACAAGTGGGATCTAATTAAACTAAAGAGCTTCTGCACAGCAAAAAAAAAAAAAAAAAAAAAACCCAAAAAACTATCATCAGAGTGAACAGGCATCCTACAGATTGGGGGAAAATTTTTGCAATCTACCTGTCTGACAAACGTCTAATATCCAGAATTTACCAGGAACTTAAACATATTTAGAAGAAAAAAACAACCCCATCAAAATGTGGCCAAAGGATATAAACAGACACTTCTCAAAAGAAGACATTTATGTGGCCAACAATCATATAAAAAAAATGAAATAAAAGCCCAACATCACTGATCATTAAAGAAATTTAAATCAAAACCATAATGAGATACGATCTCCTATCAGTGAAAATTGCGACTATTAAAAAGTTAGGAAACAATAGATGCTGGTGAGGCTGTGAGAAATAGAAAGGCTTTTACACTGTTGGTGGCATGTAAATTAGTTCAATCATTCTGGAAGACAGTGTGGCTATTACTCAAGGATCTAGAACCAGAAATACCATTTGACCCAACAATCCCATTACTGGGTATATACCCAAAGAAATAGAAATCATTCTGTTAGAAAGACACCTGCACACGTATGTTTATTGCAGCACTATTTACAATAGCAAAGACATGGAACCAATCCAAATGCCCATCAGTGATAGACTGGATAAAGAAAATGTGATACATATATACCATGGAATGCTATGCAGCCATAAAAAAGAATGAGATTATGTCCTTTGCAGGGACATGAATGAAGTTCGAAGCAATCATCTTAGCAAACTAACACAGGAACAGAAAACCAAACACCACATGTTCTCACTAGTAAGTGGGAGTTGACCATTGGGAACACATGGACGCAGAGAGGGGAATAATACACACCAGGGGCTGTTGTGAGTTGGGGGTGAGGAGAGGTAGAGAATGGGTCAATAGTTGCAGCAAACCACTATGGTACACATATACCTATGTAACAAATCTGCACGTTCTTCACATTTATCCCATTTCATTTTTCAGAAGAAATGAAGAAAAAAATCAGCATTAATGACTGTTTACATTTTTGTGAATTCTTTCCAACATTTGATATTTATACATACATGATAAAATTCTATCTAGATATCTGCTTTCTAGTCCTCCTTTTTCTTTTTCCTAAATATGTTAATATGTTTCATTTCTTTTTTTTTTTTTTTTTTTTTTTTTTTTTTTTGGGAGCTGGAATCTCACTCTGTTGCCCAGGCTGGAGTGCAGTGGCATGAACTCGGCTCACTGCAACCTCCACCATTTGGGTTCAAGCAATTCTCCTGCCTCAGTCTCCCAAGTAGCTGGAATCACAGGCTCCCGCCACCACGCCCAGCTAATTTATTGCATTTTTAGTTGAGACGGGTTTCACCATTTTGGCCAGGCTGGTCTCGAACTCCCGACCTTAAGTGATCCGCCTCGGCCTCCCAAAGTGCTGGGATTAGAGCTGTGAGCCACTGTGCCTGGCCCAATATATATGTTTCTGTGATATGCTACTTAATGGTACTTGTTACATTCGATTGTATGGAAGTTCCATTGTTTACTTAATCTGTTCTTACTGGACATTAGGTCTCTGATTTTTCTTTATTGTAAAATGTGACATCTTAAACATCTCTACATATTCATCTTCTTGCATGTCTTAGATTATGTCCTTTGTATAGTTCTTAATAGTGTTTTTTCTGGGTCAGTGTTTTTGTAAATAAAAAAAAAAACGTTAAGGATTTAGACATGTATAACCAAAGTGCCCTCCCAAGAGAGTGTAATCAGCTTACACTGCCTCCAGGACTTTTTGGGAGTGCTTGTTTTTTCATATCCTCTCCCACCAGATAAATTTATTATTATTTTTACCATTTTTAACCCATTGGATAGGAAAATATTTTCATGTTTTTATTTGCATTTCTTTCGCTTTTTGAGGCTAAGTTTTGCAAAGCTGTTACTTTAAAGCATGCCGGAGAACATGAAAGCCTGTTTTATTCATATCTTGGTTTTATCCATTTGCTTTGAACCCCCTGAGTCAGCTGCCCTGATGGATGGGTCTTTTTGGTGTGGGCCTGGCCAGGATGGGGACTTGGTTGAAAGATGAGTGAAGTTAAGGCAGTTCAAGGGTATCATGCTTTTTAGAAGTACCAGAAGATAAGAAAGAAGTACAGAATATGAGAAACAAAGAAATCAAATACTTAAAAATATACTCCCCTAGGTCAATGCTTTGCCACAAAAATGAGGAAAAACAATTCTTTCTCTCCTCTAAGCTGCAGTACCCCTGGGTCACTGTTCCAAAGCTCTCAGGGTAGACCATTTGTCCTATACGTGGCTACATGTGGATGAACTTATTTTTGTGTGTTCTTTTAAGAATGAAGGTATTAATCACAATTTTAACATTGCTTCTCCAGAAAAATGCTTTCTCAGTTACGAACTTTGGGGACACAAACCTCTTGGTCATTTGGGGAACTAGTTACCCCTTTATTTTTCTGAATTAAACATTAAGACAATCTGAGCTTTACCTTTTTTTTCTTTTGGGTAACTTGATTTCCCAATTATAAATAATGATTATTTAATGTCTGTTAATTCTTTCACGGTTTAGGGTGAATTCTAATTAGCCATCTCCCTAAGATATGTGGCTTGTGGCTTGAAAGGTTTTCTAATGCCTTCCCTCCCTAGAACTAATGATTTAGAACTGAGAAGGACTGACACAGAGCTTCATCTTCTGCTGGGGCTGCAAATGCTCTGGAGATTGCTCATGCCCTCTTGCAGGCACTTCTAGCTGAAGACTAAAGCCCAGTGCCCAAACAGCATCAGTATTTCACCTGCTCAGTATTGCACAAAAAAGGCATGGTTTAACTTACAGAATGCTCATTGCTGGAAGGTCACAACCACTGTTTTTTGATAGAGTTTTGAGTAGTCATTTTTCCTAGTGCTTTAAAGAGATTTACATGTGATTTTATCGGTAGTCATTTCCCAGATCCTTGGGAAAACAATTCTAATCCTAATTAATGATAGAAACAGATTCAGAGACTCAGTAAGGAAAGATGTCTGTGACTTTTCGTTCAAAATAGGTTTACTATTGATGGATCACCCACTAGCATTAGCTTATAGATAGACTCGAAGATTAAACATGATTTTCTGGAACAAAATAACATTTTTTTTGTTGTTAAACGTAGTGTACAAGCTGAGCTTAAATAAGTGAAATAAGAAAATAATCTCAATTTTGCCCTATATAAGAATAAAACATCCATCAAAATATTTAAAGAATAGAGGTTTCTGTTTGGTGCAATCTTCTGGTTAAGAGGTTAATGGAGGGGAATGGAAAGTAATTATTTTATGGATACAGAATTTTAGTTTTATTAGACAAAAAGAGTTCTGGAGGTAGATGGTGGTAATGATCGCACAACAATGTGAATGTATTTAATACCGCTGAGCTGCACATTTAAAACCAGTTAATGCCTGGTACAGTAGCTTGAGCCTGAAATCCCAGCTCCTCAGGAGGCTGAGGTGGGAGGATCTCTTGGGTCCAGGAGTTGGAGGCAACAGTGAGCTCTGACCGTACTACTGAACTCTAGCTTGGGCAACAGAGGAAGACCTTGTCTCTTAACAAAAAGAAAGAAGAAAAGAAGATTAAGATAGTAATTTTTATGTTATGTGTATTTTACCACAATTTTTTTTTTAAAAAGTGTTAAATGGAAACAAACCTCTTTTGGAGAGCCTTTTGGTCTGAGCTTTGACTTACTAAATACAATATCAAATGTGTGAGGGACATTATTCTGGAAGCCAGGTTTCATTTCCTAGGAGTGGAGAAGACAGAATGTGTTTTGGACTCAGGATGTGTTTGTGAAAGAGCCTAAAATTTCCTTACGTGATTGTGCATTCCTGTACTATGAATTTTCTCCAAATGTACAGAAAGAAAATACTTTGAAATCCTAATTAATTGGGCTCTAATTGGTCTGTGTTTTAGGCTCTAAAGGATCTTAAAAGATCAGTTACCAATGTAGTATTTAATTGTAACTGATTTTTTTATGCAGCTGAGCAGGAGAAGAATTGTTCAGATGCAGCTTTCTGCACATCCATGGCTTCCCTAGGCCATTGTGCTTTGTGTTTGAGACTCGGTGAATGTTTCTGAAGGTCAGCTAGAGTGCAGAGGAGAGTTAATATTAAAATGCTTTTAATAAATAAGCTGTCAGATGATTCCTGAAGATACCATAAGCATCAGAAAGTCTTCTTTCCTCTTTCATTCAGATCTCTGTGTAGAGAGGGTATACTGGTTAATATAGAGTCTCAGTGTCTCCTAACAGGCTTTGGTAATCATTTCTAGCCCAGCCGTGCTCCACTGATTTCATCACTCTTGAGTGACAGGGCCATTTCCTCACAGAACACAGCCCCTCCCTGAAAAAAGAGGGAGTAGAAATAGTCATCTAGCAGTGTAACAGTTGGGGAATAGAAAGAAAATGAATGATTTTGCAGAGAAGGCCTGCAAACTGATCCAGTGTTTCTGGCAGTTTGAGTAGAGAGTGGGATTTTGGTCTTTACTTTGAATTGTCATAATTATTTAATGTCAAACCTATGGAGTGTTATGAGGCTGTAGGATTTTGAACTCTGTGCCCTTCGGAGGCTTTGCCTCGGGGCACAAACACAGGAAGATTAAACATTAATTAAAGTAACCACACAGGAGAATAAACAATGTAAAAAAGTAGAAAAAGATCTGGCTTCCCCACCAGGGCTAGCCATTTTAGAAAGAGAGATCTTATATTGAACTTCAGAGATAGATGAAATAGGCTTCACTAGACCCAAGGGCATGACTTAATCTCTCAGGAAAGCATTCTGCCGTTGATTCCTGGAAGAAAAATTAGAAAAACTCATTGGATGTTGGACCAACCCAGAGGCCTTAATGGTACAGAGAGAAAGGAAACATGACCATGTTCAAGTTATAATTTGTAGCTGACCTTGATGTTTATTGCCAGACCGTGGGAGGCTTTGGAACCTGACTGATGCCTTTGTTCCCTGTGGATTCTAATTCAGTGCCTGGGATGTGGGCCTAGGAACCTGTATTTTTAAAAGATTCTTGGATGCACAGCCAGGTATGAAAACTACTGATCAAGATCAATTGTTTTAATTAAAGTCAGGGTGGAAGGAATAGGAGGGAGGGAAAGACAGAAGAAGAAAGAGGGACAATGAATGAGCTTTGGATTCCTTTGTTCAAATATGATCATGTGAGGAAGAGAAATTTGTCAGTCAGTTCACAGCAGAGCGGTGCTGGCTGAATTGGAGCTGGGAGACTTTTCTTATGTTCCCAGGGCCACAGAAGGGAAGCCCATGCAGAGCTATCTATCCAGATTTAAGCCTTACCCATTGGCCTTAGATACCTGTTCTGTCTTCCCTGTCTGCTACTGCCACTGTCAGCCCCTTGTAACTGTTCCATCCCATGTGTCAGCTATTTGTGGACTGGTTTGCCTCTGAACTATTGCTCTGGGTTCTTCTGTCCATTCCCTGCTTGGCTGAGTGGGCTCCCAAGTTAGCCTTCAGCATGACACCTTTCTGGCATCTCCATGGTACTAGAACCTTCACTTTTCATGAGGGCTCTAACCAGCAGCATCTCCCCACTGGGAGTGGTGGACAGGACTGGACACTCAAGGTGGGTATGAATTAAATATTAAATGAATTTAATAATTAACTATTAAATGAATTTCAATACTTGGTGTACCTTTGTGAAACAGCATGGTGATTTTGAGAGAGCATTGACTTTATATCTGATAGATTTTTTTGCAAATTTCTTTTCAGCAAATGGCTTGCTGTCCTTCCATTTGCTGAGGTGAGACTCCTCAGAGTCATTCTTAACTCCTTGCTGTTTTTCACACCCCATATAAAAATAGTGAATCCCTTAAAATATGTGAAGAAGCCATCTCTTTTCACCGCCTCCATTGTCAGCATCTGGGTCTGGGCCACCACCATGTGTGGCCTGGATTGTTGCCACAGTCTCCTAATCGGTCCACCAGTTTCTGCTCGTTTCTTGACTCTTTTTCCTTACATAGTCATATAATGATCCTTTAAAAACAGGACTCAGGTTCCTCCCTTTTACTCAGAGCTCCTGTCTCTTAGAGTCAAAGCCAACGACTTTATAGTGTCCTACAAAGCCCTCCATGAAATGGTGCTCCTCATCTGGATTTACCCTTGATCTTAGCCAAAAGCTTGAGAAGCGAACTCATCCGGATCTCACCTCATCTCCAACTTATTTGCCCCTTAGTCACTCTGTTCTAGCCATAATTTCCTCCTTGCTTTTTCTCACTTGGCCAAGCATGCTCTTCCCTTTGAGCCCCTCCCTCATTTCCTCTGGCTGAAAGATGTTTTTGTAAATTAGATATTTGTATGGTTTCCTCACTTTCCTTCAAGTCTGACGAATTTTGCCTTATTAGAGTGAGTTGCAGACCTGCCTATATAAAAATGGAACCCCTTTGTTAATTTTATACTGTTTTCCCCTTACCCTGCTTTACTCTTCTTCACAGCCCATTTCGTCATGACATTCCATTTATTTATTTTATTGGTTTATTATTTACAAAGTGCTAACAAATACTTTAATCCAAACTCTGTGAGGGCAGGACCCACGTTTTGTTCACTGAAGATTCCCAGTGTTTAAAAAAGAACCTAGCACATAGTAGGTGTTCAGAAAGTTTTTGTTAAACAAATATATTATTAGTAAATCTGAGTTTTAAATTCAAACTTGTCACTTCTTAATTATGTGACACTCAGCAAGTTACTTCTCAGAGTTCAAGCTTTCTAATGTTAAAAATAAATATAACTTCCATTTCATGGAGTTGTTTTGCAGAGTAGAACTAATACTTAAGCTTCCCACCTAAAGTGTGAGATCAAATTTGCATTAAAAATATATTATTATTGCTGTTGATGCCAACAAGAGACAGGGAAACACTGGGTAGATGAGGGCAGTTCCCCAACAAAGGCCCGCCCCTCAAGCCTGGTTACCCATGGCCCTTTTTGGCAAAAAGGCCCAAAACATTGCCTTTTGCCCCACCACGCCCCTTATTCTATACCCATATAAACCCTGAACCCCAGGCTCCAGAAGCAGATGAGGAGACGAGCAGATGAGAAGAGCAGGCAAGCAGACAAATGCAGAATGTTGCGGCAGAGAAGGAGAGAAGAGAAGGAGCATCTGAATGTTAGCAGGAGTTTGGCTGGAGATGGTCAGAAAATCAGCCACTGGATGGCCAAACTCCAGGGGAAGATCAACTTCCCATTCCATCCCCAATCTACCTCCCCATCCATCCTGCTGAGAGCCACCTCCACCACCCAGTAAAACCCCGCACTCACCATCCTTCAAGTCTATGTGTGACCTGATTGTTCCAGGATACTGGACAAGAGCTCAGGATATGAAAGCTGTCATACTGGCCCTCTGCCCTTGCAAAAAGGCAGAGGGTCCATTGAGCCAGTTAACACTTAAGCTATGCATGGATGGCAAGCCTAAAAGAACACACTGTAATACGCACCCAACTGGGCTCCAGGAGTCACAGGCTGCCATCCCTGGACACTGCTGTGAGGCCAGAGTCCAGTGTCTCGGCTCCTGCACCTGTCCGTCTGCATGCTCACCCTCCTGTAAGGGGTTTGAGCAATGGTGGTGACTGAACAGACAAGCCACACCTCTGTTGCAAGCCCTGCAAGGGAAGTCAGGGAACTCTCCTGTTTCACTGTTGTTAATATTGATAGAGCTTTAAGACTGAATTTATTCTGATATGGGTACAATTTCAGTGGAAGTGGAATTCAGGAACTGGCTTTAATCCTGAGTGACTTTTCTAGAAGGAAAGTCTTGATTGCTTCTATTTTGCTTCTAAAAAAGTGTAGGCTACCACCTGCTAATGCCTCCCAGATTTCTGCTTGAATGATCCTTGAATAAGTAAAGGCGTTCTAATTATAAATTTTTCTATTGTTCTTAAGCAAGTCATTAAAATTAAATATAACTATAGAATGGAGAGTGGTTTTATTCTTTCAATTACATAAGGTTTGTGAAGAGTCATTCTTTGTCTACTTATATTTAATCAACATGCAATGTTTTATGTGCTTTTATTATTCATGTGTTAAGGTAATATTCACGTTACCTAGCTATTTTTTACACTAACCCCCCAAAAAATATGGTTATATGCAAATTCTGTGAAGAACATGCATGCAAGTAGTTTGCTTATTAACCAGGTTTGGTGTTAGCTGCACATTTATAAAGCTAATAATTGCTAGCTATTAATATCATAACTTTAGTTCAAATATTATTGGTGTCTGTTCTTCTAAGACTGTGTGTTAAGATTAGGATTTAGAATTTAGTATAAGTATGTATAAATCATTTCAACAGAAAAAAAATGAATGCAAATCAGGAACCAGCTGGAGGCAGATTTGCATGATTAGTTTAATGCTGTGACAGGACACGAGCACTCAGAAATTTGAATTAAAATGCTTATTTCTTATACCTACAGTGGTCACCGAGTCTCTCTTACGATGTGGCCAACTATCACCCTGTGTTATCAGTAAACCCTCCTGACAGAAATTTGTGAGTCTAATATCAAACTCACTCTTGCTATTTGTTTTCTTTGCACCCTGGATTAGAAGACTGAAATAAGTGTTTTCACTATAGCAAACTACACTTATCGTTTACATTATTGGAGCTGCTTAGAAATTACTCCATAACTTTTCAAAAGATAAATCATGCCATTTGATTATCAGCAATCATTTGTCCAATCAGCACCCAAATGCAGTGTTTTCTTTGCACTGGGAAGCCACTCTTATAAGAGATTTAAGAAGTAACAAGGCCATTTTTTGTGGATAAGTCTAGACAATAGTCTCTTCTGCAGCATGAAACTAATATCTGGAGGGTTGAGTCTTATTATTGCATGATCATTTTTCATGCACATGCTAAATCCTTTAGTGCCATTCATAAAACTTTTCATAAGACTGACTTCATAGGAGTTTCTGTTCTTTTTAGAGATATGATTATCTATCTGCTTTCAGTTTACACTATTGCACTTGTATGTGTAGGGGGATGTCCTCTGGTCTTTTGCAATTATTTTCATTTTAGCTACTCAAATGAATTGCTGATTAAAAAATAAACTTTGACGGTCATGTAAATTGGAGATGATTCTGGCTTAAAAGGATAACTAGGCAGGTATTTTTGAAAATTAACAAGCAAGGCTATCACTCCACATAAGCAAAGTGATTTTTTTTAGGAGCAGAACACTTGATATACCGGTTGATGCTTCAGCCTGGTGTGGTATTTGAAGAGCATAAAGTTGTAACGTAGATTTTCATTTTAATGGGAGTGTTGTAATATCCTCATAATTTTTTTTTTTACTTCTCATTAGCTTTTACAACCTATGAATTACCTAAAACAACTTTAGTCATTTGAATTTTGACTTGCCACTTATTTTACTATGTGCAAAATTGTCATTTGAGAAATGAAATCTGTATTTATGGTATTGGTGTCTATGGCTAGACATTAGGACTATTGCAGAATTTGGAGATGTCACTACGTATAATGCGGTTCTAATGCAGATCTGTTTGGAGTTTTATTCAATATAGAATTATGGAGAAGTCTAGAAAGGAATGACAATGAAGTAGTAGTTACTGTAAATCTTGTGGTCACGTAATGAAACTTTAGGGGGCTTTTCTGCACGCCAGTTCAGTTCTGCTCTTTGTAGACTGACTCATCTAGAGGAGATTTTGTACAATTTTTTTAAGCTTATTTCTCCAGTTCATTTGTTTATCGACATAGTATTACATTATTATTTACTTAAGAAAATGGTCTACAGCACGAGACTTCAAGCCTCAATGTCTTCTTTTTTGTTGTTGATTTGTATACTAAATTTCAGAAATGGCTCTTTGTGGGAAGGATTGGAGACAAATAATGACTGTATACACATACATTTTACATGTATACATTATTGAAACGTGTCATATATGTGTACGTGCATGGAGACAGGTAATGACTACATATACATATGCAGTCATGTGTCACTTAACAGGGATACATTCTGAAATGCACCATTAGGTGACTTTGTCATTGTGGGAACATCACAAAGTGTACTTACACAAAACTAAGTTGTAGAGCCTACTGCATCATACCTAGGCTATATGTTACAGCCTATTGCTCCTAGGCCACAAACCTGTACAAAATGCTGCTCTACTGGATACTATAGGCAATTGTGACACAATAGTAAGTATTTGTGTATCTAAGCATATTTGAACCTAGAAAAGGTACAGTAAAATTATGATATTATAGCCTTATGGGATCACCATTGTATATGCATTCTGTTGACTAAAATGTAGTGCATGAATATATAATGTATACATGTATACATATATATGTTACTGAATATGTTATATGTTATTGAAACCTACTTTTATTATAACACACATATACATAAATACATGGCCCTACTTCTGCAGTCGTGAAGTTATGCCTACTGATGTGTGCATTAGTCTCTCTATCTTATTTATTCTTGCCACTTCTCCTCTCTGAGCCCATTCAAGTAACCCATTTTAACAACTACTTATAGATTATTTCATAATTTTCTTATTTTAGTTCATTTCTAATTCTTAACTGTGTTATTGATTACTGTGTTATCGATTACCTCTTATGTGAGTTCTGCTTTATTATAGGTAAGTCAGCTTATCTAAGTCACCAGAACTGAGTTAAGAAACATGAGGGCCAGATGTGGTGGCTTAAGCCTGCAGTCCCAGCACTTTGGGAGGCTGAAGCAGGTAGATCATTTGAGCTCAGCCTGGTCAACATGGTGAAACCCCATCACTACTGAAAATACAAAGGTTAGCCAGGTGTGGTGGTGCATGCCTGTAATCCCAGCTTCTTGGGAGGCTGAGGCAGGAGAATTGCTTCAACTGAGGAGGCTGAGGTTGCAATGAGCTGAGATTGTGCCACTGCACTCCTGCCTGGGCAATGGAGCAAGACTTGTCTCAAAACACTCACACACACACACACACACACACACACACACGCGCGCGCGCGCACGCGCGCGCGCAACTTATGGGCAGTCCAGTGGATTCCAGTTCTTCAGAGTTTGCCCAGGACTAAAAGTGGCAGTACAAAATTGAGCATTGACACTTTGAGATCACTGGGAGCAGACCAACTAATGAGGACCACCCATGGGAACAGATGAACTTCGGAAATGGGCTTGAAATTGGGGCTCACTCTATAGAGGGTATTGTGGCATGAAAAGGAATCTGTTTGCCTGGGTCAGTGGGGAAGTTCTTATGTGTCAGACTGTCTTATTTTGAGTTAAAAGTTTTACAGGTGAGGATTTTGCTGTAATTTTCTACTCACGTTGTCCAGTCGAGCATGGCCATGTGTGCTTCTGTCTCTGAGGAGAAATAATACAGTAATGATAGAGATCATGAGAGCAGCAGGTACCATTCTGACAATGAAGTGCCCTTCTCTGTCCCAGTTACTTAAAAGGTGGCACATTTTAAAATCCTCACCACAACTCTGTGAATCCATATTTCTTTCTTCCTTTTACAGATAAGGAAGCTGAGGATCAGAGAGGGAAAGCAACTTGCTCAAGCCCACCAGGCTAGTTAGTGTTAGACCTGAGACTCAAATCTGGGACTGCAGCACTTTCTATCCCAGGCCAATATTATCTGGTGCTTCTTGATGTTTTGAGATCAGCTCAAATACTTCTTATTGTGCTTTTCTTGTGGGCCTGCTGGCACTGGGGCCAGCACTGAGGAATCAGTGATGACCAAGACGTGGTCCCTGCCTGGAGAGGTTCACAACACATGCACCATTTTATTGTAACATCACATTATATTATGTTTCACGTGACATAATATGAGCTCCAGATGAGGAGGCCTTTTCTTTATTTTGTTCTTAAAACAGTGTCTGGAACATAGCACTCAATGAATATCTGAAAAACACAAAATATATCATGAAGTCCTGTCATGGAGGGAAGCACTCTTTGCTTTGTCTATGCTTTTCATCTGTGCCTTACTCTGAATCCTCCTCCTAGCTCCTCACCTCTGATGCCTTTGCCCATGAGCTCCTGGCATGCCTTGCTGTCCTTAGCATTCATTCTGCAGAAAGTTTATGAAGCACATACTGTATCCCAGGCATCATGCTGGCACTGGGGACACAGAGGTGGACAGACCAGACATGGTCCTTGCCCTCATGGAGGTACACAGTTGCTTCTCTGTACCCATGGGTTCTGCATCCATGGATTCAACCAACCTTGGATCAAAAGTACTCGGGGAAAAAAATGAGTCTGTACTGCATACATACAATTTTGCCTTGTCATTATCTCTGAAACAATACAGAATAACAACTATTTAGCATTTATATTGTGTTAGGTATTATAAGTAACCTAGAGATTATTTAAAGTATACAGGAGGATGTGTATAGGTTATATGCAAATACTATGCCATTTTATAACAGGGACTTGAACATCTGCAGATTTTTGTAGTTTTGAGAGGTCCTGGTACCAATCCTCCGCAGACATGGGGGGAACACTGTACTCTCATACTCAGTTCTCCTTCAGGCATTCTGGCTCAACTTTTCACCCACACACATCACACTCTTCCACCCACTGCCCCATGTCATTAATAGGATTGATTCTTAAGTGTGTGAATCGCAGTCAGAGCCCATGCACCTCAACTCTGACTTGACCAGAGGCCACACCCTGGAGTTTCTCCATAAAGACTTCCTGCCATGAATTCTCATGTGACATCAACTTCTTTGTGCATGTGGAATGTCCAGGGTGGAAAGAAGCAGAGGGTCAAAATAAAACCATTAACTACTGAGAAAAGAATTAACATGTACGAGTCCCCGACTATGTCTCAGGCAATATTATAGGGCTTTTCCTCCTTCGTTCAATTCTTATAGTAATCCTGAGGGGAAAAAAAAGTAGTATTTTCTTTGTTTTTCTAGATGAGGTCCATGGAGGTTAGTGGGGTGCCCAAACCTGGAGAGCTAGGGAATGGCAAAGCTGAGATAAGGAATGGAGGTCAGTCTTTGTACAAACCTGCTTATTTCGTACAAACCTGCCATGTATTCTCAAGGCTATGAGAGAACCAGGGAGGGCTGGAGACTGAGCTGCCTGGTGGTGCCTATTGATATCCATGCCCTGGAAATTGTACATGTAACTCATTATTGTGGTCATCTGCTTTCTGTAGCCTCCTGAGGGGCCCTTCTCATGTTCCTCTGTAGATTTACGAGCTTGTACATGGCACCTCCATTCTACACCAGCTTTTAGAGTTCCCTGAGGATTCTTATAACAATCACAATTATTTAGGTTCTACATTACCCCTGTCCAGTGTTAAGCAGATGAGCAGTGTTTTCACCTTCTAAACAATGATTCCTGAGGCAACTGCTGCCATAATATCACATTTCGTTTCCAAGGAAACTGCGCATCTATCCCTTCCTCCCACCCTTCCCACTTCCTTAAGCATGAGTTTTTTTGAAACTCAGAATGTGCTATTTCAACCTCTTGTTATTGTGAAAGTTTTAGTTCCGGCATTGGTTCCTAGGAAATTATAGTTTTCCTTCTGATCTTCTTCTTAATGTTTTGGATGCTTTTCTGCAGAATAGCCATGCATTCTAAATGGTGTTGAAATAAATTACTGCCTTCATTATGACACACAATAGATGAATGTATTCTACTTCAGACTCACAGCTTCTTTAGCCAGAATACCTTGATTGTTTTCCATCCCGAAGTTCTATAATTGCTTACTTGATTATTTCACTGTGAGACCTCAGAATAAAGTAAAAGGTAGGCTGGGGTATATATGTATCTATTATTCTCAGGATGTATGTGCATTCAAGTTAACTGACTGGATGGATTCAATAAGTTTGTACCACCCAGATAAAGTAATTACTGAATCTAAGCATCCCTTTTCTATAGATTATGCTACTAGTGACTAAAAATATCTTCAGATATTGTATAAATCATGGATTCAGGCAGCCATGTTTACTACAAATGGCAGTGAAGTATTTACTAACTCCAAAGAAACTCTGGAGTACTTTGCAATCCTGCTGGAAAGCAGGCGAGATGTGGGTGGCCACACAGGGTCAGAGGATGTCAGCATGCAGGTCCTGCGTAGGCATTTGAGCTGTGTGGATTGAAGACTCTCTCCTCACTCTTTAGTTTCCCCAATCCAAACACACACACACACACACACACACACACACACACACACACACACACACCCCTCAGAAAACAGTGGTGAGCAGCCCTGTGTTTACAGATACCCACTTCTGGCAATATCCATGCAGCTGAATTCTGGTCACCACGTCTGTCCCAGGATTTCCTCAGGCCTCCGTACCTCCCTCCAGCCTCTGGGCTTTTGACATAGAGACCTGGACATTTGGATTTTATTTTCGTTTTTCTAGAAAAATCTCTCTGAGACTCAGCTCTTAAGGAATGTGGAACTCGGAATCTGACTTTTTTCTTTTTTTCAAAGGAAGGGGTAGTCATGACCAGTCTATGAGTAGATCTAAGTAGATGCAGAAATTGTATGTATGCATTCAGTAGGTAAGGGTGAAAATGATTATTATGGTGTATGTGGGAGTAGGAGGAAATTAGCCCAGGTACAATTAGACTGGTGAGGTATTGTATATGCAAAATTGATCTTCCATTTACCTAGTCTTTTAAGCACTTGGGTCTGGTCAGTTGACCAGGTAAAGTTGACCCATGAACTATATGGGAGTTAGGGGCGTTGACCCTGTACAGTGGAAAGTTTGTGTTTAACTTTTGACTCTGCCCAAAACCTAACTATAATAGACGACTATTGACTGGAAGCTTTACTGGTAACAGGAACAATTGATTAATACATAAAAAATGTTATTAAGAAAACCATAAGAAAATAAAATGAATTCATTATTCATTAACCACAAGTGGATCATCATAAAGGTTTTCATCCTTGTTGTCTTCATGTCGGGGAGGAGGAACATTTAAGTCCCAAGTCATTGTGCTTAGTGAATGTTGAATCTGAGACAAAATATACCCTTTGATGAGCAGAGAGTAGAATGACTAATAAGAGGTCAGAAGCCAGTAAAGAGTAAATCCAGCAACAGCAACAAGAAGAATGTAGAGTTTGAAATTTCTTAAGTTTCAATGAGAATGTTGGCTTATTTTGCAAATAGCTTTGTCTTTTTCTGACCCCTCCTCCCACCCATGTGGAAGTACGGAGGAGAGAAAGGCTCTTGCAGAAAAGTATAAGCAGCGTAAGTGGAGGGTGTGGCAGAGATGGAGGTGGAGGCCCGGTCTGCTTGTGAAGGGTCTTGTCTTACAGTCCAGGCTAAGATGTTTAAGCATCACCTTAGAGGTATGAAAGAATCTCTGTAGGCCATTAAGTGGGGACTGGAATTCTAAAAGCTCAGTTATGAGCCTGCCTATGGGATCAGTTTCTAGTCATTAGATCACAGTAGACTGAATTCTGAGAGCTCAGTGTGGCAGATAAAGGAAAGTTTGTCAGATGGATACTCTTCTGACTTTTGGGGTAGAGTTAAACCCCTTATTTAAAAGCAATTCACTATGTCTAGTTGGTAATTAATGTAAAAAAATAATGCAGCATGTGACACTCATGACATTTCACCTATAAAGTAATTTGTGGTGATTTGTCCTAGAGTGTTCTATCAGAGGTTGATAGGATTCAGGAACTGTATCCTTGTTTTCTACCCTAATAGATTGGAAAGTGGATTAGGATGAGAGGCAGGTTCAGAGATAGGAAGAAAGAATTTTTTCATAGCAAAGCAAAACTGTTAGAAAAGTGCATGGTACTCCAAGCTTTCAGCCTAGTAACTTCTTGCTGCTGTAAAATGGCTGCTGTTTCCTTCTTTGCAAGTTTGGAACGTAGGCCCAGCTGCTGGAAGGATTTGGTTCACAGCATATTGAAAAATGAGGCCACACGCGGTGGCTCATGCCTGTAATCCCAGCACCTTGGGAGGCCGATGTGGGCAGATTGCAAGGTCAGGATTTCAAGACCAGCCTGGCCAGCATGGTGAAACCCCATCTCTACTAAAAATAAAAAATTAGTTGGGCATGGTGTCACGTGCCTATAATCCCAACTGCTCAGGAGGCTGAGGCAGGAGAATTGCTTTAACCAGGAGCCAGGAGGCAGAGGTTACAGTGAGCCGAGATCATGCCACCACACTCTAGCCTGGGCTACAGGGCAAGACTCTGTCTCAAAAAAAAAAAAAAAACAAAACAAAACAAAAAACGGAAAATAAAACAAGTAAAAGAAAACAACATTAACAAATAAAACTCATAAGCAAACACACATAAAATGATTTAGTGAGGTAATTTCTCAGAAATTTCAGAATTTCCCATGAATGTTCAGAAATGGTTCTTGCCTGTGGCTCACAAGAGCTTCAAGAATTTAATTTACCCATGTTGATCAGATGTGTAAAATGATGGTTCTATCATTCATTGAAAAAACTTTAGGTGCTAGAGTTTGGAAATATTTGCTTACAGATGTCTCATCATTGTAAGCTAAAGCTTTTTAGCCATCCAGGCCAAACAGTGGGACTCAAATTCCATTTGCTATTGTTCTTATGAACATCTAAAAAGAGCAATCAAGGGGTTTTTAAATTTATTTTACATTTATACTCCCATCCCCAGAAATCCATTTAAAAATCGATATTGGTTCTGGTAGCAGAAAAAGTGGAAGTGAAAGTAGAGTATAGAAACTTATTTCTCGAAGTGTGGTCTGCAGACTGCCCACATCAGCATCACCTGGGAGCTTGTTAAAAATTCAGAGTTGCTGGCCCTACACCATCTCACTGAACCGGAAGCTGCATTTTACCACAATCCTCAACTAGCACATTACTGTTTGAGAACCACTGGGGAATACTCTTTTAGGAAGCGTGGTCATGAAGAAAGTAGGGTGGGTGGGGAGAAGGTCCTAGCTAGAGATGGAGCATGAGGTCAGGGCATTTTTTGTCTTAAAATTTAGGCAAGTCTTGAGCATGTTTATGCTTGTAGAGAAGGAGACCTTTGAAGTAACCAGACACCGAAAGACAAATACCACATGATGTCACTCTTAGTGGAATCTTAAAAAAAAAGGATTGATATCATAGAAACAGAGTAGAACCATGGTTACCAGGATACTAGGAATTGGGGAGGGATGGGAGTGGGGGAGGATGGTCAACAGGAACAGAGTTACAATTAGGAGGAATATGTTCTGGTGTTCCATTGTAGAGAGGGTGAAAATGGTTAACAGTTAAGATGTGGTATATTAAAAAATAGCTAGAACATAGGGTTTTGAGAATGTCCTCACCACATAAAAATGATAACTGCATGAGGTGATAGTCATGCTAAATGCCATGATTTGATCATTATACAACATATACATGTATCAAAACATCAAATTGTACCCCATAAATAGGTATAATTACAATGTGTCAACTAAAATATAAATAAGAAAAGAAGTTGAAGAGAAAGAAGAGGGACTGAGGTCCCTGGGGAGCTAGAGGGCTGAGATGCAGTCATAGGAGGGAGATTAGACTAAGGTGGATGAAGGACACTTGTTCTTCTGAAATGAGAGGGAAGAAAGAGAGAGTGGGCTAGGGTGGGCTGCATATAAAATACCTTGTGTATTGAGGAAGCTGGAGGATTGAGATTAGTAAAATATGGTGGCTTATTTTTACCGGTGATGGTGGTGAAGTCATTTTTTGAGCATAAAGGGGCAGACCTGGTCATGGGATTTCAGAAAAGTGCAGGGCCCCTTGGTAAAACACACTGATGAGGCGGAAAGAACAGATGAGGGTAAGGGGACCTGAGTTACTGTCCCCCTCATACAATTCAAAACACCTTTCAGATATGTAGAATGGAAGAAGTACCCAACACCGATGTATATTAAATTCCAGACCTGAACATCATATAATTAAATAAACTAATATAATACCTACATAAAATGTGAGACTGTTTTGACTATTTTGGTACTTTCTTTTTTCCAAAAAGGCAGAGCTGCTTTTGCATATGAACTGATTTTCTTCAAAATCCATTATCCTCATGTGAGAGATGGAGAATTTGGGGCATAGAAAACATGACAAATTTTGCCTGTAGTCCTGAGCTGAGATTGGTACCAGGCTCTTCTGGCTGCCAGCTAGAATTCCTTCCAGTAAGCTATTTCCATTTCATGATTTATCAAGAGCTCCTCTCTACTTGACTTGGAAAAAGAGTTTTTGAAGAGTCCTCATGGGACATCTGTGGAATGCAGAAGGGAAAGGTAAAGAGAGGCACACTTCAATATTTTATTATCTCAACACACGGCCTCAAAGATCCCCTCAATTGTCTCTGCCTACAGGAAGGCTCAACTGCTTTTTTTTTTTTTTTTTTGAGATGGAGTCTAGCTCTGTTGCCCAGGTTGGAATGTAGTGGCGTGATCTCAGCTCACTGCAACCTCCACCTCCCGGGTTCAAGTGATTCTCCTGTCTCAGCCTCCTGAGCAGCTGGCACTACAGGTGTGCACCACGATGCCCAGCTAATTTTTGTATTTTTAGCAGAGATGAGGTTTCACCATGTTGGTCAGGCTCCTGACCTCATGATCCTCCTGCGTTGGCCTCCCAAAATGCTGGGATTACAGGCATGAGCCACCGTGCCCAACCTCAGCTTTTTATCCTTCCATTGGTGCCTTGTTTCAGGGGCTTGTGTTTTGGTAAGATGGTTTGTTTCTGAGGACAGGTGGTTAAAATGCATTGCCTTAACTGGAATATTCACAGGTATGTAGTTTTCGGCCCTGTAAATCATTTTTCAAAGCTTTTCATGGCTTCCGCTCTTTGATCAGGATAAATCACGCCACAGTGAGACTGGAATCTACTTTCATAGACTCCCATATGTCCTTGTTCTCAACCACTGGGCTTAATTTCTCTGAAGAACCTGACCTTATGAATTAAATTCTTTCTGATTGTGACATTAGTCAGACGAATTGGGGAACTGGGGACTTTTGTTTATTGATCCTTTTATCTTCTGCTTTTTTGCTCAGAAAGGTCATTTTTCAGTTCCCCAGAAGGTAATTCTACTTCTCTTAGTAATTCTCCACAAATGCTAAGCTTAGGACATTTATATAAAAGCCAGAATAAACATTCAGTTTAGAAGGGTTATATAAAAACTAGAAACAAGCTTTCATGCTTCTGAGTATAACTTAAATTAGGTAGAAAAATATCTAATAATGGAAGTAGGTACTTCTACCCTGTGTAGGGTCCACAAAGGAAAACACATGGCCTCTTCTTTCTAGAAAATGTCTTTATTTATTTATTTTTAATTGTCAAAAACTTGTGTATATTTCTCATACACATGTTGTTTTGAAGTATGTGTACACTGTGTGATGGCTAAATTGAGCTAATTAACATAGGTACCAACTCACATTAAGTCTCCCTTCTTTATCTTATCTTAGCATCCTTGATTTCCTCCACAACATTTAACACAACTACAGTATATTTATTTGAATAATTATTGGTTTAACCGCCTCCTCCCTGCCACCCAGACTGTAAGTCCCATGATGGCAAAAGCCTTGGTAGCTGTAGTAGACACTACATAAATCTTTGTGGAATGAAGAATAATAATAGTGGAGAATATTTGTTGTGGTTATGACGCACCAGGGACTGTGTTACTCATCCTATGTTACTCATCCTCTGTCTTAGTCCATTTAAGTTGCCGTTACAAAATACCATCGACTCGGTGGCTTAAACAACAGAAATGCGTTTTCTTGCAGTTCTGGAGGCTAGAATTCAATATCAAGGGTCCAGTGATTTGATTTCTAGTGAGGGCTTTCTTCATGGCCTCCTCCTTGCTGTATCCTCACGTGGTACAGAGAGAGAGTGAACAGGTTCTCTGGTGTCTCTTCTTACAAGAACCTTAATCTTATAGGACCAGGGCTCCACACTTACTACTTCATTTAATTTTAATTACTTTCTTATGCCTAATATAGCCACACTGGAGGCCAGTACTCCTATAGATAAAATTTGAGGGAACTCATAGCAATCCATAAAACTCACCTAACCACCTTAATAAAGTAGGCACTATGATCATCTCAGTTATACATATGAGACCTCTAAGGCTTAGAGCAAGGAGCTTTCTCAAGGTCACGTGAGTGAGCGAACAAGCTGGGACCAGGTTGTAGGTCTTGTTTACTCAAACCTCATCTTATAAAGGTATAAAAATCAGAACTAGTTACATGTACTTTCTCTTTGGAAGAGATGTGATCTGAGATACAGAGTAGGAGCTTAAAAAACTATTATATATGCAAGGAAAAATGTTTATAGGCTGAAAGAGTGGTTCTCAACCCTTGCGTTTTAGGACCCTTCTATACTAAAAAAAAATGTATTAAGAATCTCAAAAAGCTTTTGTTTGCGTAAGTTGTATCTGTTGATAGAGTGTTAGAAATTAAAACTGGAAAAAATTTTAAATATTTAATTTATTGCAAAGTAGTAATGAACTCATTACATGTTAACACAAATAATATATATTTATGAAAAATAATTTTATTTTCCAAAATAAAAAATTGTATGAATGATCGCATTTAAAACATTTTTTGCAATCTCTCTCACGTCTGCCTTAAAAGAAGACATAGATATGGATTCCCATATCTTCTTCTGCATTTACTCTGTTGCAATATGTTGTATTGGTAAAAGCAGATGAAAATTCAGCCTCACACAAATATGCTATTGGAAAAAGGAGGAGTATTTGATTAGACTATTCAGATAATTGTGGACATTCTGTTTTGTTATTACAGCAAAACTCCAATTGGTAGTTTTCTAAAGGTTAGTTGCAATGTGAAATCTGAAACGGAATCAATGAACTTTTCATATTCTGCTACTTTGAAATCCATTGGTCTAGCTTGAACTTTGGATGGATTTTTCACTCATGCATGATTTTGTAACATCTTTCATTGGTCATTTGAAAATATCAGTTCACTGAGTTAATGCAGGTCTTTCAGATGCTGACATATTTCATTATATAATATCCAAAAATCATATTCCTTAATGCTACCACTCAAATATCTCATCAGAAAAATCTTTATGTACTGGGAAGCTGTCAAGACCATGGTGGCAGATACGAGTTTTATAAAATCCTAATTTTCATTGGAAAATGAGATTTTTATCATTGGCATCAATAACGATTAGTTGCTTTTCTTAAAGTGTTAAGATGATTTCATTCATTTTTAAGAAAACATCTGCCAACTGCCCACGTATAAATAACTTTACTTTGTTAATTTTCCTTTCAAGTAAAAATTGTATTCACAAAAAAAGCAATTATTTGAGTTTGCAGCTCAAACAATTACACAAGTGCTTTTCTTTGTGACAGCCACTGTATTTACGTGTGTAATAGAAGTGTTTTATACATTTTCCCATTTCATCACTTAGAATATTAAAAAGAATGTGTACTCAAGGTTTAATAAAATTAATAATTTCTTCTCCTTCAAGGACATTCTTAATTAAAGCTAGTATTTATTTTATTGAGAGTACAGGGCTGTGAACAACGCATGGCTACTAGCACAATTTGGAGCCACTGCCTTAATTTGCACTAAGGCGCTAGAAATTATCTTTTGTATTTTTAGTGCAAATGTTAACATAGTTTTTTTTTAAAAAGGCAAATACACTTTAGTATTCTTACAGTTTTGACCTTGTGGTTCCCTAGTAGGGTCTTAGGGAGCTCCTAACATCTCCTACTCCCCAACATTCCTCCAGGATCAAGGACTTCTTCCATGAGGATGAGTTCTATAAAAGAATTCAGGAACAAGCATGCACTTGGTTTGACTGTACAGTTTAAGAATTAGGGAATCTGAAGGAGTATAGAGTGGGGAATAGGGAAGCCATTAACTGAGGTTGGTAAGGAGAAACATTTTTGCAAGGAGTCTTAAAGCTCAGAAGCTCAGATTCTGTAATTTCTCTTTAAGGAAAAGCAGGAGTTTCTGTAATTTGTTGAGACAAAAATGACACTGTCCATCTGTTTCCTTATCTGTAGTAAGAGTATTGCTATTGTGTGAATTAATGTATAAACAGTTTAGAACAGAGCTGGGCACATAGTAGGTCCTATTTAAGTGTTATTATTGTGAAAATGGAGTTTTGTTCAGTTATATGATGAATTGGAGCAGCTGTTCTTACACTTCAGTCGGCAGCAGAATGCCTTGGTGGGATTGTTAAAACACAGATTGCTGGGCCTTGCCTCTGGAATTTCTGACTAAGGAAGCCTGAGATGGGGCCATGATTTTGCATTTCTGTCAGGTTCCTGGGTGATACTGATGCTGCTCTTCTGGGTAGCACACTATAAGAAACTGAATCACGGGAATTCACACAATGAATATAAATATCAACAGATACAACTCACATAAACAAAAGCTGTTTGAGATTCTCAATACTTTTTTTTTTTTTTTTTTAATGGAGTTTTGCTCTTGTCATCAGGAGTACAATGGTGTGATCTAGGCTCACTGCAACGTCCTCCTCCCGTGTTCAAGCGATTCTCCCACCTCAGCCTAGCAAGTAGCTGAGATTACAAATACACACCACCATGCCCAGATAATTTTTGTATTTTTAGTAGAGATGGGGTTTGACCACATCGGCCAAGCTGGTCTTGCACTCCTGACCTCAGGTGATCCGCCTGCCTGGGCCTCCCAAAGTGCTGAGATTACAGGCATGAACCATTGCACCCAGCCTCTCAATACTTTTTTTTAAGAGTATAAATGGGTCCTAAGATGCAAGGTTTGATGCTCTTTTGTTTTCTATATACTTAACAAGCCATTGCCTCTTATTCATATCCAGGTATGGAAAGCAACGTCTACTTATTCTTCTACTTGTTTTCATTTAACTTTGCTCAAGAACTGAAATTTCCCCCATGTTTTTATTTTTATCTGCACAATAAGCTGGGACAGTAACTGGTTCAGTATTTATATTTTTTCCAGCATGTCCTATTTTGCTGTGCCTAATTGCTATTAAAGCCAGATGGCTGGGTTCCAAAGACTTGTCTGGTTTGCCAACAGTTTTACTCACCTGCATAATTTTCACTGGCTCTAAGCTCCCTGACCTATGTTACAAGGCATCATTGCCGCTTTTCTGAACTTGCCAAAGCATACTTGCTTTCAGGGCTTAGAAGTGTAGATTCGTTGTTAAGATTGCTGATGAAGATGTGCTAAATGAAGAGTGTTGGTATTTGATGATTACTGATGATGTCGATTTTAAATCCTACATTCATTTAACAAATATGTGTGTGCCAACAGTATGTAAGGCTTTGTGCTGAATGCTGGGAACCAATCTGAGGAAAGATAGACATGGACTCTGATTTTCAGTCTGGGGAGACACTAAGTCAACAGGCAATTATTAAACAGTACAATGGCAAGGGAAGGGCAGCGAGATAATTGGGCTGAAGGGGGCGTCTAATCCATGAGGGGCAGGGAAGGTTTTCTAGGTAAGTGATGTCTGAGCTGAAAACTTGGAGGAGACTTTGAATTCGTTAGGTAAAGAAAGCAGGTAAAAAAGCATGACGGTATCCCAGGCTGAAAGGGACAGAGTGTGGAAAGACCTAGAGGAGAAGCAGCACACTCCACTGTCTTTGAGAAGTTTCATTTGGCTGGTTCACTGAGTTTGGGTCAAGATAGGGATGTAGAAGGAGGAAATGACAGGAAAGTAAAAAGGTTAGGCAGGACCCTCTAAGCCTTTGGGTTTTCTCAGCCTTAGCACTATCTACATTTTGGGCTGGATAATTTTTTGTTGAAGTTGGGAGGGGAGCTGATCTATGTTGTAGGATGTTTAGTAGCATTTCTGGCCTTTGTGCTAGGAACCAAGAGTGACTCCCGTCCCTCCAGTTTTGACAACTAAAATGGTCTCCAGACATTGCCAAATGTACCTTGGGGAAGTAAAATTTCCCCTGATTTAGAACAATTGTTACAGAGTTTTTGCCTTTATTTATGTTTTTATTGTTTGTTCTGAGACAGGGTCTCACTCTGTTGCCCAGGCTGGAGCCCACTGGCACAATCAGGGCTAACTGCAGCCTTGACTTCCCAGGCTCAAGTGATCCTCCTACCTCAGCCCCCAAGTAGCGGGGACTACAGGCATGTGCCACCACACCCAGCTAATTTTTAAAAAATTTAGTAGAGATGAGGTTTTGCTATGCTGCCCAGGCTGGTCTCAAACTCCTGAGCTCAAGTGATCCTCCTGCCTCAGTTTCCCAAAGTGCTAGGATTACAGGTGTGAGCCACCATGCCTGGCTTTGTCTTTTTGTTGAGAACAGTGGTGGGCACGTATAAGATTTATTCAGGTGAATTACAGCAAGATTTATACCTTTTGGACATTCATTTATAGTAACAGTGTGGAAAATGAACAGAGGGTTGGCAGCATTTGAGAAAGGGAAACATATTAGGTCATCACTGTTGCAGCCAGGATGTATCTAAAGAAGTAGCTACAGGAACGGAGACAACTATATACACTTGAAATGATATTGGGAGACAAACTCAACAGGGTTTGGTGGCTAATTGGACATGAAGGGTGAAGGAGAGAGAGGAATCAATCTGCCTCAAGGTTTCTGGCCTGGTCCTGAAGAAGATGGTGCAATTCACTGATGAAGGGAGCACAGGAGGAGGGACATACTTGGAAAATCAGGAGAGGAGAGCTGGTATTTGAGATATGTTGGATTTGAGGTGCCTTGTGACAGCCATGTGGAGATTTTCACCTGTGGGTAGAGTTTGGGTTCTGGAACTTAGGAGATATAACTGAGTCAATTGGCAACTAGACAGTAGTTGAAACTCTGGGCAAAGCTAATTAAGAAAATCTGCATTGAATGGGAAGGGCTGGGGACTAAGAGCCAGTCCTGGCTGACACCAGGTAGATCATGGCAAGAGTTGGAGGGGCTGGTAAAGAGGATATTTCAGAAGAGGAAATCTAGGATGTGGCAGTGTCAGGGAAGAATTAACTATGTGAAGAGAAGCAAACTTTCTATCCATGGTTCAATGTCCTTCCTTTCCTTGAATGAGTAAAGGTTTCATGTGGTTCTAGATACTCATTAGCATTCTTCTGAAGTGATTGGATCCTCTAAGACATAGAAGGTTATGGCTGGTTATAAAAATTGCCACATTTGCCTCTGGTATAACCCAAATAGAAGCTCTGAATCATAAAATCTAGAGTTGAAGACAGACATCTTGATAGAATTGATGCCAGGCCAGACTGCTGAATTATGTAGAGGCCTTATAATGGAGATACACCTGTCCAGCCAGATATCACTTGCCACTTCCATAAGGAAAACTCCCTTGAGTTGATGAGTAGTAGAGCTGTGTTTCTGCTTTATAAAATCTACTTTTGATGAAAACTTAACATTTTAATTTAGAGATGTGTAGTTACCACCAAAGGGTTATGATGTCATGTTACTAAGTCTCAGATACCAACATTGTTCAATATTGTATACTTTTTTCCTGACTGGTATGTGCTCTAGATATCTGACCTTTGAAGGTAGTAATGTATTATTTACATAAAACTAAAATCCAGTGCATTCTAAATGGCTGTCATTTATCATGACCGTTTTGAAATTGGGTCCTGTGGCCTTATGCTAATCTGACTCAAAGGAAATTCTATGCTGTATGCTTGGAATTCATGCTTAAAAATTTCAGCAATAGTTTCAATGCTCTTTTAATTAAAATAAGATGCTTCATAACATTTCCCACATAATGTGGAATGTACTCTTTTGCTCATATATGAATTAAAACCCTTAGAAGATTTATATTTTCTGGTCTGGCGACCTTCATTTTTCTAATGTGTGTGTCCCATTTGTCCTGAAGGAGTTGGGAAGTTGAGATTTAAAGCCATCCCAAATGGGAGAGTTAAGATTCTTGATTAAATGAGAGCTTGTTTGTGTAATAAAATAGAAAAATGTGGGTGGATAAAATTAAATTTGCAGTACGTTATCTACTGAATAGTTTTGTCTTTCCTGATAATTTCACCCTGCCCCAACTATCCACATGGTAAGTATGAGAAAAACCATTTTTGTATAATAACACTTTTTAGCAGTAACTGACTGGACCATGTTGGGCTTCTATTCCAAGTTATTCTAATCAGCCCCTGCATCAGAGACTTTGTAATTGGCTCCATCATATTCCCAGTTTGCCTTTTGTGTGTGGCCTTTTTCTGCTGTGTAAATAGGAAAACTGAGAAATCAAGTCTGCAGAAATAGAAGGATGAATGGGGAGAAGCAAAGACAAGCAATACAGAGAAAGAATTCCCAGTCATTCCTGGTGCACTGCAGTCTCCAGTTTCTGTGAGTTTCTAAGACCCAACTCATCCATGCTTTTGGGGTCCTTGAAAGACCCCTCTATCCTTCAGGGGTTTTTGAAAAACCCCTGTTTATTTCAACCAGCTCAGATGGTTTGCTGCATGTGGGAGCAATGAAACAACCCATATTGCTTAGACTTCTATTTTCTGATTAATGGTGGCTACCATGCTATGTGTATATCTTTAAAACAAGCCCCTTTATATAAGTTAGATAATATTTGATGGTTTTGGTTGAGCTAGTCTTTGGCTTAAGTGTTACTGCATTTTTTTGTGAAAAAAATATGGTAAGTATAGGAAATGTATAATCTCACACAAGTTTGAAACTATTTAATAGATTCTTAAAGGAAGGGTGTATTTGTAGATATGTTGGTTGGTTCCAGGTCTAGGAATCCAGGCCATTTACAGTTTGATGTGTGGAGAAGGAAAAGAGAGTACAGTCTCTCAGTGGCAGTAAGGAGGCAGGATGGATGGGGGAGGGAACCAGAAATGACCCTGAGATACAGTGTCCCAAGGTCCAGTGTAATAATGCTTGGGAAATAGACTGCTATAAAATTTTTGACATTTGAAGATTATTAATAATAAATGTTCTCACTAAGTTCCTCCATTCATAGGATAGTAATGCAAAACAAATTTTACCCCAATGCAGCAGTGTGAAAACAAGAAGAAGAAAAGGCCAAGTTTATTAAATTCTTATGTTCAAACTGAGAACCAGAAAGTGAAAGAGAGTTAATCACTGAGTTGTGTATTAGTCTGTTCTCACACTGCTAATAAAAACATTCCTGAGACTGGGTAATTTATAAAGGAAAGAGGTTTCATTGACTCACAGTTCCATATAGCTGGAAAGGCCTCACAATCATGGTGGAAGGCAAAGGAGGAGCAGAGTCATGTCTTACGTGCTGGCAGGCAAGAGAATTTGTGCAGGGGAACTCCCCTTTATCAAACCGTCACATCTCGTGAGACTTATTCACCATCAAGAGAACAGCATGGGAAAAACCTGCCTCCATGATTCAATTACCTTCCACTGAGTTCCTCTCATGACACGTGGGAATTATGGGAGCTATAATTCAAGATGAGATTTGGGTGGGGACACAGCCAAGCCATATCAGGTTGGAAACAGAATGTATAGGTGGTCACAGGGCTAGATCGCACTGATGACAACTGTTTGGAGTCTTCTGTGTCTAGAAAAAAATAATAGCTTCCCTGCTTAGAAAGTCAGAATGTAGGTGGTAGGGAGAAAAAAGTGTTCAAAAAAAACTTCAAAGACTGGAATAAACTACATTTTTGTAGAGCTACTATATTAAAATATAAGAGGAAAAAGAAGTGGAAAAGTGGGGGAGTGGGAATTACAGGCCTCTGCAGAAAGGAGATAAACAAGTGCCTTTGGGTGGGATCATTTGTGATTTTAACAGAAAGACATAAAAAGACACGAATATGTCCTTAGAAGCAGAGTGGCAGCTTCAAGTTTATAATTACCAATAACCCCTGTGTACACAGCATTCGGCATGCACAAAATATATTGGCAGATGCATTAGTAAAATTTATACTAAAGCCTCTGGGAACACTGACTTGGTAAAATAACGGAATCTCCATTAAAGCAAAAGTAATGAACTGATTCAGCACTCCTGAGTAAAGTGACCAAATGTCAGAGATACCCCTGAAGGACACAGAGGGCAAATCTGGTGAATTTTCTGGCTGCAGTTGGAAGGGTGGCACACAGAGATGCAGAACCATGAATATACCTTTGACTTCAAGTTTACCTCAAAGGCAGTGACATTTACCTGGAGAGCAGGGAGAACCATTGATGCTTCCAAGCTGATTCTTTAAAGAGGTGTGGATGGAGAATGTGTGTATGTGTGTCTGTGTGTGTGTGTATGCATGTGTACGTATATACACATATATGCAATTAGCTCCAATGCTTTAAATACATTCAACACAAGTATTTATTCAGACCTTTACTGTGTAAGGTCCTAGGAGGGAATACATTTATGTGTGAAGCCCTAAGCCTTGCTTTAACAAAGCTAAGGGTAAAATGAGAGTGAAGAGCACCCCACCTTCTCCCCAAGCTCTCTCCCCCAGCCTCTCCCAGTCATGCCTCTCAAAAGACCCTGCAGTAGGAACAGTTGAATGTGTGTGTAAGTCGTTGGAAAAGGAAGTAGAGATGATACTTAGAAAACATAAATGAGAGAAGTGTGAAGTGTTTGCAATCAGAGAGTAACTATTCCCAATAGGATGCTTTTCATTCTGATAAAACCATTCAGTTTTGGATGTTGAGATCAATTTTTTTCAGTGAAAAATCTGCCCAAAATCTTAAAAATGCAAGCAAGTCATCTGTATATGGCCTCAGAGCCATATACATTTTCTATGTACTGATTTTCTGTGTACTGATTTTCTAGGTATATACTGAAGTGGCCTTTGGACCCTGGGTGTTAAATACGGAGATCTGAATGTCCTTCAGTTCATTTTAATTGTGAAGAAGTTAACTGCTGAGGAAACACACACTTCCTGATATAATCAGTCTGTAGCCTTATAGAGATCCAAATATGTCACCTTTAACATACAATTCAAATTTATTCTGATCAATTTGTGGAGAGTTGCAAGATTGGAATTTAGAATATTTTAAGTGAAATTGTTAGATTATAGATTTAAAAAAACTTATAAAAGTCAATTATGTACAAGTTCTGGGCTAGGTCCTAAGGTACATGACAAAGGAATATGAGGATGTTCCCAGTCTTTGTTTCAGAGCAGAGTCACCTGGAGCATTTTAGAAAACTCTTGAGACTCAGACGGCACTCAGGTCCATGGAGGTGGCACTCAGAATCTGTGCAAGGGGTGCCCATGCATTAACTCAGTTGTAAAGCCCCCTCCCAATCAGGTGATTCCAAGTGCAGCCATATGTGAGAACTAGGTTAATTTAACATCAATTTAAATATGAATCTCTGGGCATTAGTTTGCAGTTGGTAAGTTTTCCAGGCTTTCCAGGTGATTCTGATGCACATGGAAGGTTTATAGACCCTGCCCTTCAGATGATTATACTCCAACGAGGGAAAAGGTGACTTATGTATTAAACTGTTTAGGAAAATTATAAGAAAGTTTACATTTAAATGCCAAAAAATGGATAAAAGACAATAAGGAGTAATAAGAAAATGCAAGAGGTAAACATTTAGTGAATAAATTAATAATAATTTATATTTAGCATGTTGATTCAGGTGAAAATTGTGTTTTTAAAGTGTATACATTTTTAGAAATACTTTTTTCCATTGTATATTTTCAATATGTATTCTACAGTATATATATATACATATACATATGTACATATATACACATATTTATAATTACATAATAGGTCTACGTATTTTCAGGGTACCCGTGATAATTTAATACATGTAATTTGTAAAGATCAAATCAGTGTAGTTGGGGTATCCATCACCTTAAATATTTGTCTTTTCTTCATGCTAGAAACATTCAATTATCTTCTAGCTATTTTGAAATATATGATAGAGTATTGTAAACTATTATCACCCTACTGACCTATCAAACACTAGCTCTTATTTCTTCTATCAAACTGTGTATTTAATCAACCTTTATCAACCCATTAATCAACCTTTATTTATACCCTTCACCCCCACTACTCTTCCTGGCCTCTGGTAACCACAAATCTACTCTCTATCTTCATGAGATCCACTTTTTTAACTCCCAAAGATTAGTGAGAACATGCAATGGTTGTCTTTCTGTGCTTGGCTTATTTCACCTAACATAATGACCTCCAGTTCCATCAGTGTTGCCGCAAATGCCTTACTTATGGCTGACCAATATTCTCTCTCTCTCTCTCTCTCTCTCTCTCTCTCTGTGTGTGTGTGTGTGTGTGTGTGTGTGTGTGTGTGTGTATGTGTGTATACCACTATTTCTTTACCCACTTATCCATTGATAGGCACTTAGGCTGAGTCCATATTTTGCCTATTGTAAATAGTGTTGCAATAAATATGGGAGTAGAGACGGTAGATGAAAATGTAATCCTTTTATCTGAAGAATTACTTAAAATTCTAAAGTAGAAGAGTTGGAATTGAGAGCTAGATAAATCATCTGGTCTCTGATGATCTATCTGTTTGCAGAGGGGAGTTGGGTGGAACTGGGCGCTCTGGGAGTACTCTGATGGTAGAAAGAGTCCTTTTTATTTCACTGTGGGGGTGGGTGTATGTGCTTGGGTGGGGTTTTGGGTCTGGATATCCAAAAGCAGTATTTCTCAAATGGCACTATTCTGTATATTCCTTATTGTAAGATGTGTATCTTCTTGCTAAAACCAGTAGCAGTATTTTTCTATGGGATGTAGGGAATATTTGATAGAAATATTAGTAGAACTTTTTTATTTTAAGTTTTATTTCCATAATCTTCTCTTAGCCCTTTGGTAACTATTACTGGTAGTCTCAAGAAAAATGAGTGAGAGATAATATGGGATATTTCTTTGGATTTTCATAGCACTTCATCTGAGTACCAGTAGCATTGGATTCTTACATTAATAACTGTACCTTACCTCATAGGATTCTTTTGCAGACTTACATGAATTGATATATGCAAATGTGCTTAGGAAAATGCCAGGCACATGGTGAGCCCTCAGTAAATGTCAGCAATTCTATAACTTCCCCACCACTGCTGTTATTCCCAACATCATTTGCTTCGTGAACTGTGGAACCCATGAGGACAGGCCAGATCTTTTATCTTTATATTCCCAGTCTCCTAGCACAAGGTTTTGTGCAGTATCAGCACTCTTCAGCATGTGCTGAGCGAAGGATTGGCCAGCTTAGATCTGATTTAGCCCCAAAGCACTTACGCAGTTATTTTAAGAGTATTATATCAGTGTTTAAATAATTTTCTACCTGAGTGAAATGCTTCCAAATGCTCTCCTATGTTAACAGTGCAGAGAATGGCTGCTTTAGAAGAGCGAGCCCCTTGTACACTCAATAGTCCACAGACTCCCCCTTTACCGTCCTGATGGTGGGCAGGCCACTACATCTCCCCATTTGCCTCCCTGCTTGCTTAGGGTTCCCCCACACACAGATCAGCCCTGATTCATCATTCCCTACAGAAGACCAGTCTTTTGACCTTGGGGCCAAAAGACTGGTAGATATGATTCAGGGGATGAGGAGAGGAAATGAGCCAGTGACACGCCAGCTGGACACCTGAGTCCCCTTTCAAAAGAGCATCTTGTTTTGTCCCATCAGGCATCCTCTAAGGGAAAGTTAGCCTGCACTTATGAATGAGACCCTTGCTGCTGTTTTAATGTTGTAAAGGAGGAGGGAAATCTACAATGGCATTGAGGAATAATGAAAGTGTATATATTTTTTTCTCCCAAAGAAACCAAAAGTATTTCCTCCTCTGTATTATCCAATGCTGCCGATTTTATGCTTCAAAGAATTGAGAATGAATACCTGGCAGTAGGTACTAAATCTGTGTTTGATGACTGACAGATTAAGCACTACGGATGTTAAAGGAGATTAGACCATGGATCCCCAAACAGTGAATGTCAGTGTTATTTTCCATTTTGAAATTGAATGAAGTTACCTTTCTGATTCTTACCATAGCCAGCACCGTTATAGCTTCCCAATTTGGTTCTTACATTACCTCACTCTTTAGAACATCATTCATTTATTTAAATGGTATTTCTTGAGCTCCTTTCATGTTATGGCTTGGTCCTGGCTATGGAGAAGGATATAATAAAATGTGAGACATGGTCTTTAGATCCAAAAAGTTTGTATTTCAAGAAATGGAAAAGTAAGACCATAAGTCATGATTATGTGATTAAGTTCTATGATTCCACGGTGAAAGGATATTTTTGAAGCACAGGAAACAGAACAGAAAATAATTCTACCTTTCAAGATGAGTCTAATTATATCTCTTTTGTTGTCAGCCTGTGAGAGTCGAGGGTTTGTGGCTTTTAATTCTCATTTAGGCTGTTGAAGGCAGTGGGGGTGTGGAAGGAGTGTGATCATTAGAGTTAGTTCTGGATTCAAATCCCAACTCTGCTGCTTTCCACTTGTAGAAATTTAGGCAAGTGACAATATTTCTGAGCAGAACTAAATATATCCACATCTTTCAGAGATGTGAAGAATTGCACTAATGCACACAGTTAGAAAAATGCCGTCAGAGGCTGGCAGATCACGAGGTCAGGAGAACGAGACTATCCTGGCCAACATGGTGAAACCTTGTCTCTACTAAAAAATACAAAAATTAGCCAAGTGTGGTGGTGTGTGCCTTAGTCCCAGCTATTCAGAGGCTGAGGCAGGAGAATCGCTTGAACTCAGGCGGCGGATGTTGCAGTGAGCCGAGATCGAGCCACTGCACTCCAGCCTGGTGACAGAGTGAAACTCCATCTCAAAAAAAGAAAAGAAAAGAAAAAAATACTGTCGTTAAAAAGGCCCTCAATAAATGATAAATGGTGATTGTTATTAACAAAGGTCACTAACAGTAAAGATATTGCTTTTATGAAGCTCATGCTTAAATGATAACTTCCAGAAAAACAACTCCATTTGCCTTGCTCAGGTTAAGCTGTTTTTCTTTATACCACAGAATTAGTACTTTTTGTCCCTCTAAATAGGCAGTATTAGACAATATATCATGAAGAGGTGTTTCCTTCCCTTGAGGAAGAAATATGCTAGTTTATTTATCATTCCATTGACATTTCTTAGGAATTCCCAAGGAAGGAAGTCTCAGGTGGCCTCCTTCCACATATTAAGAAAGAACTGTCACTCCATTATGTTGGACTTCTGATTCCTCATTCTATAATTTTAATAGTCACTGTGCTGAGTATTTTACACTCTTTTTCTCATTTAACTAACCTCAGAGTTCCCTGAAGTAGGTGTTAACCCTGTTTTACAAATTGAAGCCCAAATTGCCCAGCCAACTAGCAAGGCATTAGGTGGGATTTGAGCTCTGGCAGTCTGGCTCCCAGAGCCTGTGTGTGTCACTGTGATGCTAGGCTTGCCTGCCTGTGTGCTTGTCCCACCAAGCAGGGGGCTGTCCTACCCCTACACCTGCTCCTTCTGCTTCTGCCTATATGGGCTTTGGCACCATTTGTGGGAACACACAGTAAAGGTAGTGTCTTTGTTTGCTTTCTGTTGCTATAACAACACATATTGAATAGTTTATCAAGACAAGGAGTTTACTTGGCTCACAATTCTAGGGGCTGGGAAGTCTGAAAGCATGGCACTGGCATCTGGGCCTGTCCTCCTGAGGTCAGCCTGGCATCACCAGTGGAAGCATCCCTAGACCTCAGGGATAGAGGGTGACTATTGGGATGGTGCTACAACTTGTGGGCTGTCCTGATGATCACTGAAACAGTGATTCAATATGAAAGTGCTTTGCAAATGGTAAGATGTCACATGAATTTAGCCACCGTTTGATCATTTTCACTTTATCTGTGAAAGCTCATGTTTATAGCTAAACATTTGGTTACAGGATTAAGTCTATGAAAAGAATTGGATCTAGTAGGTCACAGCTTATTAGGAATAGGACAGAGACTCAAACCATGCGCCTCCGTCTTCTGGAGATGGACTTTTACCATGACGTTCCTTCTCTGGATGAAATCTGAGGGCTCTTCAGTCTAACTTTTGAAGGGAGTCATTCAGGGAACGTTTTAGTGTCAAGCCATTAAATCATACCTCAAGAGGCTGAAAGTGGCCCAAGTATCAGTCCATATAGGTGGGTCTGGAAAGGTGGGATGAGTTGCTGTAACTATCTCTGGACTTAAACTCTGCTGAGATCTGAGTGCCTTGTTGAGCAGAGCAAGAATCTCTTTCCATTATGGTGATGGAGTTTCTAAAGTAATTATTGCTTTTTTTTTTTTTTTTTTTTAAACATTCTGCCTCTACCATTTTCCAGTCACACTGTTCTTGGAGCAATGTGCATCATAAATACTTTTCACATTAAACAGCCTCTGCTATTAGATTTACGTGGATTCTAGAGGTATCTTTTTCACATTTCTCTGGAGACAATTAGTGCTGATAAGGATTTTCTGAGGTCCCTCTTGCTCTCAAGCTCGTTTACCTGAACTTTTCTTGTCCCAGTTTCCATTTTCTTTGGTCTCCCGAAAACTTCTAAGCTTCATCTTTAATGATAAATTCATATTTTGTAGTTCTCCTGTCAAAGCTTTTGTGTTTAATGGCTCATTTTGCTTAATTGCTAGAGTTTTCTGGCCTTTTGTTATTTGGTCCTGCATATTTTCAAAGATTTCGTAGAAGCTTCAGGCTGTTACTTTAATGTCTTCTTGGTAGATTGATTGCTAAGTTACATTGTCTTCAGAGTAGGTTTTTGAGGTTGTGCCTATCATCATGTCTGCTTTGACCTGGAGTCCATTGCACTTGGAGTGCTTCTTGAAGCCCCTGAGTTTGTGCTGTGACGAAAGCATGGATGTTTTACTGTGTCATAGCACAGTGGCTTATAAGGCTTCAGAAGCTCTGGCTTTTACATCAGAGCATCTCATATGGTTGTGCAGATTGCATCTTGGCCAAGCATGCTGGGCTGAGGGTCTAAGGGGGTACTGAATGCCAGCCTGTGATTCATTTGCCAAGCCTTGCATCTGATGCAGGACTGTATCCTCACAGGGGGCACCTTTTCCTAATACACACAAAGGTATCATGTGGGTAGCTGTCCTGCTATAACTTACAAGTTATAGGCAGTGGAAGAGGTGGTGGTGTTTCCCCCTGGGGAACTCGGATCAACTTACCGGGAATCTTTAAGCGTCCCAAGATGAAGCCCTTAGTGCCTGCCCCCACCAATTGTTTAAAAGTTGTTAAAGAACTGCTTGACATTTGCTAGCATGTTAAATGCTCAGGATGATTTATGAGGCTATGTCAATTATTCTTTACTCAGAAGGGGACTTGAAGCTGCAGATCTGATTTCAGCCTCTGTTCAACCCCTGGGCTACCCTTCCTGCAAAGTCTGAGCCCTACTCTCTCCAGAGGATTAGCCTGGGGTTTATTTTGGCTCCTGGCTTTAAGTCAGAATTGCTGCCCCTCAAGTTATATTTAAACAGCTCTATTAAGATAACCTTGTTTCCAGGGGCTGCAACCAGCCAGTTTCATTTTCCAACTAGTTTAGTTGGTCAGTGCCCAGAACTGACCCACTTGAAATTAGAGCTGTATTTTATTTTTCTTTTCTGTTTTTCTTTTTATTATTTTACTTTACGTTCTGGGATACGTGTACAGAATGTGCAGGTTTGCTACATAGGTATATGTGTGCCATTGTGGTTTGCTGCACCCATCAACCCATCACCTAGGTTTTAAGCCCTACATGCCTTAGCTAATTGTCCTGATGAGAGCTATATTTTCTGTAAGTCAACAACACAGTGTCTTCAAAACCTTCTTTGTCATATGGCAGTTGTGTCTGAGACCTTCATGTACCTTAGTTTTTTGGGGTTTTCTTTCCCCATGGGAACCACAGTTATCCTTTCTCTGGCTAGTATGCTATGCTGAAGTGATAGTACATTTCTATTTAGCAGCTGCTTCCTGTGGTTGGCCTTTGTTCTGAAATCTATGACTTGGACCTTATCTATATTGATCCAAATTTAATATCTATCTGCCTGGACGCCTGTCCTAACATTCATTTTGTATTCACCCTTATATTAATCTGGTAGGATTTCCATAGCAAAACACTACAGGCTGGGTGACATAAACAACAGAAATACATTTCTTACAGTTCTGGAAGCCGGAAGTCTACAGTCAAGGCGTTGGCATGTTTGATTTCTCCTGAGGCCTCTCTCTTTGTCTTGCAGACAACCGCCTTCTCTCTGTGTCCTCACATGGACATGGACTTTTCTCTGTGCATACATTCCTAGTATCTCTTTCCCTTCTTTTTTTTTTTGAGACAGACTCTCATTGTGTCACCCCGACTGGAGTGCAGTGGCATGATCTTGGCTCACTGCAACCTCTGCATCCCGGGTGCAAGTGATTCTCCTGCCTCAGCCTCCTAAGTAGCTGGGGTTACAGGACCTGCCACCACGCCCAGCTAATTTTTACAGTTTAGTAGAGACGGGATCTCAAACTCCTGACCTGAAGTGGTCCACCCACCTCAGCCTCCCAAAGTGCTGGGATTTCAGGCGTGAGCCACTGTGCCAGGCCTCTCTTTCTCTTCCTATGAGGACACTGGTCTATTGGATTAGAGCCTCATGCTTATGACCTCACTTACTCTTAATTACTTTTTTAAAGTCCCATCTCCAACATAGTCATACTGGGGATTAATGCTGAAACATATGAATTTGAAGGGGAGCACAGTTCAGTTCATAACAATTTTCACTTGCTAGACTTTCTCATTTAAGCGTATCCAGTAGATATTAAAACAAAAACAACATTTCGGTTATACCTTTTCTGTCCATTTGGGCTCATGCAGCTTGTTAAAGACTTCATTTCCATCCTCAGAACAACATTCCATTTAGCAATAATTATATTTTGGATCTTGCCCCTTAGACAGCTTCCTAATTGTTATTTCCAAAAATCTAAGCCTCATTTTTGGAAACTGCTCCCCTATGTTAAATATAGTGAAACGCTTCCAGACAATCTCATTTTGTTAGAATTAAATTGGTGTTTTCTGGACCGTGTTTGTCCCACAAGCAGCATTCTCAAAGGGCTCGGCAGGCTGGGGCCCCCAGCCTGTGCTTGTAGAAATCATGTTGATTTTTAATCAAAAGCCTTATTTTGGCAGCTTCCGTTTTTTTGATTGTTTGAAACATACTTCCTGATGGTTTAGAGTTTAGATTCTCAGTTGTTGGATCCTGGAGAGGAGTTTGAGGCCTTAGTTTTTCAGAAAAATGCACCTGACCTGTGTCTATTAAGCTGCTAAATATTTAGGAGCATCGGGACTTAGTTCCACTTCTACCACACAATATTGAAGCAATTCAACAACTGGCTTTTTTTTTTTCCACAAGAAAAGAGGGTTTTTCAGGCCACTTTGAAATGCAGGTGGTTGATTTTAAAATGCAAATTCTTTGGGGATTAATCATGAAATGTTTCAGGGTTTTTATAAGGAAGCTTATCCACTTAGTGAAATAAGGGATGCTTTCTTGGTCATGGATTTTCTTTTTGCATTATTTTGTTAGTTACTTGCTAGGCTAGATAGTATTTGTGGGTGCCACTGGCAAGTCTAAAACACAGGAAGGGAGAAAGTAAACAGCTGAGACTTATAAAGTCTGACTCCTTCTGTGCTGGAAACATTTGGTAAATGGTTACATTTACTGCATATGCTGGAAACAAATAGCTGAATAAATAAATGAGTAACTTTGTTAATTCAAGCTGTTCTATTTTTCAAATAATACAAATTAGGGATAGTGACAAAGACCATGTAAGCTCTGATCATTTTCCTCCTGGGTACTTAATGGGAATTGTGCAACTCAATTCTCAGCAGTTGTTTCGTAGGGCCATGGGGTTGGATTCTGGCCAATGGGACCTGTTAGGAATTTCATATGGTACTTCAAAACCTAAAAATCCTCCTGCATGATTCTTTATATTTTTCTGTCTTTCTTTATCTACTGACCAGAGGGTGCTAGGGGATGGTGGAGGTATGAGACAGAAGCATGCCGTGTCCTTGAAACACAATATAGAGCAGAGCCCCTGTCGGCGTATGTGAAACCACGATGCAATTGAGCAAGAAACAAACCTTCATTGTGTTTTAAGTAAAGGAAATTTGATTGTAGGTAGTTTGTTACAGTAGCTTGTGTTAATTTTTAAAAGTGTCACTATGGTGTAGTTTCTTAGTATCATTTTGCTAAAAAATGTTTGATCTGAAAGCAACAAATACTACAACCAAAGTACCTATGCCAGTTTCTGTTCTGTTAAAAACAAATTCCTCTTGGTCTATTCATTCCTAGTAGAATCACAGCGATGTGCCCATTTACAGGCCAGCCGAGCACTTGTCACATGCACATTAAAACAGTGAACCCACAATCTTTTGGGGAGGTGAATAGTGGCAGGTGTCTATTCTCCCTCTGAACCCTTCCCAGGAGACTGCTTTGCCTGGGCATAACCCAGCAGATGAAGTCATCCACCTTTGCTGGCCACCATCATCTGATTAGGGGAATTCAGACCACATGCTTTAGTTGGTGAATGTCTCACTAAAGGGATATTTTGTCAGAGATGAAGTGTATGAATTCCACGTATGACTACTGCATCATTTGTGAATGCTTACTGTATATGACTGTATGAATGGGCCACCTGCATCTCGGAATGTTTTTGGAAAAAAGGGTTAAATATAATCGAAAGAAACCAAAGAAAGAGCAAAGGCCATAAGGAATGAGTCTATAAGGCTTTATGTTTTTCTTCCCCTTTGAGAGGTGGCCAGTTTATAACCTAGATTCCTCAACATGACAGACACTACTATTTAAATTTGTTTAAATTAAAATTAAATAAAAAACTTATTTTCTCAGTCATACAAGCCACATTTCAAGAATACAATAGCCACATGAGCTAGTGGTGGCCAGACTGTACAGCACAGATATAGAACATTTCTATCATTTCTGAATGCTCTCTCAGCACTGATCTAGAGCTAGCTTTCATATTTTCATCTTTTCATGATGCAATCCAGTTGCCAAATTTCTTACACTCATATACAACTCAGAGCAACTCCTTGAAATGTTTTTAAGATTGTTACAATATAAACTCTGGAAAAGGTTCTAGAACAAATCACAAAAGGTTGATTTCTATGTACACATTAAAGGAAGCTATGATAATTAGAAAAACCAAGCATTCACTAAAATTAAGTTACTACACATTTACTTCATTTCCTTCAGTGACTGGAATTAAAATCTAAGCTTCAATGAAAGAAAGGACTTTTTTTTTCACTGCCAAATATTTGCAGTTCTTGCACATAGTAGGTACTCAATAAATATATTTTAAATGCCTATTAGAGAAATAAAATTGGTACAGTCAGTTTTCATTTTTTATCAATTTAAATGAGAAAAGCCCTTATGCTGTTATTGAAGAAATGGTTACTGGGTAGTAGGGCAGTTCAGTGTGTTGCCAAAGAGCTAACCAGTCATGAGAAGTAGCTGACGAAGACAGCGTGAGACTTGAAATTAGGTACTGACCTACCTTCACTTCTAGGCGTTCACTTGATCTGTGTAATCCCAGGCAGCCATTTCACTTTGCTGAATCACTGTTTCTTCATCCTCAAATTGGGCATAATAGGGTGCTCATAACAAATATCATAATATTAAGAGCTAGCATGAACGTAGCCTGGAAGGTTTCTAGCAGAATGTTATGGAGTGGTTCTTCACACTTATCTAGCCAGTACTTATATATCTGACTTCAGTAAGGATATACTGATTACATTTGTGGGTGACTCAAGATGGAATAAGAATCAGAATTCAGAGGGACCTTAGCAGACAAAAAATAGGCTGAATGTAATCCTTTAAAGTTTCATAAGAGTAAATAATAATTAAGAAAACTGCAACAGTAATTGACAGAGGACACGTAGTTTAACCTCATTGTGTAATAGACTTGGGGATTAAAAAATAATGTCATTCACTGTGTGATGTGGCTGCCAGAATTTAGATTTTAGCAACAGAAAGAAGGGATGCAGAGCAGCACATTGGAACTCCTGGGAAGTTAAAATGCCAATGGCAAGGTTGTTGCCAGAGACTATTTAATTGATGTGGGATGCAGCTTTGGCATTGGGATATTTCATGCCCCTCCCCTGCCCCAGGTGATCCTGATAATCAGCCACATTTGAGAACCACTGATTTAGGCTGAGGGAAGTCCTGCCTATTTCTGTTTGCTCCAGGTTTACATAGTCTATTAGGTTACTGGCATGGAAAAATGCATGCTGCATGTAGTTCCGAATGCCCCACCCAAAGCTTGGAATGTATCAGGAAGACAGTCGGGACAGTGAGTGGATGGCAATTGTAAGAGAAATGTTGAAGAAACAAATTTGTCCTGAAGAAGAGTAGGAAAAGGTAGCAGTCTAGAACATTGCCTCCTTGGTCTATCTCAGGAAGCTGGCTTCCGTTCTTCTCTCTGACATTCCAGAGGGTAGAAAGCGATCCACTGGGTGGCAGCTTCAGGGGATGAATGCAGGGAAGCACGTGCTTACCATAGTACTTTCTAGAGATGGTGGGTTTGCCAGGTGCCAGAGATTGACAGAGACCCCACAGATGTTTCTGAGAATTTAAGGGTACATAAATGTTTATTGACAGATTCAACGTCCAGAAGGTTTTGTTTCGTCCCTCTCCTCATCTCTTACCCCTGGGCTTTCACCTCCTGCCTGGGCAACACTGGTCTCATGGATGTTATTTGAGCCCCCCATGCACCACCTCAGAGTCTTTGGACTTACTGTTCTTCCTGGTTGAAATACTTCTCATATCTGGACAATTTACTCTCTCCTCCTTCAGGTTTTTGCTTAGATTACAACCTTACCCTGGACTCCTTGTCCTTCTTATATTTCTCTATCCCCATCTCTCTTAAGCACACCACTCACACACACAAATATGCAAATATGTACGTGTTTTCCTCTAACAAAATGAAAGCCCCACATGGGCCAGGACTTTTGTCTGATGTGTTTGCTGATGTATCCCCAGGGCAAGTATAGTGCCAGGTTTTCAGAAGTGCTCAAGAAATAATTGGTCGTTGAACAGATCTCTAGGATTTTCTAGTTCCTTGGAATTTCCTATTCAGGCAACTTGGTAGCTTGAATTCCCTATTCGGGCCTGGACAAACGTCCTGTGAAGAAGGCCATCTGATTTGTATCTTTGAAGGATGAATCCAATAATATGTGGGTAGAGTGACCACTTTCAAGCTTTCCTTCCTTCTTCTTTTCTCCCCCTGCATCAAACAGGAACAGCATCTTCTAAAGACAAAACTTTATTCATTGGTCAGCAGTTTCAGGCAACCATTGAATAAAATCCAATGTGAAAAGGAAATCCAAAACTTTACTGCAGTGTAATTTGTTTCTTCTGTGCCACTTTGTGTACAGTAAAGGTCAATAATGTGCAGGAAAGCTAGGTTTAATTTCTTTGATGTGTAAAACTTAGTGCTTTGTCATCAATTACAGTTGCAAGAGGACAAATCACTGGCACATTAAGTTGTTCCTGCTACATAAATTACAAATCTTGTTAGGAAAAAAAATATTCGCATCCTTCCTTGCTACTTTAAAAATGCCACCACTGATAAACCGTCAGCCTTGGGCATATATTAAAATCTTTGAATTGTACTAAAATAAATTTAGTCTTTTAAGATAACACCTTATTTTAATTTCATACATGATTAAATTCATCAATTCAAAGGTCTTTTAAGATGTAAGTTTTGAAATAATAATAGTACCTTTTAACTCCCTGTGAAAAACTTAAACCTCTCTCCACTTCATTAATAATGATCTTGACAGAGAAAATTTTTAAAGAAAATTCTCAGCTGCTTTGTTTTGTGTGTTTTTCTTGAGAAGAAATTATGATCCTAAATCCCTTTCATTTTTAGAAGTAGATTTTTCTTTTAATCATAATCCAGAGGAGGTGGAAAAAACTTGTGAATCAAATATTGTATTTCTAACATGATGACATTGTCTAAATTATTGTCCAATATTCAGCAAAATCTTTATTTCTACATGTGGCAGAATTGAATTTTTTAGTTTTAGCATAAATAGTGCCTCCTCTTCCCTATTCAGGGTGGTGACTGCTTCTTTGCGGCTTTACAAACGCAACTTCTTCTTATTATTATTTCAATAGGATTTTGGGGAATTGGTGGTGTTTGGTTATATGAATAAGTTCTTTAGTGGTGATTTCTGAGATTTTGGTGCACCTATCATGTAAGCAGTGTACACTGTACCCAATGTCTTTTATCTCTCACCCCTGCTAACCCCTTCCCCTGTGTCCCCAAAGTCCATTGTATCTTTCTTGGGCCTTTGCATCCTCATAGCTTAGCTCCTACATATGAGTGAGAATATATGATGTTTGGTTTTCCATTCCTGAATTACTTCACTTAGAATAATGGTCTCCAGTTCCATGCAGGTTACTGTGAATGCCATTATGTTATTCCTTTTTATGGCTGAATTTCTATGGTATATATGTACCACATTTTCTTTATCCACTTGTTGATAGATGGACATTTGGGTTGGCTTTATATTTTTGCAATTACAAATTGTGCTGCTATAAACATGCATGTGCATTTATCTTTTTTTGTATAATGACTTCTTTTACTCAGGAGTGGGATTGCTGGATTAATTGATGGTTCTACTTTTATTCTTTAGGGAATCTCCACACTGTTTTCCATAGTGGTTGTACTAGTTTACATTCCTATCAACGGTGTAGAAGTGTTCCATTTTCACTACATCCAAGCCAAAATCTATTACTTTTTGATTTTTTGATTATGGCCATTCTTCAAACACAACTTTGAAGAGACTTTCTAAGGCTGGGGCTGGATATGGATCTGGTAACTCACCCTGGCCCAGGAGGCCACCTTCAGGCAGAGCAGCCCTGTAACCTTTCCAGAAGAGGTAGCCTCCTGCCCGTGTCAAAGACCTTGGAGGCTTGATAATTTGCACCTCTGCTCTAATCAAGATCTCTTTGGAAAGAAAGCTCAATCAGCAAATCTTTGTTGGGTACTTTCCATCAGATAGATTCTGTGCTTGGGGCTGGGTATCTCCAGCCCCAAGCTGGTATGGTGAGGATAGCTATATCTCCTATAAAATACCTGACCTAAAGAAACAATGTGTTGTGCATATTACCATTTTAAAAGAAAAGCTGTTCACCATTTTCTGCAGGAAAAATTATATCTATAACATATGTATTCATATATATATGTTTTGTATATCGGTATTTATCTACTTTTCCTTTCCATGCCTCCCCCATCTCTCTCTACCCTCCTTCCCTCCTCCGTTTGTTTTCCTCCTGTATACATCCATTCCTGCAGCTTCATTCTTATTAGCTAAGAGTTATATTGCAGAGGTGTGAATTAAGAGCAAAGGCTCTAGAATCTGGAAGACCTATGTTTGCATCCCAGCTCTGCTACTTCACAAAAATATTGGCGTGTTTGTTATTGTTACTGGCACTGTTATTGCCGTCATTTGTAGCATAGACAATTACTACTTGTGCTATGTATGTTTATTAGTTATTTACCATATCAGGCACTAAGGGATTTGCATGCATTTTGAATTTAATCCTTGTAACAATTATATGATGTAGGTAGTATTATCCCCACTTTATGACAAACGAAGCTGCCTAGAGATTTTAAGTAATATGTTGCCCAAGGCCGCATCATAGTAAATACGTAAAAGAACTGAAACTAGCTTCGTGCTTTGAACTTACTGAGATTTGCTTTATCCTCTGTAAATGGAGATACTAATTCCTGCCATGGTAGCTGGTTGGGATGATTCAATGAGATGGAATATTTGGCATTCACAGTTTGGTTTCCTGCATATAACATATGCTCACACAGTATACGGCTGTTCCTGCTCTGCTTCCACTACCTGCTTTAAGGTTGAATAATCTTTCTTTTTTTCTCTCTTAGCTATTTCCTAGCCCCTCACTTAAGTTTGTAACTTTATTCTTTTCATCAGCCTAGAAAACCAAATGAAGCCTGAAATATTAGAACTCACACAATGTTTTTGAGGTCCCATGTGTTTCAGTGGCAAAGGCAGAGCAGGTGCAGATGCAAACCTCTGGGCTCCTAGATGTGAACCCTCTGTCTGGTGTTTTCTCCTGGCATGTCTCTGCAGCAAAGCAGGTGCTAGGATCCAAGTGGGTCCTTGAGGCCAGCTTCCCCCAGGCACGGAAATGCGCTCTCCCTCAAACCATCCCATGACGATTTTTCCTGGCAATCAGGGACCCTAAGGGGTGAAAAGATTTTGGCAAGTGTGTTAGTAAGAAGCATGAGGCAGCTAAGGACTGGATGTGGTGGATGTGTCATATGACATATGAAGTGGCATTATTTGATAGTGTGCCATTTTCTGTCTGTAACTAAATCAAATTCTGTGGTTGAAAACGACTCATACATAACCTTGGTGTCCTTTCATACAGTAATAATTCTTGTGTTAAATAAGTTAGGATTGGAGAGTTGGATTGCTAGACCCCAGGGGAGCGGTTCTGGATCTTGTTTTGGTTTCCTGAGTTGCTGTGGCATCCAGCCCTGGGCAATTCCTGTGACTCATGGTGGTTGTTATAGAGAAGATACACAGTGGTGAATGAGAAGGAGGCTGATTATTATCTGTAAGCACCGTTTTGCTTGAAAATGTGTAATGGCAAACTGCAAAAGTAGAAATACTTATTCCTAATTAATTGTGGTTTTGGTCATAACTTTCTTTTAATTTTTTGAGAGTTCTTTTATTCAAATTTCATAAGATCCCACCTAATAAGCTGGTAAATTTCACCAGAAGTATGAAGACAGAATAAACTTTCTTGAATTTTTTTCCCTGCAATATAACAGTCTGATTCTAGATGGCTTCCTGAAGAATTATCTACTCTGATTTGTATTTTTTAGGAGACATCAGAGACAGAAAAAAAATCACATTAAGGAAGATATGCATATTATATAAGTAAATCCTCTTTGCTTACAGTTGTTCTTTTTTAAAGCAAGCGTATTATACAAAGTAAAATAATTTTAGCAGTTTGGTTTATTTTTAAGGTATCTCATGCCTGCATGCATGATTGAGTCATTCATTCCTTTTAACTAATATTTGAGCACATACTATATGCCAAGAAATGGGGCTACTCAGGCCTTCACAGATCTTATAATCTATCAATCAATATAAACACATAATCAGGTCATTATAATTTAGAGGAAAGTGTTGTGAGAGCACATGGCGGGGTAATCTAATGCTGAGTTGGTGGACAATGCAATAACTTCCTCCTGAATGAAGTAGGTGCTAAGCCGGATCCTGAAGAAGCAGTGAACGTTAACCTGGTGAAGCTGTGAGGGCAGGCTAGGGCTTTGGATGAGGGAATAGCTCTGGCAAATGCCTGGAATGGGCAGCTACTCATGGTGTTATTTTGTTGTTCTTCTCAGATATTTACATGAACAAGAACTTCAGATTATACTTGATTGGGACATTTGCTGTTTCAAAAAACTGCAAAAGCTGCCGGGGGAAAATCATCCCAGCTATATGACAGGTGCATAGTCTAATATGTCCAAAGGCAACAGGTGGCCTGCCCGTTATGCAGTTTATTTTCACCCTATGGCCAGGTTGGCTTTGGAGCAATCAATGCAGCCTGGTACAGCCTGGAATGGAGATCCTACTGGATAAAGTGAGTAGCCTTTGTCAATCAAAGGTTCTAGGACTGCTCCTACTAGGAAGATAGAAGTGATGGATGGAATGGATGGGTAACTATAAACAAATTATTTTGGTTCTAGAACCCTCAATGTAAAAAACATTAGAGGCATATAGGCCCATAATCATGTAGCATAATTTGATTAATTTCCCAGGAAACCTTGATACTACAAAGCCATTTTGCATCATAAACTTTGTGTTTTATGCTGCAAAGAGCCCTGGTCTTGGGAAAGGTCCAAAGGGTCTACATTCTAGTTTCAACCACGTGCCCTGGGTTCCATTATTTATAATGTATAATGAAGCTGTCATATTGTGTCACCATGACATGGATCTGGTTGTGCCAGGGTAGACATTTGAGATGAGATGTCTTAAAATACCATGGAAAATAACTGTGGCTGTCACCATCTCTAGCCTCTTTCTGGGCTTCATAGCTCCCCTTCCCCAGTGTTCCTGAGAATATATCATTCAGACCATCTTCCTTCCTTCATTCAATGTCATAGTCCCATTCCTCAGTGATTCAACAATCAAGTCTGTGACCCTATTTTTGCCTACCTTTCTTCTTCCTTTCATTTCAGGTGTTTAGTAACTGAAAACAAAAAGGGGAAAAAGTATTATATGAATGTATTTCATACTCAATATAAATATTGACAAGATTGGCCTTTTTCTCTATGTTCCCTGCAGTGAGTGACAGGTTCTAACTTAATTTAACTTAAACATAGGGATTATTGGCATAAGGGTTATTAATGTAAAAATTATTTGACTCAAAAATATCTCCACTGTTTAACACCTCCTGCAAAACTTTATTATTGCTCTTGGCATGAGCTTTGATTGTGTTGAAAGAATGAACTTGCATTTTTCTTCCTGTATTGTAAATGATGGAAAGGGGAGTAACTTTTCTGTGGCTGAGTGGTCATCCTTTTGAACAAGAGGATTCTGAAATTTTCTTTTCATGTATGTGTGCATGTATCTTTTTTCCTTTTCCATTTTTGGTTATAGTGAAAGTTCTAAGCATTAAAAATTAAACATTTAAAATGTGCTTTTGCAATGGGGAAAAGACTCCCTATTCAATAAATAATGCTGGGATAACTGGCTAGCCATAAGCAGAATATTGAAACTGGACTCCTTTCTTAAAAAAAAAAATCAACTCAAGATGGATTAAAGACTTAAATGTAAAACTTAAAACTATAAAAGCCTTGGAAGATAACCTCAGAAATACCATTCTGGACATAGGACCTGGCAAAGATTTCATGATGAAGATGCCAAAAGCAATTGCAATAAAAACAAGAATTGACAAATGGGACCTAATTAAACTAAAGAGCTTCTGTACAGCAAAAGAAATTACAACGGAGTACAGAGACAATCTACATAATGGGAGAAAATATTTACAAACTAGGCATCTGTCAAAGGTCTAATATTCAGAATGTATAAGGAGTTTAAACAAATTTACAAGCAAAAAGCAAATAACACCTCCAGAAAGTGAGTGAAGGAAATGAACACTTTTCAAAAGAAGACATACACATAGCCGACAAGGATATGAGAAAATGCTCAATATCATTAATCATTAGAAAATGCAGATCAAAACCACAATGAGATACCATCTCAAACGGCTATTACTTAAAAGCCAATAAATAAATAAATAAATAAAACCCAGATGCTGGCAAGATTGCAGAGAACAGGGAACACTTATACATTATCTGTGGGAGTATAAATTTGTTCAGCCATTGTGGAAAGCAGTGGCAATTCCTCAAAGAACTTAAAACAGAATTACCATACATACCCAAAGGAATATAAATCATTCCACCCTAAAGACACATGAATGCATATGTTTATTGTAGCATTATTCAAAATAGCAAAGACATGGAATTCACCTAAATGCTCATTGATGGTAGAGTAGATAAAGAAAATATGATACATATATATCATGGAATACTATGCAGCCATAAAAAAAGAACAAGATCATGTTCTTTGCAGCAACATGAATGGCTCTGTAAGCCATTATCTTAAGGAAGCAAACTAAGGCAGTAACAAAAAACTGAATACTGTATGTTATCACTTTTAAGTGGGAGCTAAACAATAAGAACACATGGACACAAAGAGAACAACAGATACTGGGGCTTATTTCAGAGTAGAAGGTGGGAGGAAAGAGAGGATCAAAAAACTACCTATTAGATACCATTACTGTGCTTAATACTTGGATGATGAAATAATCTGTACACCAAAACCCTGTGACATGCAGTTTACCTGTATACAAAACCTGCATATATACCCCTGAACTTGAAATAAAAGTTAAAACATTGTGCTTTTAGAAGTATCCAGGCCAGGCCAGGGCTTGTATAAATCCATGCTACTATCTTGCAGTTGGTCAAAATAGTTAAGAACCTGTGTAATGGTGTTTTCTGGAATATTGGAACAACTTTCTATCTTTATTGCAAGGGTTTCTGTCTTCCTGATTCTACTAGTTAATTCCTCCAGTCCCTCCTGATCATTGATGCCATGATGATATATATATATATATATATATATATATATATATATATATATATATTTTTTTTTTTTTTTAAGAATTTGATCCTGCAAGCTTTTATGCCTAAAATCTCTCTAGCTTTACTACTGCCTCCAGCAGGAATGCTTAACCTAAGTTCATAAATTGCTGGCAGAAAATTGGTGAACTCTGAAGCTTTCTGTGAACTTTTATATGTAGAGCAGAGTTTGAGTCAGAGCCTGAAAGGTATCCTTGATTGGATTTAGAATATCCTAATTCTTTAGTAAGAAATACACTTGTCTAGTTTTACATGCAGCCACTGGCCATGACATGAAACTCGCCTCACACTAACCTGTTATTCAGCATTTCCTGACACTTCCATACTTCTCTGCTTTTGAACCTGATGATCATTTTACTTACAATGCCCTTTCCTCATCCTTAGCTTTGCCTGTTGAAATTCTATTTCACCTTCAAGATCTACTCCAGAGCCACCTTCTTTGGAGAGATTTTGTTTACTTTGTCCGGAACAAAATGCTGCTCTTTTATCTTTTTGCCTCCTTTATAACACTCATCACATCACCCTGCTAAGTTTGTGGACAAGAAATGTATTCTGTTTACCTATGTATTCCCAGCCATGAAGGCACTGGCCCAGAATAAATGCTCATTAAATATTGTGAATAAATGGGCAGAAGGATAGAAGACACATTCTTTACCTAGATGGAGTTCAGATAAACTTAGAGTCTTACTGCTAGAATCAACATTGCTTTCTTGCAGGCAAATGATTTACATAATCTGGACATCAAGTTGCCTGTCCTTTGGATGAGGTATCTCAGTCTCCTATGTTAAATAATAGTATATTGATTCTTTCTCCAACACAAACAGGGCATAACAAATACCTCTAAGTTTTAGTAGTTACAAGCTTCTCAGTATATCTCCAAAGAGACAAAGAGCCTAGTTGGTTAAAAAGATTTCCCTTAAATCAGCCTGATAAAAATTTCTCCACGGTAAGGTAGCCTTGTCTCGCATTAAAACTCGTTTTTCTTACCAAGTGACTTTGGCAGGTTGGTGAATCCTTTAAGAAAAAGAGATCTGGTCTGGAGTTGTGGGTCCCCAGAGATTTAGTTGCTATTATGATCATCTGATGACAGCAGAAAACCCAGGAGGATCAGCATGGTTTATTTCAGACTGCGTAGATGTCAACCTGGTATTATAGAAGTCAGAGCTACCTAGGCAGATGGCTGCTTTCTAATTTGTGGACTGGGAACACGAATTGAGCAGCAGCCAATGCAGTGACACTTGTAACACTCTTCTGAAGCCCCCTCTTTTTTTGGCTACTGAGAAACAGTACCCACTTGCTAATCTACAAGGCAAAGCCAACCTTATTTCAGAGTGTATTTGATACAACAAAATTCTTTATGCTGAAAGGCTTTAAAAGGTCTCTAAATTTCTTGAAATGAGATTTAATCTGATATTTGAATCTTATGCCTTCTATCCAAAGGACAAGCCCTCCCTAGTTGCCATTTCTACATATAGATGCAGAAAGCTCATAATTAGAAACTTGTGACTTTAGCTTATGGCTTGGTCCCTCGTGAAGACTGTATTATGCTTTTTAAGTGATGCGTCTATTTGTCTGATTTAGTCTCTCAGAAGTGTCTTTGTTGAGACTAGTCATTGATGAAGATGAGAAAGAGAGCTGGTAGGGACACAAGGAGGAAAACAGAGCCATTAAAGAGAGGAGATCACTCCCTGCCCCTACCCCAATAGCATTTAAGGCCACCAAAGGCAGCTTTTTCTATGTTACTGTTTATTCAGGAGTTGGCTTCTAACCTGCCATATGCTTCACTGTATTTAAAGAGCCTAGTTAATGTTCTCTCCTTTTGTAAGGAAATAATATTACTTACATAAGAGCTTGTGTAAACTGAGGAAAATAGTTTGCTAATAAGTTACATGCATCCATGAATTGCACCATAGAGATGAAATGATGACAAATTGGGATGGGAGGCAATGAGTGTTGAATGGGAATATACAGGATTTGATATTTGAAAAGAGCCATTTTAAGAGCCCATGTTTCGCTTTCTGTCCTCTGCTTAGGATCCCAGTTATACTTACTGGCTTCATTGTACCTGTACCCATTCACACACCTGTCACCCAAAATACTACCAAATATTTTCCTTTAATGTTATTTTTGCATTTAATTCTCATGAAGGTTAATAAAGTCCTCTCTCTCTTTGTGGTATGAAAGCATAACTGATGACTTTATTGGTGCAGATATATTATGGCTGCTTTTGACATTTATGTTTTCAGCCCAGATAGATGAATGATTCTAGTGAAAGTAAATCAATTGCACCCAGACTGTGGGTATAAAACACCACACTCAGAGTTTTTCTTCTTGTCTGGTAGATAGTAGAGGGTGTGAAATATTGAAATTTGACTAAATGCTGTATATTTCTTCTGGAAAAGAGAATTCCCTTTGCTGTCTCCAAAGTACATCTATGATCAATATTTGGCCTGGCATTTAGTACCAATCTAGCGATGGGATGCCTCTTTTGTGAGGCCTGTTTGCTCTCCAAGGGAGCCTTTATGGCTTTCTTTGGTCTAGTTGGAGTGACTTGTTTTTTCTTCTAGATGATTGAATTCAATAAAGAGTGATTACAAATTCAGTTATTAAGAATTTATCAGTGATGGGAAATGGAATTTTGCTGGTGTATTAGTCCATTCTTGCATTGCTATGAAGAAATACCTGAGACTGGGAACTTTATAAAGAAAAGAGGTTTAATTACCATTCTGCAGTCTGGCTGTACAGGAAGCATAGTGGCTTGTGGTTCTGGGGAGGCCTCGGAAGACTTCAAATCATGTTGGAAGGCAAAGAGGGAACAGCCATCTTACATGGCAGGAGCAGGAGCAAGAGAGAGAGTTGAGGGCGGGGTGCTATACACCTTTAAACAACCAGATCTCAGGAGAGAAATCACTCACTATCACAGGAACAGAACCAAGGGGATGGGGCTAAACTACTCATGAAGGATCCACCCCACCTCCACCCCACCCATTTCCAGTCACCTCCTCGCCTCCAACATTGGGGATTACAATTCAACATGAGATTTAGGTGGGGACACAGATTGAAACTTTATTAACAGGATTCCCAACAACTGGAAACATGAGAGGGTAATTTCAGTTTCTAGGGTGGGTTTAACTGGTTTTCATGATAAAAAGAGAAATATTTCTTGATCCACAAAAATACAGGTTTTTGTCATCGCTGCTGCTGTTTTTTCCAAAAGTGATTTGAGTTTCTAGTGTAAATCAAAACCAGATGCAACCGTAATTGCCAATTGATGGTACAAATAGACAGGTAAATCCAAGAAGTGTATGTCTCTTTTTAAAAAGTTCTGTACCCTGGAATTCCCTTCTTCAGCTTGCCTCCCACCTCTGCATTCAGGAGAGCTCTGGCTCCAATCAATCAAAATGAACACTAGCTGTAAACAACTAGTATGGTGGTGGTGCTGAGCCTGAGTGTCAGCCTTTTCTGGTCCTCAAGCAAGAATTAATTACATTCTCATTAGGGGTCCTGGGATCTTCAGGATCAATCTTTCTTGTGGCATTGATCACATTGTTTTAAAGCTATTTGTTTATTTGTCCAGTTCAATTTCCTTCTAGACAGTGAAGTACTTGAGGGCAGGGACTGTATTTATCTATCTTTGTATCTTTATCAACAACTTGGTGCTTAGTACAGAGATAGTTCTCAGTCAATATCTGCAAAATAAAATTATAGAGAATATTGAGGATTTTAATTTTAAGATAAATGCAGATGTGTTACTGTGTCAAGTACTCATTTGTATTTAAATCCCACTTACTGGAATGTGTTTTAACAACAATTTAGTCTGCACCTTACATTGACTGGATGAGTTTCTATCCTATAGTTTAAAAATCTCTAGGGAAGAAAATTTCAAAACTTCCTTGTTGCTCTTTTTAGAAGTTCAATTACAGTAATAATCAGCACCTACTAACTCACTGGGATATTTCTGGTATTATTTGCACTCATGTGACCATATAGCATATATCTCAAGTGCTGCAAAAGATTTGCAGCTGTGATTATATGGAAACCTTGGGAAATATTGTGCTGAGCTCCTTTTGTGAGGGATGTGGTTTCTAGAATCTGTGTTCAGGGGAAAAAATGTCTAAAACCTGCAAGTAGTCATTTGTGGAACATTTAATTTCATTACTTTGTTAACAAAGTATGTATCTGGAGGTAAACACCAATCAGCTACAATTAGCTTCAGGCCCAAGAGAATTGAGGTTAGGAGTCAAGACAGAAAGATGGCTATTGTAGCAAAATACATTTGCCCTAGACTAGGATAGATTTTCCTATTGAAATACGGAAATGGACCATTACGCAGAAGTTTGCCTACCACTTAAACATTTTTAAGAACATTATAGTTCAAGGGTGCCAAATTTTAAGCAAAGCCCTGTGGTTTCAGTAATACTACTATCAAATTATGATAATAGAATGCAGTACAACAGGAGTAAAAAACAAAAGTGTAGCTTTCTCTCACAGAAATTCATATATTTTGGCTGTCCTGTCTTCCACTAATCTGAGAAGTTTATGGTACAAATCCAATTATTTTCCTTAAACACTTGTACTTACCAGGCTAACTCATAGGTGGTCCAGTAACCTTGCAAAGAAAGGTCAGTTCGGGGAAAATCCACGTGAAGCCCCCTTTCGAATTCATTTCTGCCCTACTTTCCGTCTGATTTAATCCACCACGTTTCCTTGTCTGCTTCGTACTCTAGGTCAAACCACAGCAGCACATTTTAAAACCCAGTAGGGAGCGAGTCTCAGAGCTCTAGAGGAACTAGTATGCCAGTCTCACAAATTATTGTTTAATTATCGATTTCTCAGACAACTCACTTGGTTTACTTTCAGGAACAGTGCTATCGCTGTAAATGAGTTGTACTTTCTTCTGTCAGAAAACATAAAATGTGTAACCAGTTTTATTTTAGCTGAGAGTACATTTTTTGATTCCAATTGTTTGCCATGGATTTCTCAGTTTGTCAATTTGAAATGAAGCAACATAAACAATGATTTCTGCCTGGAGAAGGTCATGCCAGTCAGGACCCTGTGCACTGATGGTCATCTTCAGGTGATTAACGTTGATAGACACCTGACCTGAGAATAGTGCCAGACAGAGAAGGAGCCACCCTCAGACAGGGTTTAGCACATTCAGAGTAGACTCACCAGGCTAATGCTCACTGGGCCTGCTCTGGTTTCGCTTAGGGCTAAGAGGCTGATTATATGAATGGACAATAGCCAGACCCTGTATGAAAATGGAGCCCTGACCTACAACCTACAGCAACCTGCCCAGGAAACTGACCCTTTATCCACAATAAAGAACCCAGAAAGCTAGCCTGCCATGAGTTAGACTTGTAGCAAGTCAGATTGCAATCTCCAGTAACCATCTAGTAAGCTAAACAATAACTTCAACAATTGACTCCAAGTGGCCAGGACTTGATCAATAACTGCCAGTTTCCCTAATTTTGGTCCCCATTTTTAACTTAGGATGAACCAGAGAAAGCCAAATAACACACCCCTAACAAATGAGGCAAGATGCTCCACTTCCTGTTAGACCACCTACAGCTTCCCTGCACCCACAGCCTTTAATTAGGGCACATCTGAAACCTTCCTTTTTTTCAGAATAAAGCTTTTCTGCTTCTCTCCCTGCCTTTGTGTCTCTGCCAAAATGCAAGTGACAGTGTGCCTGGCTCCCTGGCTCTAGCAAGCTCAGAATAAATAGCCTTTGCTTGTTCGCATTTGGGTGGTCTTTGTTTATTTCCAGAGGGCTTGGTTGGGCAGGAAATGATATTGTCCAGGAGCACGTTTTAGTTTTGTGGTCTCTGTAGGTGGGTGGCTGTTGTTCCTTTGGGTACATTAGCATTTTCTAGCTTTGGGGTGGGGGCTGTGACTGACCTGCAAGAGAGGCAGCCTTGCCCCCACTTGCTGTTCTGTGTGTGGAAATGGCAGAGCAATAAAGCACATTACTAAATGTCAATGCATGCATTAGGCATTACCATCTCACGGTGAACCCCACTCACATGGCGCCCAGTAGGGAGGAGCAGAGGGGCCTCTTTGCAACAGAGATCAATGGCCAACAGCTTTTCTTTTTTTAAATGTAAAACTGTAAAGGAACACCTTTTCAAACGTTATCCTCAAAAGATTTGAAAATAGGAGATCCGAGTTTAGTGGGTCACTGAAGGGCTAGCACTTGCTTATAGATGAGTTAGCTTAGAAACTCCAACTTCCTCATACTTTTGTTTGTGCCGACAATAGAATGCAGTACAACAACAGTGAAAAAGACAAGTTATTTCTTTATCTTTTTCTAATGAAAATTCAATGACATTTCAGCAGTGACCTCTTCCCAAACTTTAAGGAGTACATATAAGCGTTAAGATGAGAATTTAGACCAATTACCCAAGAACGGTTTGGAACTGCATCACACCTTGTTTGGTTATTATGTTTGATTTCTGCTGCATTGAGTTCATTATTTGTGTTCTCTCTGTTATTAATGAATTTAGGAATTGTAATTATGGAGCTTTAACAGGATGAAAGAAAAGAAAGATGCAAAAATACTTAAATACTGTTTGTGATGAAAGATCTACATTATTTTCAAATTATCTTTTATTAGCTGAGTTTTTGGGGTCATATGGCAATATACTAGAGTCCAAGTATTTTTTCAAAATAATTTAATTTAATGCTGTTATGATTAGGTAAGCCTACTGAATTGAATCAGTTTATAGGAAGAGTATGAGATTAGTATTATTAAATTTTATATTGTCTTTGGTTTATTTTAATATACCTATATATGTATGTATGTGTGTATTTAAGACTTTAGTTGCGAAATATAGACTTCTGTTAGTAACTGATGCCTTTTCCTCTTTTTGATCAGAAGAAATATATTAGAATGGTATCACAATCCACTCATTTGCCAGTTGGCAAACATTTCTGCAACTTTAAGAACTGTAATAACAATAAAACAGTAACTGCTTATTAAGTGCTTACTATGCACACTGTTCTTAGTGCTTTACTTCTGTTACTCTAAGCATTAGATTATTTATATAGATCACAGTAATCCCTTCATTGTTTATGCACACACACATTTGCAATGTAAATTTGCTGTCTGCCCCACCTCCTCCTGTAAGGGAAGTCTGTTTTCCTTTTCTCTGATTCCGGTCTGGCCTTGTGACTTTCTATGAATAAACTGTGATGAAAGTGATATTTTGAAAGACAAGACCTTGAGATACACGGCTGCTTTCTCTCTCAGCTTCTTGGAACACAAGGCTGGGATTAACGACCATGGTGGGAAGAAGCCCAGCCGCTGAGCTAGCACAGCCCCCTGATGGGCAAGTGAGGCCATCTTGAACAACCCAGGTCCAGCTGAGCTACCAGATGGCTGCAGGCAAGACCCCATCCAAATGGTATATGATAAACCAAGATTTATAAACTAAGTTAATGTTTGTTTTTTTAAAAAATTTAACTTTTTACTATTTTATTGTTAATTGTAATAAAATACACATAAAATTTACCATGTTAACCACTTTTAAGTGTACAATTCAGTAATGTTAAGTATATTCACATTGCTGTGCAACCAATCTCCAAAACATTTTCATCTTGTAGGACTGAAACTCTGTACCCATTAAACAACAACTTCTGTTTCTCCCTCCTGCCGTTCCCTCACAATTACCGTTTTACTTTCTGTTTCTGTGAGCTTGACTATTTTAGATACCTCCTCATACAAGTGCAATCATGCTATATCTTTATGTGACTGGCTTATTTCATTAAGTATAATGTACCTCAAGGTTCATCCATGTCACAGCCTGTATCAGAATTTCTTCCTTTGTGAGGCTGAATAATATCCATTGTAGGTATGTGTCACTTTTTGTTTATCCATTTGTCTGTCAGTGGAAACTTGTTTTGTCTTTATCCAAATGGCTGTTGTAAATCATGCTGCTATAAACGTGAGTGTACAGACACCTCTTTGAGACCCTGCTTTAGATTCTTTTGAATATTCCCAGAGGTGGAATTGCTGGATTATATGGTAATACTATTTTTTAACTTTTTGAAATGGTGGTTTTAAGCCATTAATAACTGAGGTGATTTTGTGTGATAGCTGAAACACCTAACTGAATTTTGACAACAATGCTTAGAGGTGGATACTATCATTCTCATTTTTCAAGTGAGAAACTTTACTTATCCAAGGTCATATGGTTTGCACAGACAGAGCCAGGCTTTGATACCGTGAAGTCAGGTACTAGAGCCTCACTCTGGCACACTGTACTACTTTACAAAAAGCGTGTTCGGAATTGTTTTACCTGTAGTGGTTGATACTGGACAGAAAGAAACATTAGTAACCAACAATATTGAAAAGATGCCTATCTTGACGGTTAGAGTTCAAGGAAGTATACCCTTCCAGAGTTGATAGTATTTATCTATCGTATGGTGGCCTCTGAGCTTATTTCTGTGTTGTCAGCTAGGTGTACTCTGGTGGTGGTGGGAATACTACTGGGTGATCTATAAGGAGATCCATCCCCTGACTCCAGGGCTGCTGGATGCAGATGGGCAAACTGGGTTTGAACAAAGGGCCTTGCCAGAGTGGGCTGGAAGCCAGAACCCATCTGATTTCCACTCAGTAGGACCACGCCTGTGATCTGGCCATCTGGGAGTAAGGGGTCCTTTTTCTAATTGATCCTGCCTGGAAAGGCTCCTTTGTGCAATTCCTCTGACTGGAGAATGTCCTCTCCTTAGGTTCTTCTATGTGTCCTGCTTCAAAACACTCTTCCCTCAGTTAGCAGCGCTGTTGTTGAACTGTGAGAGCTCCCTGTCCTCCCCACCACCCAGTCCCGGCCCCTTAGTGCTGGGTGACTGTTGTTTTTCCTCCATCAACATAACCTGTGCTGTAGAAGAAGCCACCTGAAAGAACTGTGGTTGAGGGATAATGAACTCTTGACTTGAGTGTTAAAGCTGGACCCCAGTGGTTTGCAGGAGCCAGCCAAGTGGAGAGAGACTGCAATGGAGATGAGCCACCATCAGCCGAGTGTGTAATCCAGGAGGCTCTCTTTACACAGGCCTGGGCTTTGAAGTCGGAGCAACTCCTGGCTTTACCACTTAGAAACCACATGACTTTGGACACTGTACTTAACCTCATCAAGTCTCTGAGACACAGGTACCTGAGAAATGCCTGCCTTACAGGACTGCTATAGGCTCAGGAAACAAAGTCTCTAAAGGGACTAGAAGAGAGTCCACTAAATCCTCAATGTTCAATACACATTCATTGGCTACCACACCCATTCTTCCTGGTTACTTCCTTCCTTCACTTCCTTCCGAATTCCTCTCCAGTAATAATAATAATAATATTGCAACAATTACCACTAAAACCAGAGGCCAGTTTTGTTAGATTTGGTGGTATCTGATACAGTTAGTGTTAAGAGAGTTATAATAAAGACCTGCTTTTGATTGCAAAGTTTCACCTCCAAAGGCATAGAATGAATGGGATATGGATTAGCCGCAGCATTATAAAAAGCTGTACAAGTTTCAGTTGAGAATAATCTAACGTGCTCTGACCGAAGCAAGCATACAAGTAAGCCCACAAGCAATGAGTAGGAAAGGACATCCACCAACCACCAGGCCAAGGCAAGGTCTAGGAATCTCTACAGGAGAGGGAAGAATTGCGACCTGTAGTTTAATCCGCCACAAAGGGCATGTGCTGGTATGGTTGGCCAGTTTTTTAAGGCATGTATCCATCCTAAATGGGTATCCTAAATACTTGATTCATAGTGCCAGTGTAGTGCCTATTGTTAAGTATTTTGAGTAGCATCCTCATTGCTAAGAACTTCATCTACAGTGTATATCACTTACTCTTTTTCTTTCTGCATTAGTCTGTATTATGATATACCTATTTATGTATTTATTTATTTATTTATTTTGAGACGGAGTTTTGCTCTTGTTACCCAGGCTGGAGTGCAATGGCACAATCTTGGCTCATTGCAACCTCCGCCTCCTGGGTTTAAGCCATTCTCCTGCCTCAGCCTCCCAGGTAGCTGGGACTACAGGCATGCGCCACCATGCCCAGCTAATTTTTGTATGTTTAGTAGAGATGGGGTTTTGCCACGTTGACCAGGATTGTCTCGATCTCTTGACCTTGTGATCCACCTGCCTCGGCCTCCCAAAGTGCTGGGATTATAGGTGTGAGCCACCGCGCCCAACCTGTATTTATGTTTATTTAAATAAATTTCAGAGGTACAAGTGCAATTTTGTTACATGGATATATTACAGTAGTGGTGAAGTCTGGGAGGAAATACCATTTACTTTTAGCAACAAACATATACTTTGTGTACATATAAAGAACAGATATATGTGCAGTATATAAACAGATGCACAGTATATCTGTGGTATTAAAATTCAATGTGGGGAGCAATTAGAAAAAATGTCTAAAAAGTGTCCTTAGAGGGACAATAATAATAATAAAAAATCTAAGAAGTACTGCCAATTGATATTATTACTTTTATTAAATAAATGTGAAAATGTAGGTTGAGAGGTTAAATAATTAGTCCAAGAACATAAAATGCTTAGGTGTCAGAGCTCTGGCTTCTACCCACGTTTGTGCAGTCATGAAGCGGGTGCTTTTACCCACTTTACCACCTTGCCTCCTTGTCCTTCATTCAGCTCTTTGAGCCTCTGCTTCCCTTCCTCCCAAACCCCCCTGTACCCTCCCCGAATAGTGGCCTGGGTTCTCCTAAACTGCTCTGTCCTCCTTCCAGGATCTGAGACCCTACCTCTTTGGTTTCATTGTTAGTAAAGAATTGCTTCAAGAGAACTTTCTGCTCTTGGGTTGGAGGAATGAGTGTTTGCATTTTAATGCCCATGCAGAGACATTTCTCAAAGGACTGGGTCTTTCCCAGTGGGACTTCAGGATCTCTCGCATGCTGGTGGGAAGCAATTTGGAACTGTGTGCTTTGCAAACCCATGCAAATCATAGCAGGAAGGCCAACGCCTATCTCTCACTGAAGCCTTGTGAGCTACATTTCTTCATGTGACCCTCTGGACTAGAATCCCTGCTGTTATGCCGAAACCTGGGCTCTACGCCTGAGTTTCTCTGTGTAGCAATTCCAAGAAAATTCAATCTTCAAAACACATTTTTTTAGTAAATAGAGGCAGCCATGAGAAACATTTTGTTGCTCTAAAAGTTGTTGTTTTAGAAAATGGAATAGCAAGTCTCAGCTTTTTAAACAGGGTTTCTAGAATCAATTTGTCAGGAAAGAGTGGATTCCTTTCTCTTCCTCCCAAAGGGCCTATGGAAGATCAAGAATATATGCAATAATAGCAAATCAATCAAATTTACATAGCAGAGTCCTTCACAAAAGTACTTTAGAGGACTCTACATAGATAATTAGATGCTGACAGTACCCCTTTCCCAAATATAGTCCACCTCTGCAAAGAAGCAAGAAGGGTTGGCTTCAGCTTCTCTGCAGAGTCCCTGGTGGTTAAACTCAAGGTAGCAGGGCCTGACAGGTGGGCATTGCTGTGTAAGGGGTGCCAAGAGTTAGCCACTCAGCTGATGGCCTCTGGTTTCCAAAGATAAAGCAAAACCTGTTCAGGACCATTGTTCAAAAGGGAAAAATGATTACCCACCAAATGTTAGCATCCAAAAGCACACATGTGAGTGTCAAATGCTAGCACTTTCCTGAGTCAGGTCCGGTGGCTCATGCCTGTAATCTCAGCACTTTGGGAGGCCGAGACAGGGGAATCACTTGAGTCCAAAAGTTCAAGTCCAGCCTGGGACTGAACTATAGTGAGTTCTATAGTGAGAACTCATCTCTACAAAAAAATGAAAAATAATAGCCAGGCATGGTGGTGTATGCCTGTAGTCCCAGCTACTTGGGAGGCTAGGGTGGGAGGATCATCTGAGCTTGGGAGGTTGAGGCTGCAGTGATCCATGAAGTCACTGCTGTACTCTAGCCTGGGCAACAGAGCAAGACACTGTCTCAAAATAAATAAGTAAAATAAAATAAAATTTGCCTATATTGAATGCCTACAAAAGCCAGTTATTTCTTAGAATTGTAGGTAAATAGGGGTCTCTCATTTGATATATTGGTTAAATTTATTCAAATGCCTCAGTTTTCCTGTCTTTAAAATGGTAATCATAAGAATACCCACCTGCAATAGTTTGCTAGGGCTATGGTAACAAGGAACCACAAAATGGGTGACTTAAATAAGAAACTTACTGTGTCACAGTTCTGCAGCCTAGACATCTGAGATCGAAGCATCATAGGGCTGTTTTCTTTCTCAGGGCTCCTGGGGTGTGCTGCCAGTCTTTGGTGTTTCTGATCTCTGTCTTCATCTTCACATGGTGTTCTTCCCCGTGTATGTCTGTATCCAATTTCCCATTTTAATAATGGTACCGGTCATATTGGAGCCATCCTACTCCAGTATGACCTCATTTTGTTTTTTGTTGTTTGTTTTTTTGAGACAGAGTCCCACTCTGTTGCCCAGGCTGGAGTGCAATGGCGCAATCTTGGCTCACTGCAACCTCCACCTCCCAAGTTCAAGCAATTCTTTTGCCTTAGCCTCCTGAGTAGCTGGGATTATAGACACACGCCACCATGCCCAGCTAAGTTTTTGTGTTTTTAGTAGAGATGAGGTTTCGTCATGTTGGCCAGGCTGGTCCTGAACCCGTGACCTCAGGTAATCCACCTACCTTGGCCTCCCAAAGTGCTAGGATTGTAAGTGTGAGCCACTGCCCCGGCCGACCTCATTTTAATATAACGAATTATATCTACAATGGCCCTATTTCTAAATAAGGTCAGATTCCGAGGTATTGGGGTTTAGGATTTTAACATAGGAGTTTTGGAAGGATATAATTCAACCTATGACACCACCTCACATAGGTTGGTGTGGATTAAATGAGTATATAAATTGCTATGTAAGGGTTTGCTCTAATTATTATTGGTAACTAGATATCTTAAAGGGTAACAATATAAGCAATGATTACTACTTGGGAACCTATTAAGTGTCAGACACTGTATTGTCATAAACTCTTTCTAATCCTTGTAGAAACCTTCAAAGTGTGTTTTCGATCTCTAGTATCCCCAGTTTATAAATGTGTAAGCTGAAACTTAGGTGAAAACATTTTGATGTAGCTGAGGCTTCACAATTGTTTGTGATTATAAACACGACTAGTCTGATGGTGAAACTTGTTGAATAATAGAAGAACATTTTAAAAATTCATACCTCCTTACTTTAGTTTTTGTCTATAAATGCAATCCTCCATATAATGTATTAAGTTTGTGTAATCAAGGGGTTCTAAAATAATTTTTTAGTTAGGAAGCTTAGCTCTTGCATAAAAACTGTCAAACAGATAAAAATATAGTCATTTTGATTTTGTCAATAATTAAGATAGTAGCAGGTACCTGATTTAGTTATCATTCAGTGAACAGAGTTTCTGAATCTGTGCTAGGAACCTCAGACCAATAAAGCCTTGCTCCTGCCTTCAAAGAGCTCACAGTTGGTTTGGGAGTGTGCTAAGGAGATAGATGGGCCACGGGGCCAAGTAGGCATCTATAAGAGGCTTGGAAGAGGCTGCGTGCAGGTGAGTTGGAGAATGGTGAGCCAAATTCAGGTTCATGGTGTCTGGTACAGGCGTGAAATAACTTACTTGGGATCAGTGAATCATTCAGGGATTCTGTTTTTTACATTTTCCCCACCCAGGCAAAACTGCTGGGGTGCAATCTTTGCTCACTGCAACATCTGTCTCTTAGGTTCAAGCAATTCTCTTGCCTCAGCCTCCCAGGTAGCTGGGACTACAGGCGCCTGCCACCATGCTGGGTTAAGTTTTGAGTTTTTAATAGAGGCAGAGTTTCACCAGGTTGGCTCAAGTGATCCACCTCCTCAGCCTCAAAGTGCTAGGATTACCGGAATGAGCTACCCTGCTGGCCTGGAATTCTTTAAAGCAGTGAGAGGAGATGAAGGCCACTTAAGCTAAGCCTTTAGGTTCATTGAAGGGGGCATTCAAAAAGCTGAAAGATTTGACATACACTTCCCTATATCAAACGATGCCTGATTTTTCAGAAATAAGGTGGAAGTTAAATGGATGTCATAGTCTAAAAATTTGTAGCATAATCACTGTAAATGGAGGAAAAAAAAACCCAGTTATTTTCTTTTAGGGCCATTTCTCATGGGAATGCAGACTAAAATAAAAGGAAGTTATTTATAGTATGTTTACTACCCAGTCACACACCATGATTCTAGATAGAACAAAAATATTTCTGGATATGGAAATGCTGGCTTCAGTGTCATGTGGAAAATTTTGTTGAAGACCTATTATGTACAAAAAATGAATACGATAGGGTCCTTGATTTAGAGGAGCATATAATCTAGAGGAGGAAGATATGCACTTCAAACTCTTCACCTCACTTGCCTGGATATGAAATGCTTCCTGCTTTTGAATGAATTATGTTGATGTTGATTAATGATAATGGAATCACGTTACTTTGCATTTGGAGGATGCTTTTAACATTTCAAAGTGCTTTCTATATTATTTCTCCCGTCAAACTGTCCGACAAGCCTGGTGTGGATGGGGGCTGGGCTTACACTGGCACGGGCACAGAGCCCCCAGGAGCCTGGCCTGACCGCTACTTTTCTGCCAATGGCTTTCCCTTGCAATTTCTTCCCAGCCTGCACCTTCTACCTTTTCTCTCTAGTTCCCACACTGTGCTTCCTTTGTTTTGGTCTTCCTGGCTATTGCCTTGGATTCTTTACATATCCTGCCATGCTCTTTGAAGCAAAGCTATTACAGAAATGTAATAAATAATAAATTTCATCACTCAGACAGATCAATAAAATGCATGATAAGAAGAGGCCATTATGGAGAATGAAAAATGCACAAGAGGATGCCCACAGCATGAGTCAGTCTTCAGCCAGGAAATGCCAAAGACCAGCCAGGCCATTCCAGGGTATTTTAAGCTTTTATTTGTTAGTATATTCACAGACATTTGTTGAGGATATGTTTCCTGCTATGCCCAGGGCTAGGCACTGGACATGCTGAGACATACTGTGTCCAGAAGCTCAACAATTTAGCTGAGGAGACGGATGATGCAGCCATAACTGATTGTAATGCAGTGCCGTTACCTCTGTAGACAATAGGCAGAGAGCAGTGAGAGTTCAGAGGGGGAAGGAACCAGCTTTGGAGAGGAGGGTGAGAGGGGGCCTTTATTAAAGCGATGGCATTGGACTTCAATTATACAGTATGAGCAGAATTTTTCTCAGGTGGAAGAGTTGAAGTAGATGTGAGATAGAATATTTTCCAAGGGCAGGAAATGTCACATGCAAATACGATGGATCCTACGCTTATTGACAATGTCTAGGGATTTTTTTGGTTCACAGTTTTTATTCAGGTATTTAAAGTCTTTCTCAATCTGGGGCAGTTTAGATAAGCAGCCTTACTTTTCCACTAAGCCTGTTTCCCACTAATCTTTTTTTTTTTTTTTTTTAACTGTTAAAAAGGTAAGGCCCAGTAACAGAGAAGTGAGCACAAAAGCAAGGGCTGCTGTGCTCCAGTGGCATAGCATATAGGTAGCGTGGGCTTAGGCCACCAGCTGCCTCCACAGACTCTCAAGCCTGGAGTCCTGGGAGCCTCTTGTCCTTCTCACTTCTCTGGTCTCCTTGAAGGAAGAATCCGAAGAGAAGGATTCAGTGTTGTTATCATCCTGGTAACATGAAGAGAAGAGATAGAAGGGTAATGCTGTTTCTCCTCACACCCCAGTTTTTGAATATGTGGCCCAAGTCAGCATCCTTGATCTTGACCAGTCAGTGACAATACTCCTCTTCCATGGAGGAACTGGAGAGGATGTGGAGAGAGGATATATTAATCCATTTTACATTGCTATAAAGGAATACCTGAAGCCAGGTAATTTATAAACAAAAATGTTTTATTTTGGCTCACGATTCTGCAGACTGTACAAGAAGCCATGGTGCCAGTGTATGCTTTTGGTCAGGACCTCATGGCAGAAGGCAAAGGGGGAGCAGGTGTGTCACATGGTGAGAGAGGAAGCAAGGGGGAAGGGAGAAGATGCCAGACTCTTTAAACAAACAGCTCTTGCGTGAATGAATAGAGCAGGAATTCACTCATTACTGCAGGGGAGGCACCAAGCCATTCATGAGGGATCTGCCCCCATGACTCAACACCTCCCACTAGTCCTACCTCCAATATTAGAGATCATATTTCAACATAAGGTTTGGATTGGATAAACATCCAAACTATATCAGAGGAGCTTTGAATTATATGGTGCAGAAACATCAACTTCCAACCACAACTTTGTTATGAAATTGGATACAGGGCTGAGATGAGATGCAAAGAAGGTCCTATGCAATAGAAGCTTCTTCCGTTGCCTCCTTAATCTTTTTCTTCTCGGTTATCCTCCTTCATTTATTCTTTATTCTCATTTTACACTCTTTATTCCCAGGCACAGCGTTTTAGCCTCTTTTACATTTCTGCCTTTCTCTATTAAGGTCACCATGGATAAATTAATTATGGAAAAGGAGTATGCACTTTGGAGTCAGAGGTGGGTTCAAATCCAAGAACTATTACTAGCTTAAACGCATGACCTTGAAAAAGTTGCTAGGAAAATTCAATAAAATAACATAGGTATAATACATAGTACCTTACAGTATAAGCATTGTTGCAGTGTCTTGCAGTACAAGCATTCAATGAATGGCGTGCACACACACACACATGTATATATATTCACTGTTAGTATTTTATTAGTGATGTGGTATGCTGGAAAGAATAAAATATGTAGCATGATGTTTTACATAAAACTGCTTGAAAATCCCTGTCTCATCTCCTGAGTCTCTATAAAGCTTCTACCTTGCTTTACTTTTTACTAGCAATTCTGTCTCACTTCCTAGCAGACTTATATTTAGTTAGCTAATGTTGAACACTAACTGCTAACTGTCCAGCCACATCCATTCTCTTGTTCCTCTTTAGTTGGATAATGTCTTCTCCATTTCTCAGCCTTTTTATAGTTAAGTGTGGCCATCAGACTAAGTGTTCACTGGTGTGGAATATAAGTGGAAGTGATGTGTGCCATTTCCAGTCTTGGCCATTAACTTCCTACGAGCAATTCTCTGTGTTCTTATCTTCCTTCCAGACAGCTGGGATGGGGATGCCCAGAGCAATCTTGGAAGCCAGTCCACTGATCTGTCCCTCAGCTGAGTCCCTAAATGACTGTTGAGCCAATTGCCTCCCACAACATGCAGATACATTGTGAGCATGAACGTGTACAAACACAGAAACAAAATGTTTGAAAATAAACTATTGCCTTTGAGCCATTTAATTTGTGGTCTTTTTGTTCTGACAGTTTATCCTATCTCCAAGTTTGACTGAGATAGCTGGAAAAAGCCAAATCATAAGGTACCTTTGAAAGAGCACTGAACCTAGACGCAGAACTAGGTTTAAGATCGTGTTGTGCCTAACAGCTATATAATCTTTTTATTTACCTATTCAGTGCTTCTCTTTCTTACTGAAAAAAATTCTAATAATCTCTGTGACTTAGTTGAGCTATTTAACTTCCTGGTTATCAGGTCACTAACTTGCAAAATGTGTCATGGAATTACTGTGAGAAATAATTAGGATAGTGCATGTCATAATTTTAAATTTGTAGAGTCCTCTAGTGCTTCACTGTCCAGAATAGTAGCCACTAGCCATATGTTGCTATTGAGTACCTGTTTTAGTCTGTTTTGTGCTGCTATAAAGAAATATATGAAATAGGTAATTTATACAGAAGAAGAGGTATCTTTGGCTCACAATTCTGATATCTAGGAAAGCTCAAGGTCGGGCATTTGAGGCCCACAGACTGTTTTCACTCATGGTGGAAAGTAAAGGAAAGCCAGTGCGTGCCGAGATGACATAGTGAGAGACGAAGCAAGAGAGAGGTGGGAGGTGCTAAGCTTCTATAAACAACCAGCTCTCGCAGGAGTGAACATAGTGAGAACTCAATCACCCTTTCCCCTTCCCCAAGAATGGAATTAATCCATTCATGAGGGATTCTCCTCCATGACCCAAACACCTCCTGTTAGTCCCCTTCTCCAACACTGGAGGTCAAATTTCAACAAGAGATTTGGATGGGACAAATATCTAAACTACAATAGTACCTGAAATGTGGATAGTCTGAATTGAGATACTCTATAAATGTAAAATACAAACTGTATTTCACATGTCTACTACACAAAAAAGTATATCAGATGGTTCATTAAAATTTTAAAACACTGATATATGTTGAAATGATAATATCTTGAGTCTAGTGGGTTAATAAAATATGTTATTCAATAGGATTTCCTTTTTTTTTCACTTTTTGTGTGCCTTTCAGAAAATTTAGGAAGATGTATGTGACTCACATTACGTTTCTCTTGGACAGCCTTGCTCTAGACATAAAGTATTGTAATATAGTGCAGGCAGACATCCTCTAATACTTTTGAATGTGGTTCTGGAGTAGTAGGAGTTAGAAAGCAAGATTTGTTTAAATGGGATTGATTGTCCTTACCTTGCAGGGTTGTAATTGGGATTAAAGATCTTATATGCATAGTGACTGGTACATAGAAGTTGCTCAGCCGATACTAGCTGTTGTTCTCCCACCTTTTCCTTTCATCCAAAAGTAGCCTCCACAATCACAGGCAGTCTGGCTTTGGATTTTTCTCATTCAGAAACAATTTCCTTTGTTTCCTCTTTAAAATATTCTCTTTTTTTTTGTTTTTTGAGGATTGGAAGAAACTTTTTTTTTCGAAACAGATTCTTGCTCTGTTGCCAGTGTCACCAGGCTGGAGTGTAGTGGCATAATCTTAGCTCACTGAAACCTCTGCCTCCCAGGTTCAAGTGATTCTCCTGTCTCAGCCTCTCTAGTAGCTGGGACTACAGTCATGCGCCACCACACCCAGCTAATTTTTTTGTAGTTTTGGTAGAGATGGGGTTTCATCATGTTGGCCAGGATGGTCTTGATCTCTTGACCTCGTGATCCGCCTGCCTCGGCCTCCCAAAGTGCTGGGATTACAGGCTTGAGCCACTGTGCCAGGCCAGAAGAACCTTTTTAATAGAAAAAAAAAAGAGTAGACTGAGGAAAACGAGATAAAAGAAAACCCCGAGGCTGGGATGAGCTAGAGTTGAAAGGAAGATCTTGGAGGTCACTGCATGCTGAGTACATCACATCTGGAACAGAGCTGGGAGCAAGTGTTAGGCTGATGTTGCCAGATGCCTTTCTTTTTCTTTTTTTTTTTTTTTTTTGAGGTGGAGTCTCGCTCTGTCACCTAGGCTGGAGTGCAGTGTCATGAACTCAGCTCACTGCAACCTCCATCTCCTAGGTTCAAGTGATTCTCCTGCCTCAGCCTCCCGAGTAGCTGGTATTATAGGCACGCACCACCATGCCTGGCTAATTTATATATTTTTAGTAGAGATGGAGTTTCACCATATTGGCCAGGCTGGTCTTGAACTCTTGACCTCAGATGATCAACCTGCCTCAGCCTCCCAACATGCTGGGATTACAGGTGTGAGCCACCACACCTGGACTTTCCTTTTTTCTTAAATTTTACTTTAAGTTCTGGGATACATGTGCAGAATGTGCAGGTTTGTTACATAGGTATACATGTGGCATGTTGGTTTGCTGGACCTATCAATCCATCATCTAGGTTTTAAGCCCTGCATGCATCAAGTGTTTGTCCTAATGCTCTCCCTCCCCTTTCCCTCCACCCCCCAGTGGGCCCTTGTATGTGATGTTCCCCTCCCTGTGTCCATGTGTTCTCATTGTACAACTCCCACTTATAAGTGAGAACATGTGGTGTTTGGTTTTCTGTTCCTATATTAGTTTGCTGAGAATGATGGCTTCCAGCTTCATCCATGTCCCAGCAAACAACATGATCTCATTCTTCTTATGGCTGGAAACTATTCCACAGTGTATATGTACCACATTTTCTTTATCCCGTCCATCATTGGTGGACATTTGGATGGCTTCCAAGAATTTTCTATTGTAAAATAGTGCTGCAATAAACATACATGTGCATACGTCTTTGTAGCAGAATGATTTATAATCCTTGTGGTATACACCCAGTAATGGGATTGCTGGGTCAAATGGTATTTCTTGCTCTAGATTCTTGAGGAATTATCACACAGTCTTCCACAATGATTGAACTAATTTACACTCCCACCAACAGTGTAAAAGCATTCCTATTTCTCCATAGCCTTGCCAGCATCTGTTGATCCTGACTTTTTAATAATCGCCATTCTGACTAGTATGAGATTTTTTGTGGTTTTGATTTGCACTTCTCTAATGATCATTGATAATGATCTTTTTTTCATGTTTTTTTACCACATATGTGCCTTCTTTTGAGAAGTGACTGTTCATATCCACCCGCTTTTTGATTTTTTTTTTTTCTTGTAAATTTTTTAAAGTTCCTTGCAGATTCTGGATATTAGATGTTTGTCAGTTGGGTAGATTGCAAAAATCTCCCATTCTTTAGGCTGCCTGTTCACTCTGACAATAGTTTATTTTGCTATGCAGAAGCTCTTCAGTTTAATTAGATCCCATTTGTCAATTTTGGCTTTTGTTGCCTTGGCTTTTGGTGTTATAGTTGTAAAGTCTTTGCCCATGCCTATGTCCTGAATGGTATTGGCTAGGTTTTCTTCTGGGGTTTTTATGGTTTGGGGTTTTACATTTAAGTCTTTAATCCATCGTGAGTTAATTTTTGTATAAGTTGTAAGGAAGGGGTCAGCTTTCTGTTTTCTGCATATGGCTAGCCAGTTTTCCCAGCACCATTTATTAAATAGGAAATCCTTTCCCCATGGCTTGTTTCTGTCAGTTTTATGGAAGATCAGTTGGTTGTAGATGTGTGGCATTATTTCTGAGGTCTCTGTTCTGTTCTTTTGGTCTATATATCTGTTTTTGTACCAGTACCATGCTGTTTTTGTTACTGTAGCCTTGTGGTGTAGCTTGAAGTCAGGTAGAGTGATGTCTCCAGCTTTGTTCTTTTTGCTTAGGACTGTCTAGGCTACACAGGCTCTTTTTTTGGTTCCATATGAAATTTAAAGTTGTTTTTTCTAATTCTGTGAAGAAAGTCAATGGTAGTTTGATGGGGATGGCAATGAATCTATAAATTACTTTAGGTAGTATGGCCATTTTCACGATATTGATTCTTCCTATCCATAAGTATGGATATTTTTTTTCCATTTGTTTGTGTCCTCTCTTATTTCCTTGAGTAGCAGTTTATAGTTCTCCTTGAAGAGGTCCTTCATGTCCCTTGTGAGTTGTATTCCAAGGCATTTTATTTTCTCATGATTTGGCTCTCTGCTTGTCTGTTGTTGGTATGTAAGAATGCTTCTGATTTTTGCACATTGATTTTGTATTCTGACACTTTGTTGAAGTTGCTTATGAGCTTAAGGAGTTTTAGGGGTGAAACAATGGGGTTTTCTAAATATACAATTATGTTATCTGCAAATAGAGGCAATTAGACTTCCTTTGTTCCTTTTTGAATATCCTTTATTTCTTTCTCTTGCCTGATTGCTCTGGCCAGTACTTCTAATACTATGTTGAATAGGAGTGGTGAGAAAGGACATCCTTGTCTTGTGCTGGTTTTCTAAGGGAATGGGGAACGCTTCCAGCTTTTGCATATTCAGTATGATATTGGCTATGGGTTTGTTATCAATATCTCTTATTATTTTGAGATATGTTTTATCAGTACCTAGTTTATTGAGAGTTTTTAACATAAAGGGATGTTGAATTTTATCAAAGGCCTTTTCTGCATCTATTGAGATAATCATGTGGTTTTTGTCATTTGTTCTGTTTATGTGATGGATTATGTTTATTGATTAGCACATGTTGAACCATCCTTGCATTCCAGGGATGAAGCTGACTTGATTGTGATGGATAAGTGTTTTGATGTGCTGCTGGATTCAGTTTGCTGGTATTTTATTGAGGATTTTCACACTGATGTTCATCAGGGATATTGGTGTGAAATTTTTTTTCTCTTTGTGTCTCTACCAGGTTTTAGCATCAGGATGCTGGCCTCATAAAATGAGTTAGGGAAGAGTCCCTCTTTTTCTATTGTTTGGAATCGTTTTAGAAGGAATGGTACCAGCTCCTGTTTGTACCTCTGGTAGAATTCCTCTGTGAATCCATTTGGTCCTGGGCTTTTGTTGGTGGTGGTGGTGGTAGGCTATTACTGCCTCAGTTTCATAACTTGTTATTGATATATTCAGGGATTGTCTTCTTTCTGGTTTAGTCTTGGGAGGGTGTATGTGTCTAGGAAATTATCTGTTTCTTCTAGATTTTCTAGTTTATTTACATAGAGGGATTTATAGTATTTTCTGATGGTAATTTGTATTTCTGTGAGATCAGTGGGATATCCTCTTTATCATTTTTGATTGTGCCTATTTGATTCTTTTCTCTTTTCTTCTTTATTTGTCTTACTAGTGGTCTATTTTTTGTTAATCTTTGAAAAAAAGCAGCTCCTACATTCATTGATTTTTTTTTTTCTTGAGGGGTTTTTCATATGTCTGTCTCCTTCAGTTCTGCTCTGATCTTAGTTAATTCCTGTTTGCAGCTAGCTTTTGAATTCATTTGTTCTTGCTTCTCTAGTTCTTTTAATTGTGATGTTAGGGTATAGATTTGAGGCCTTTCCACCTTTCTGATGTGGATATTTTGTGCTATAAATTTCCTTCTTAACACTGTTTTACCTGTGTCCCACAGATTCTGGTACATTGTCTCTTTGTTCTCATTGGTTTCCAAGAACTTCTTTATTTCTGCCTTATTATTATTATTTACCCAGGAGTCATTCAGAAGCAGGTTGTTCACTTTCCATGTAGTATGAGGCTTTGAGTAAGTTTTTAAATCTTGAGTTCTAATTTGATAGCACTGTGTTTGAAGAGACTGTTTATGATTTCTGCTTCTTTGCATTTGCTGAGAAGTGTTTTATTTCCAATTATGTAGTCAATTTTGGAATAAGTGCTATGTGGTGCTGAGCAGAATGTATATTCTGCTGATTTTGGGTCGAGAGTTCTGTAGATGTCTGTTAGGTCCACTTGCTCCAGAGCTGAGTTGAAGTTCTGAATATCCTTGTTAATTTTCTGTCTGCTTGATCTATCTAATATTGACAGTGGGGTGTTAAAGTCTCCTACTATTATTGTGTGGAGTCTAAGTCTGTTTGTAAGTCTCCAAGAACTTGTTTTATGAATCTGGGTGCTCCTGTATTGGGTGCATGTATATTTAGGATAGTTAGCTCTTCTTGTTGCATTGACTCCTTTACCATTAGTATGTAATTCTCTTCTTTGTCTTTTTTATCTTTGTTGGTTTATCAGAGACTAGGATTGCAACCCTTGCTGTTTTTTGCTTTCCATTTTCTTGGTAGATATTCTTCCATCCCTTCATTTTGAGTCTGTGTGTGTCTGCACCTGAGATAGATATCCTAAATACAGCACTCCAATGGGTCCTGAGTCTTTATTCAATTTGCCCATCTGTGTCTTTTAACTGGGGCATTTGGCCCATTTACTGTTAAGGTTAGTATTGTTACATGTGAATTTGATCCTGTCATCATGATGCTAGCTGGTTATTTTGTACATTAGTTGATGTGGTTTCTTTAGAGTGTCATTGGTCTTTATATTTTTGTGTGTTTTTGCAGTGGCTGGTACTGCTTTTTCCTTTCCATATTTAGTGCTTACTTCAGAAGCTCTTGATTTGGCTATTGATACTTGTGTATGCTTCACGAAGTTCTCATGCTGTGTTTTTCAGTTCCATCAGGTCATTTATGTTCCTCTCAAAACTGGTTATTTTAGTTAACAGTTCCTGTAACCTTTTATTAAGGTGCTTAACTTCTTTGTGTTGGGTTAGAACATGTTCCTTTAGCTCAGAGGAGTTTGTTATTACTTACCTTCTGAAACCTACTTCTGCCAATTAATCAATCTCATTCTCCGTACAGTTTTGTGCCCTTACTGGAGAGGAGTTGCGAACATTTGGAGAAGAAAAGGCATTCTGGGTTTTGGAATTTTCAGTGCTTTTGCACTGATTTTCCCTCATCTTCATGGATTTACCTACCTTTGATCTTTGAGGCTGATGACTTTTGGAGGGGGTTTTTGTGTGAGCGTCTTTTTTGTTGACGTTGTTGTTGTCGCTTTATGTTTGTTAGTTTTTCTTCTAACAGTCAGACCCCTCTTCTGCAGGCCTGCTGCAGTTTGCTGGAGGTCCACTCCAGACCCTGTTTGCCTGGGTATCACCAGTGGAGGCTACAAAACAGCAAAGATTGCTTCTGGCTCCTTCCTCTGGAAGCTTCACTCCAGAGGGGCACTGGCCTGATGCCAGCTGCAGCTCTTCTGTATGAGGCATCTGTTGACCCATGCTGGGAGGTCTCTCACACTCAGGAGGCACAGGGGTCATGGACCCACTTGAGGAGGCAGTCTTTCCCTTAGCAGAGCTGGTGCACTATGTTGGGAAAATCCCCCTAGTCAGGATTAGCTTTTCTCTTCAGAGCCAGCAGGAAAGATTAAGTTTGCAGTAACTGTGCTCACAGCCACCCCTTCCCCTAGGTGCTCTGTCCAGGAAGATGAGACTTTTACCTGTAAGCCCCTGACTGGGGATGCTGCATTTCCTTCAGAGATGCCTTGCTCAGTGAGGAGGAATCTAGAGAAGCATTATGGCCACCGCCACTTTACTGCCCTGTGGTGAATTCATCCCGGTCCAAACCTTTTAGTCTCCTTAGCACCGTCAGGGGAAAACCACCTACTAAACCCTCAGTAATGGTGGATCCCCCACCCCACCAAGCTCAGTCATCTCAGGTTGACTCTAGACTGCTGTGCTGGCAGTGAGAATTTCAAGCCAGTGTTTCCTAGCTTACTGGGCTTCATGGGAGTGGGACCCACTGGGTGAGATCACTTGACTCCCTGGCTTCAGCCCCTTTTCCAGGGGAGTGGATGGTTTTTCCATCTTGCTAGGTTTCCAGATGCCACTGGGGTGTAAAAATTCTCCTGCAGCTAGCTCTGTGCCTGTTCAAACAGCTGCCCAGTTTTGTGCTTGAAACCCAGGACCCTGGTGTTGTAGGCTCATGAGGGAATCTCCTGATCTGCAGATTGCAAAAATCTGTGGGAAAAGTGTAGTATCAAGGGTGGATAGCACATTTTCTCATGGCTTCTCTTGGCTGGGGGAGAGTGATCCCCTGGCTCCTTACACTTCCTGGGTGCAGAGATGCCCTACCCTGCTTCTGCTTACTCTCTGTGGGTTGTACTTCCTGCCTAATCAGTCCCAGTAAGATGAACTGGGTACCTCAGTTGGATATGCAGAAATCACCCACTTTCAGTGTTGGTCTCACTGGGAGCTGCAGATGGGAGGTGTTCCTATTTGGCCATCTTGGCCCCTCCTTTGTCAGATTCCCTCTTTTAAAAACTCTTAAATGTAATAGCAGTATCAAAGTTGAGACTATTTTTGTTTTCCTTTACCGCCTTTTTAATATCACCATCTCCCTAAGTATGCAGTTACAGCAGGTAAACTGTTTCTGGATCTAATCTGGAAACTGAGAGCGTTTAGCTTCTTTGGTATGAGGAAAATGGATTCAAGTCCAGCAGTTCCTACTTAAAGCCCTTTCCTTAGCTAATGCTTTTCTTTAATCAAATCACTGCTCCTTAGATTCTAAAGGAAACAACCATTATCCTAATTTCAGGAATGTTTTATTTTTCTTTGTTTTTGGCTGAAGATCCATAATTTTGACTGTCTAATATGAAGAATGTATTTTCCAATACTTTTCTCTCAGAACCAAATACTTGTTTTTCCCTCTTATCTCCTCTTGTCTTCTCTCCTTTTCCTTCCCCTTTACCTCTTCCCTCTTCTTCTCCCCTCTTTCCTTCTTTTCCTTTTTCTTTCTCTCCCATTTCCTCCTTTCCTTCTTCTCTATTTTATTGCCTTTTCCTTTGTTTGTTCACATGACAGATGGAAAGAAGATGACACATTAGGAAGACAAGAAACTGTCCCATTTGTGGCCACCCAGAAACCAGAAGCTACTAAGATCTAGCACTAATAAGCTACTAAGATCTAGCACTTCTCAAAGTACTGATTTATCTTGTATTAACGTGGTTTTCAAGATACTCTTGAGACCAGTGTTCCCCTCTTACTTCCTGAATGAAGACTATTTGTGTTTTCACTTGAGGAGGTGACCTTGAGAGATTAGGGTATGTAGTCAAAAGTTTCTTTTTAAAATAATAGCTTTATAGAGATATAATTCACTTACCATAACATTCACCACGTTATAGTATACAGTTCAATGGTTTTTAGTATACTCACAGCATTGTGCAAACATCTCCACTGTTTAATTGCTTTATTTCTTCAGCCTTCCACAAACCAAATATCTATCAGTAGACATTTCCCATTGCCTTCTCCCAGAAACTGCTAATCTACTTTCCATCTTTATAAATTTACCTACTCCAGACATACATTTTCTAGAAGTGGAATAATATAATTGTGACTTTTGATTTTTGATTTTAATTTTGTGATTTTGTGACTGGGCTTTTGTGACTGGCTTCTATCACTTAGGAAAATATTTTAAGTTTCATTCATATTGTAGCATATATCAATGCTTCATTTTTTTTTATTGCCACACATATTCCATTCTATAAAGTTACCATGTCTTCTTTTTCTATTAATCAGTTCCAGCCACTTTTTGGATATCATTAATAATGTTGCTATGAACATTAATGTACAGATTTTGTGTGTATATGTGTTTAATTCTTTGAGGTATATACTTAGGCTTAGAAGTGTTATATCATATGATACATCTATGTTTAATTGTCAAACTGTTTTAATAAGTGGCTGCATCATTTTATAATTCTACCAGAAATGTATGGGGGAAACAATTGCTCCACATCCTTGTCAACACTTACTATTGTCCATCTTTTTTATTTTAGCCGTGCCAATGACTATGGTGTCTTGTTGTTTTGATTTGCATTTCTCTGTTGATTAATCATGTTTAACATCTTTTCATGTGTTTGTTAGCCATTTGTATATGATTTTTGGATTAACGCATATTCAAATGCTTTGTTCATTTTCGAGGTTTTTTTAAATTGTTGAGTTGTAAGAGTGCTTTGTATATTCTGCATATAAGTTCCCTATTAGATACATGATTTGCAAATATTTTCTTTCATTTTATGTTTGTCTTTTCACTTTCTTGATGGTATCTTCTGAAGCATGAAATTTTTATTTTGATGAAGCCCACTTTATCTATTTTTTTATTTTGTCACTTGTACTTCAAATGACAGATCTAAGGAATCATAGCCTAATCCTTAGAATTTTATCTTATGTCTTTAAAAACACATATATATATAAAATAGAATGGTTTGTCATTTCCTACCAGCCCTTGTCAGGCTTCAGTGGCTTCCAGACAAAAGTTTTGGCTGTGCTAGCAAAGACACGTTAAAATCTTATTTTCATAGCTAGCCGGTGGTACGAGGAGGGCACAGCTGCTAGGCATTTGGACACTGCAGCAATTGCCTTAATTGGACATTCCTCACCCCTCTCGTCTGACGTGTTAATGGCTTTTTAAGAGAGACACACCATCCAAGTGAATTAGACTATTTGGCAAGTTAATTCCTGCTCCCTTGGAAGTGTTAATCCATGGAAAATAAGCAGAGGCCTTCAGCCAGGAGGAAACCTGAATTTCATTTGCAGAGGTGAAAGAGAAAGAGCTGTTGTCTGCGGTCTCAGGAGTTTCCAAGTACACTTCCAAGGGCTGCCTGGAAAAGGTCTTATCTAACTGGCTCGCTCTCTCTCAAACCCACTTTTTCAATTCACCACATATTTATTTTTACCACCAGCATGGGTTTGAAGCATACAAGTGAGATCTGTCACGGTGCCTGCCCTGCGAAGCATCTATGCATTGGAAGCAGGAGAAAAATACATATACAAAATAATTAGCAACAATTTGCTAATAATATAATGTATTTTCCATTCACTCTTTGACTTGGCATATCCTGACTTCAGTCAACCATTCTACTTAAATTGGTCTCTTAAAAAACAATGACATTCACCAGTAACCTATTAGGTGTCCAACTTGATGATTTTTGAAATCTGCGTTTGTATCTTCAACCTTTCTTCTGGGCTTCACCCTGAATTTCCCCTGCCTATCACACATGTTTACATAGAAATCCTTCACACATCAAAAGTCAAACTGCTCCTACCCTTTTGTCTTAATCACCTTTTCCACCTTCAACAATGTATTCTCCTCCTCTGATCATGGTTAAACACCTCCTTTTAATTAAAAAATTTTCCCATGAACACCTTCACATCATTCCTCTCTCAAAACTAGTGAGTTTTAGTCCATTTATGTGACTTCCTTTCTACTCCCACTGCCTTAGTGTAGACTTTCTCTTTCCTGCATAATATAGTATAAGGCTTCTTCCACACCCAACTTCTCCTCTAATGCTTTGTCTACACTTCTGCTCAATTTTTTTTTCAAAACCACAAACCTTATCCTGCCTGTTCTTTTTTCACACATCTTCAGTTATTCTTCAGTGCCTGGAGAAGAAGGTCAAAATATTTGGGCAGCTTTTGTAGACCTGCTCACTCTTGCCTCAACCTCTCTTTCTGGCCTTGTCTCACGTAGCACTAAATCCTTCACTGTTCTCTCCTCCCATCATGCTCATCTGTACATCCACTCTCTTTACTCTCCCTGAAATGCCCTTTCTTTAGTCTGTTTGGAAAACTCTTAGTCATTCCTTAAGTTCCCCAATCCAAAGTGAACTTGGAAAGTCTTCCTTGAGATCCATGGCCTCGTGTAGACTTCTCTTACGGTTCTTATCACAATTCTTTGTGCACAGATTTTTCTCTTGCTCCAATCCCTTACTTTTGATCCCTCCAATGCATTTTTCAATCTCTTGGTCTTTATTCCTCTCTCAAACTCCCTCTACACCATACCTCCAACTATGAACTGGTCTGCTCCTAGATAAGTGGGACTGTCCTGCCTGAGCACCTTGCTTAGTGCCTCACTTAGAAGAGATGCTCCATAAAGGGCCTAAGGAAGGAATCTGCTGAGCTAATTATGAGTAAAACTATAATTAAACCTCACCCATCTAAAGGCAAACATGCTCAGGTTTCAAATTAGTTTAAAATATGGCATAAGGGGATTTTTTAATATGATAGTTTTTGTTGTTGTTGTTAGATGGTGGGGAGCATTGGTATGGTGGGAACAAAATCTGGGAAAACCAAATGTGAGAAATTTAGTGATACAGAATTGCCAATGGAGGGTCAGAGGCCATCCCTGGAGTGGCTCATCTGACCCTGTATGTGATGTTCATTTGGATGGATGGCTGTAGTGTAATAGTCACTTGGACACCAGCTTTAGTGTCAGAAGAGATTTGACTTCAGGCTTTTGTATGTCTCATTCATGGTCATCTGCCTAACTTATCTGAACTTCAGAATCTGCTACTGTGATATAAACAACCTCCCAAACCTTGAGGGTTTTGTGGGAATAAATAGGATAATATTTGTAGCTTAATCAAATTCTTTCCTGTGGCAAGAGCTTATCAAGCGGGAGCTGTTTCATGTTTGCGTTTAAAGGAGTATTTATGTATTACTTAACTAGCCTGGAAAAATACAGATGATATTTTTATTATATCTGACCAGTTCTTTTGAGGACGCCCCTCCTTTTTAAATTTCTTGGGCTGGGGACCCATCTCTCATTCCTGAATGCTGTGAGTACTGAGAGAGAAGTACCATTAAAGCTGGTGAATAGCAATTGTACACTGAGATGCTTTTTCTAGAATTTGTCCTTGGGGACATTTAAATAGCAATGTCCAAAGACTGTAAACACAGCTGAGAAATGCTGTTATTGCATTTAAGAATCTCTTTTCTGTAATATTAAGACATCTTGATTTACTTGGTAAGCTGCTCTGTGATAGTGTTCAATTTAAATGAGGTTTGTCGAGTGGAGAATCATAAGGCAATCTCTCATGGACCAGGGATTGCTGATGAAGTCTACCTTATTGCCATGTGTCAGAAATTAAATCACTGTCTATTATTATGAACCAGTCGATCAGATTCTCTTTCTGATTGGAATGTGCTAGTGGGGGAGGTAGAGAAAGTGAGAATTTAAAATAGAGTTTTACCACTTCTGTATTTTGTTGCTTACTTCATGATAATAGAAATGCTCTTGGCTCACTAGAATATTATCAATCAGTATTTTCATAGGAAACAAAAATATACACACATGTATACACTAACAGAATGAAATCTAGAGGAAATATATAGAGAGGAAAATATAATTTTGTCTTTAAAAATCCCAGAATCCTTAGACTCCCATGATTAGAATTGTTTTCAACTTGTGCAGTCTTCTGTGTCATTCATCCTTTGGTAAATTGAGAATGACTAATCTGTGCTAGCTCCTTTCTGAATAAGGAAGTGTAAATAAATGTTTGCTGAATTCCCTGAAGTCCTGGGCAAAGCACACTGTCATAATGTCTTTGGCTTGCATGAAGACGGAGGCGCTCATTTATAATGTGAAGCCTTTCACCATTAAAGCTTCACACGAACCCTAACTGACACAGAATCAACGCTTTCGTGAGAGCTTGGTGGAAAGAGATTATGTCAATATATCCAGTCTCAAAATGTTGTGAAGTGTCAGGCTTCTTGGAGTATTCCATGATACTGCTAGAATCTGTCTCATATTTGGTCACATAGATCATTACTTTACTATTTATTATTTTAGATGAGTTCAATTGGAGCCTGCCCCCTAAGGGAAATTATTGATGCAATTACATTAATCCTGATCACCATGGTGATGTATAGTTATAAAATTGGCTTAAAATACTGGAAGGCAGGAAAACTAGGCAACCTTAACTCTTTTAGCTCAGGTGGTCCTCTTTGCAGAGCATTCTGACTTTCTTAGTTTCCAGTATTCTAGCAGACGGCATGGGTAGTTGGGCATAATCAGTTCTCTGTGCACGGCCTCACATCTTCCAGTGAGATTCTATGGAAGGATGGCGTGTGCATCACAGATCTTGGGATCTTTCAAAGGATTCTCAAAGCTCCTCAGTGGCCAATCAGCAGTTAAGAGGGAAATGGTGGTAAATGAGGCAGAAGCTCTCTGTGAATGAAGTAATGTTCTGGAAGGGGCTATGCATTTGGTTTTTCATTCTGGTAATTTTCTCTGTAACCTTGGAAAATGACTTTATTTCTTGGCTTTTGCAGATGGAAGGAATTATAAAAATGGTTCTATGAAACCTTGAAACCATAAAGTGCTATAGAGATGCTAAATATACAGCATTTAGCATGCGATTTTCCTCTGTTCTTAGGACACTTACTATTTCTAGACCTTAGTGGATCGGGGAGAATAGTGCACTAATGCTCTAAGAAGGAAACGAGTGTTAAGCTGGATACTGATGTGCTTAGCTGCAATTAAGGAAGCTGCTGTGGAATTAGTGACTCACCCTTCATCGGGATGGAAAACTGTCTCATGCCGTGTTTTTGATTTTTCTCCCCTATTCAGTTTATTTGAAGTCTCTCTTTTGTGATAGGAGAAAATGACAATTATCCTTCTCTTGTGTGGTTTCCATTTTTGGTAAGCAGTGGGCAGAGTTTACATTGGATGAAATTTCAAAAGCTGTTTTTGTTTTTTGTTTTTGAAAAATCACTTCCTCTGAACAATGGCAAAATGGTGAGAGAGAGTCTATAGTTGGCTTTTAGTTTACCAGGTTCTACCACCTGCAACGCTAGATTCAAGACTGCCCTATAGACAATGAGAATCTAGTTAATGCCACTCTCTGCCTGTGAATTTCCTGCCTTAAACTGTCTTGGATTATACATTAAACTGTTCCCCCCCTCCCACCCCCAGCCATAATGTGTCAGAAAACAAAATTTCAACAAATTGAGCTTAAAGATCTAATTGGCTTTTATTGGTGATTCATGAATCAGTTTATATCCCATCTATGAAACAGCAAGGCGCTCTCCGGGGCATGGCAGAAAAGTGGTTTTCATAAGGCAACTTGCACAGAAACAATGAAACAGCAAGTGCACAAAATGGATTGGTTAACATCATATTACTTCAGGTTACTTCCCTTGTATAGGAAAAGCACAGGAGGTTTCCTTATCATCCTGGCTCAGCCAACCTTCTGCTTGGTTTCCACAAATCTCTTATTTTTTTTTTTTTATGGAAAACTGGCTCATTTCGAAGTTTGGTTTGATTATGTGGCACCTAGCACAAGTGATGCCATTCTGGTTTGGTCTGGTCTGTTAGAGTCAGGAGCGTAGTCCAAAAAATTGGCCTCCCATAAATTTTATTCAACAAATGTTTCCTATACCCCTGTGTCAATTTCATCACCTACATAAATCTGTCACCCCTGCCCCTCCTCTTCCCCAGCCCCTTATACTCACTGAGTTGTTGGTGCTTGGGAGGAATACAAAGTATTTTCAATATATGGTTAGCATGAACAAATTATAGTTAAATGATAAATTTTATAGAAAAAGCAATGCACACTGAGGTCATTGGCATGCAGATATTAAATTATCTGCTTTTTGTGTTATTATATGTGCAGTAGCACTTATCCACTGGTGTAAATAAGAAAGTCAATTGAACACTCTTTGTCTGGAGAGAGAGAAAATGAGTTTGGGAATAAAGTCTTGCAAATGTTGCAGACTGGCCCTGCAAGGCTGAATTCAGCTCTTGTATGTATTTTGTTCCGTTGGTACAAAGTTAAATTTAAATGCAGTTAAATGGCTTTCAGATACACTTTGCTACAGTCCCCATTGTTCCTTAGTGTCCTATGTCCTTTTTGTTTCACTACTTTGTTGCTTACGTAGTCTCTGAACGAATTTGAGCTTGTAACCCCTGGTTTACATACTTGCTCCTAATATGAAACCGTGGGTGCTTATGCTAAGGACTTAATCTTTCTCTCTTGCATAGCAGGAAAGGATATTTTTACCAGAACAATAATTGTAAACTAGGAGAGTAGGAAAAAACGTGGTATCTCAGGCCGGCTGTGGTGACTGACTCAGGCCGGGTGTGGCGTCTCAGGCTGTGTGCGATGGCTCACACCTGTAATCCCAGCACTTTGAAAGGCCAAGGCGGGTGGATCACCTGAGGTCAGAAGTTCAAGACCAGCCTGACCAATATGGTGAAACCTTGTCTCTACTAAAAATACAAAAAAATTAGCTGGATGTTGTGGCCTGCACCTGTAGTCCCAGCTACTAGGGAGGCTGAGGCAGGAGAACTGTTGAACCCGGGAGATGGAAGTTGAAGTCAGCTGAGATCGTGCCACTGCACTCCAGCCTGGGCGACAGAGGGAGAGCCTGTCAAAAAAAAAAAAAAAAAAAAGAAAAAAAAAGAATGAAGGAAAAGCACACTATAAAAGGCAGGGAAAGAATGGAGATCAAATACATTTATTATTTATTAGGATGAGAGCTTCTATGCAGGAAAAGGAAAAACAAAGTATAATAATAGAAGGCAACCATATAATTAAAGAATTTTTTCCAAAGACTACTATTGGTAATACACACACACACACACACACACACACACACACACACACACACACAC